>NC_136523.1:38126436-38413936 GCF_053919585.1 Euprymna scolopes
GGATGTCTTCAAGTCCAATGTTAACAGATTACTAATGAACCTCCCCCTTAAGTAAACACTTCATCAAATCTCCACACTAACGTAATGTACTTGCAATAACCCTTATCCCTGAGTGGCTTCCGGGCCTTGATAAGTGATTACTGTGTAAAAAAAAAAGTACGAACAGATGAACGATTTGGGGGCAATTTTATCTTTATAATGCTCCCCAGGGGCGGAAACTAGAGTTATTCTGGAAAATACGTCCCGGAAAAAATTTACTTTCACCATGACTAATGTTTGCGCAAAATGCTTTTAAAAAATCAAAGTCGTGGTTATTGAGGAAAGTGCGAACAAACAGACGAACAACTGGGAGTAAATTACTAGGTTTGATCCCTCCTTTGTCGGGGGACCACGAATGTAAATAAATAGGTTCTCATGTACTTGTCTCCCTGTTTCTACTTCTACTTTTTCTCACCCATATGCCCCTATTCTGAATTCGTAGCAGTGGGTCAATAACAAATGACCTCTTTAACCATTTGTCATCTTAATGAATTGACATAGATACGAATGACAACTACGGGAACAAACTAGGAAGAGTTCAATTCCAATAAATTTTTTATTATAAAAAAAGGTAGACAACTCTTATTATTTTCCTCAATTAAAAATATGAGTTATATCCCATTATTGATTTTACAAAATTTTAAGTGATTATATAAAAACTAGTAGAATTCAAGGAAAATTCCACGGAATGAGAAATATATTTAATCAATAAATATGTCAAGAATGAGAGTTCAATATAGAAACACTGTTTTAATTTGAATAAAATAAAACATGCATCAAATGCGCTTGAAACCAAATCACAACGTAATATTAGGAAATAAACAAATATTTTACTTGTTTGAAATTTATCACAAATATATTTCAGAGGTATACTCCATCTTCAGTGTTTTTTGGTTTTTTTTTTGCTTTTTTTCTTTTTCTTCTTCCTTGCCATGTTGTAAATATGGAGCAAGAAGTCTGTATAGAGCCGCGTGTTGTATCTGGCGGTTGTATTTTGAAATGTTTGAACTGTGCGTAGGCAACGTGAGAATAATGTCAAGGATGAGAGTTCAATAGAAACGTTTTAATTTGAATAAAAAAAAATATGCATCAAGTGCGCTTGAAACCAAATACAACATAATATTAAGAAAATAAACATATTTTACTTATTTGAAATTTATCAGAAAACCTATACAGACATTTACAACATGGTAAAGAAAAAGAAAAAAAAGACAAAAAACACTGAAGATGGAGTATACCTCTGAAATATATTTGTGATAAATTTTAAACAAGTAAAATATTTGTTTATTTTCCTAATATTACGTTGTGATTTGGTTTCAAGCGCATTTGGTGCATATTTTATTTTATTCAAATAAATATGTATCGATATTTATAAAAAACGTTCTGATATAGAATCTATCTAAAAACACTGCTAAACACAAAGTACATTTGTGTGAAATTTCAAAAAACGACCGAGTCGTTTTGGAGTTCATAAGAAACGAACTTACACACACACAAAGTTCTTTTTAGATAATAGTAGGTATCATGTATAAAAGTCTTCGGAGAAGACAATAGGTGTGGACCTGAATGCCCTCCTAACCTAAGGGAGCCATGAGGGTCCAAACTTAAAAAAATTCAAATATATCCTTGATTAAATTTATAATACTAGCAGATGTACCCGGCATTGCTTGGTAACATTAAATTCCTATAAAAAAAAAAAAAAAACGGAAAGAAACTGAGACGTGTATTGTTTTTTTCTAAACAGCTCACTTTTTGTATATATATATATATATATATATATATATATAAAAAAAAAAAAAAAAAAAAAAAAAAAAAAAAAAAAAAGAGCTGAGATCAAAATCCAAACCTAAAGATATGGAGTAAAGTATAATAACCATTAGACCAGTTTGTCACAATCTTTAAAAAGTGTTTTCAAACTTACTTATTCTTAACATAAGGAAGTTGTCATGTGACTAATTCACGCATGCGCAGTCGTGAAACAGTTGACAAACAAAATCTGATAACCCTCAAGTACCAATTTTAACCCCTTAGCAGCTCTTTCCGTCGGATGAAAACGTATTAAAGCTTTGTCTGAATACCCTATATACCAAATTTCAACATTCTTAGCTTTATAGATTTTACTAGTAATTCAGCCCGGCTTTGCCCGAGCCCTATGTACTGTTTATAACTTGCCCTACGTGCGAATACCCTTTATGTAAAATTTCAAATGTTTAGACCAGAAATTGGCTGAGTAATTTGATAGAGACTGCAGAGATTATTTTATTTTTAACTTTGACCCCTGAACATTTGTTTTGGTCTCAAATCAAAATAAAAATTTTGACCCATGTCCAAGTTACCTACATCTAAAATTTCGAGTGTTTAGACTCAAAATTGGCAGAGAAATTTGGTAGAATCTGCAAAGGTCAATTCTTTCGACTTTGACCTTGTGGCAGTCAAATTTTCACTCCAAAACTGATTAAAATGCTTGCTTCATGTCGAATACCCGTTATGTATACATTTCAAATGTTTAGATCAAAAATTGGCTGAATAGTTTGCTAGAGACTGCAAAGGTCAAATCTTTTGAATTTTGACAACTCAAATTTTCGACCCAAACCAATTAAAAAGCTTACCCTATCTCTGAATACCCTTTATTTAAATGTTTAGACTAGAAATTAGCTGCATAATTTAGTAGAGACCGCAGAAGTCAATTTTTTTTTTTTTTTTTTTTTAACTTTGAACCCAATTTTGACCCCTTAACATTCATTGCTTTGGTCTAAAATTAAATTAAAAAGTTTGACCTATGTCCAAGTAACCTACATCTAAAATAGTTGAACTTTGACCCCTTAACAGCCAAATTTCTGGCCGAAAACTGATTAAATAGATTTTCCCAAATCTCAATAGCTCTTATGTCAAATCTCGCGTCTAGACTAAAAATTGACAGAGTAGTTTAGTAGAGAAATGTAAACACACTGACAATGTCATTTTTATAGATATATAGATAACGAATGCTCGAGTGAAGACTATGGAAGGTGTTCTGAATCTTTGTGCTGACGTGACACATTGAGACAGAACTCCCCGAAAGCATCAAGTATGTATATATTTTTATTTATTTATTTTTATTTTTTTTTTTACATGGGAGTCACCACTTATCAAGGCTCGAAGGCCACTCGAGGATAAGGATTAACGAGCGTATGGCAGTCGCTGAGACAACAGCGTATTAATAGTTAGCAGCGGAAATTAAGTATAATTTGATTATTTAGGCGGCTCAATAAGAACTTGTTTACATTGGATTTGAAGACTACCGTATTGTAGTTAGCTGGAAAGCAGGCCAGCAGAAGAGAGTTCCACAGGCAGGCAAGAAAAAAGAAGAAAAAAGATGAAAAAAAAAAAAAAAAAAAAAAAAAACGGAAAAAATGAAAAGGAAAAAAAAAATAAAAACAAAAAACGAAAAAAAAAAAGGGAAAAGAGAAAAAGAAAATAAACAAAAAAACTAAGAAAACACGGTTTATCATTAGAAAAGAGGAAAAAGAGAGAGAGAGAGAGAGAGAGAGAAAGAAAGAAAAACAGAAGAGAAAAAATAATTCAGAAATAAAAAAGAAAATAAAAACAATCACACTGAATACGTTCCATTTAAACGTACAAATATTTTTACACCCGGAACAGGTATAAAAACAAATTTTTAAAAAAATCAGCTTTAAACGATATTTAGCAAAATTAAATCGGGCGTGGCCAGAATGATCGCATACCAATGTAGCCATCCTGCTTATACCGGTTAGATTGCTTTGCGTCTATATATATATATATATATAGAGAGAGAGAGAGAGAGAGAGAGAGGGGGGGGGGAGCCCGCCCTCTCCACGTAAGATTTAAATAGTCAATTTTGCCAGTTTAATTTATCGCATGTATATCATTTAGTCACACGCAAACCTATCTAGGCCGCCTTCTGTTTTAGAGACAATGGCTACGTCACCTTTTCAATTTTATTTGTTTTTGCTGGAGATGGATGATCCTACCGGATGTCAGACATTTACTCACTATTTCCCAGACTCCAACGATCTTTTTTTCTATCCGTACCTTTAAAAGCGAAATTCTATCTTTATTGCACTTGGTTTAGCGGGTATATGTGTTTTGTTTTTCATGAGCTTAGTAGTTCCTGGAATGATGGAGATCTTCCAAGATTCCAGTTTCATTTTATGTTGTACATAAGACCTTGGTATTAGCCCCCCCTCCCCAGCTCTGTTTAACAACATTATTGGGGACACTAACTTCTACTAAGGTTGCTTCTTTCTCTTTGCCCCATAACACATCAGTTTTAATACTGTTAGAAAATTGACAATTACATCATGCCAGCCATTGTATTTGTTTTGGACCAATCAAATTGGCCGATTGTATTTGGTGCGGGGGAGGGGTTCCTCGGCAGGTTTTTCATGCATACTTTTTTTTTTTTTTTTTGGCAGTTTCATTCAAGCAGCCGTACAAAGATGGAACCAGTTCCACTCAAGCAGTCGTACAAGATGAATGGAACCGTGTTCTACAGATAGCAGCCATCAATGAAGAACTGGTACTACAAGCTCTGAATTAAGATCATTGCACGCCTCTTCCTGGTCGTCTCCTTGAGACTTTTTTTTTTTAAGCCTAAATGATTAGGCCCAATAATTATTGTCCGCCTTAGACTTTAGGTTTGAATTGCTGACCTGTTATCAATAACCTTTCCTTCCATGAACATTAATTATGAACTTCTGTAATATCGCCTCAATGTGAGAATTGAATCTTTTTCATCAGAAGGTATATCGACCCCCCTCCCCACTTCATTCATTGGTGGGGTGGGGTGAGGGTGAGTTTATCTGCAGATAAGCTTAGACAACTTTGTGTTTGTAGACCATGCCGTGGAACAATATTGTGGCCAAAAATGATTACTATGGTGTCACAAATTGGTTATAAGTGGAGGTCACAAATTGTCATATGTTGAAAACAGCTTTCATATCGTTTTCAGCAAATTTGTGTGCATCAATAAATAACAGTGTTGTACTAGAGATGTGTTAAAATGTAGACACCGTCACAACAAAACCAAGACAAGGAATAACTGTACTCCTTTGTTTTGTTGAAACTACGGGGGCAACCAGAGTTATTCCGGAAAATCCGTTCTGGTAAAAATTTACTTTCACCATGACTAACGTTTGTGCAAAATATCAAAAAAAAAATTTAAGGAATAGTTATTGAGAAAAGTGCAAACAAATGAACGATTTGGGGGTAATTTTACACCTATAATTGCCCCAAGGAAAGGCGGGGAGGGGGTGGGAGTAACCAGAATTATCCCAGAAAATTCAGAACGACAAAAATTAATTTTCATCATTACTATTTTTTGTGCACAATTAAAAAAAAAAAAAAAAATCCAAGGCTTGGTTATTGAGAAAAATGCAAACAGACATGAATTACTAGGTCCAATCCCTTTGTCGGCAGACCAATAAAATTTATAAAATGTTTAAAAATTTTTTTTAATATTTGGAAATTTGCATAAAAAAATAAACATTGGTAATAAGCATTGTTGAATATTCATTTTCTTTTTTGTGATAGGTGTGCCGTGGAAATTTAAATAGCTCAATAGTGTGCCGCCACATAGAAAAGGTCAGGAACCACTGCTGTAGACGGATGTTTGGTACAAATAAGCTTCAGTTTATTCCTAACTTGTCCCCGCATGAATACCCAATAGTTATTTTATCACCATTCGATTTGTGGCCTAGCGGAGCAAATGAAGACTTACCATCAAAAAGTTGACTTAGGGATATTCAGGTCCATTTTTTATTTATTGTGGACAGTTATCCTCATTTTTTTTGTTTTTTTTATTAGTTGTTTGACGACGTTTCGGCCAATTATTCTTCTGGCCTTCATCAGGCGGTAACCGCAACGAATAGGAACTCTGAATCTCCCGACTGCATTCACTGCCATCCATAGTTGTCGTCTCACCACGTTTTAGGCCAAGTAAGGCTCTGGACAGCTTTGGGTAGGATTGAAACCGCTATCTTCAGACAAGCATCACCTGGAACTGTACAGATTCAACGTTTCTATCAACTGCGTCACGGGAGACAACAACAACTACGGAAGGCAGTAATTGCAGTGAATGCAGTCAGGAGATTCAGAGTTCCTATCCGTTGCGGTTACCACCTGACGAAAGTCAAAGGAATAGTTGGCCGAAACGTTGTGAAACAAGTAAAAAAGATGGGGATAATCGTCTGCAATAAATAAAAATTGATAAATAATGCTCATATCAACGAATTCCAATTAAAAATAAATATATATTCAGGTCTGTTCCGAACAAGTACCACTTGTTAAAGTTGTTGCTAACACAGTTCTTATGACCCTTATTTTTTCCAATGTTTTCCCCTATAAATTCACTGGCTGTCATTTTGAATATTATAGTTTGCAAGTCAAACACACCTCACTTTCAAGTTTCACAATATTTTTTTTTTTGGGGGGGGGGAGGAGGGGAGCATTGAAAAGTCCTGTCTGCACAAGTTAATTTTATTTAGATGGGGGTGGGGAGAGAAATTTTCATTTATCGCTTTCATTTGAGAGGGGGAGGGGTCAAATCTTCCTTTTTGTGCTCTCATTTATCATTTAATTTGGGGGGGGGCACGGAGGGAGAGGTAGTGGCAGCCGGATGGAGGGGGTACATGGATTTTATCAGCAACAGATATGATCTTGACTGAATTTCACATTCATTGAACTTTAATCTTCCCAGATTTTTATCTGTGTTGTTATCTCAAAGAAGGTAGGTTCCCTCTATCGAGCTAGAATACTACTCACACCTGAGACCATCCTGTACCTCTACAATTGGCCTATGCATGGAGTACTGTTGCCACATCTGGGCTGGTGCATCTACCACTAGCCTCTCCCTCTTGGATAGGGTCCAAAGAGAAGTTTTCAATCTAATAGGTCCCATTTTGCCAACTAAGCTCCAGCCCCTGTCCCATCACCACAATGTTGCATCAGCGCCAGTTTTACAAATATTTTAATAGAATGTGCTCTGATGAATTCATTGCACTTATGCCCCCACCCAGCGTACCCGACAAACCTGCTTAGCAACAAAATCTCACCCCTACACTGTTGAGGTCTCTAGATGCTAGAAAGCTTTCTACTCTAATAGTTTCTTCCCTCGAACAGCTAGCCTCTGGAATTCCCTTCCTGCTACCTGCTTCTTTGTACCGATATGCAGAAGTTTAAATGTAACGTAAACCAACTTCTTGTTATTCTTTTCTAGGCAGGGTTCCAAGTAGTAGCCCCTTACGTCCAAAGAGCGATATGATTTGTTAGGAATGAACGCGAGTAAAAAAAAAATTGAATATTTTCTCAAAGTCGGGGGGGGGGGGAAGAAAAGAAAAAGGCAAATAATATCTTTTGAGGTTTATTAGTATCAGCGGTTTTCCATCATAAGTTGCTCAAACAATGTGCCTATTCAATCAGGTACTTGTTCTTTCAAAGAAAACATCTCTTGGGTGGTTTGACTCTGGCCAAAGATATTTTCAGCTCTGCACTCCCCCATCTTTACTTGACCAAGCCGTGCACGTTCTCGTTGGCATCCACCAATGTGAGGGATGATGACACAATAAGAGAAGACAAAGATCATGGAAACAAGGTCAGGGTCAGCGTTTTTTGTCGAGCAGGGTAGCGTGTCGTCTGATAGTAGGTCGAGGAAGATATGGTTACAGTATGTAAGAAGGTAATCATAGCACGATCGTCACAGCAGGGAAGTGACAGTGGCCAAATGGTTAACGATATGGACTGACAAATTTGAATTCAGTTTCGCAGAAACATTTTTAGTTTTAATTGAAAAATTGGAACGTAGTCATCAAATTTTTATCTGTTTGTCAACTATTCCGCAAACGCGCATGCCTGAATCGTTCGCGTGATAGATTCCTTATATTAAGAATAAGTAGGTTTGAAAACACTTTAAAAGGTCGTGCCAAGCTGGCCTAATGGTTATTGTACTTGACTCACTGTCTTTTTAGGTTTTGAACTCAGCTTGAGTATTTTTTTTTTATACAACTGAACTGTTTAGAAAAAAAAAAAAACAAAAAAAAAAAAAAAACAATACTCACATGTCTCAGTCTCTGTATGAATTAAAATATAATATGTATACATATTTTTTGACCGGGGAACGCCGAGTGGTCTGCTTCTATACTTATAAAGTTATTCTAGAAGTGTAAGCCATGTTTAGTTTCAGAAATGTTTCAGATGGTTCGTTGTTCTAAACAAGTCTTGAGAGGTAACTGGTTTGCAGTAGACCGAACAGTTTCCGATGGTTCGTTGTTACACACAAGTCCTGAGAGGTGACTTACTTGCAGTAGACAGTTCCACAGAGCAAAATATTCTTACCGTGTCAAGACGGAAAAAAACATGTGAAATTGCTCCAGAAAAGGTTTAATATTTATAAAGCAATTCTAGTTTCTGATTGGTTGGTAGCAGAATGTGAATTAATTCTATTCGTCAGTTCCTAGCAGCATCGTTTATAAATAGAATCGTTCGACTGTGTGGGAGCATACCCCATTACAAGTCCAAAATATTGCAACAGTTATAGTCGGTAGAATAATCTCTACTTTTCAATTTAATTTTTTCTTAAAATTTTTTTTGTTTTTACAAGAGAGTCACCACTTATCAAGGCCCAGAGACCACACGAGGATAAGGGGTAATGAAAGTAAAGTAGTAGTTGCATTTAGTAATCGTTAAAAGGTGCAGATCAGATAGAATTTGGATTATTTATTGGGGATGGCTCAACAAGAACTTGTTTACATTGGGCTTGAAGGATACCATATTGTAATCAGCCAGGAAGCAGGCCAATGACAGTGTTCCACATGCAGGCAATTCTAGGAAAGAAGTTTTGTTCATGGAATCTGCAGTGAGAATTAGGCACAGATAGAGTTGGTAAAATTGTCGATAGTTGTTATAACTAGCCGAGTGTTTTTTTTTTGTGAAAGTTTGGACAGGGAACCATAGATTGAAGCTCAGATGAGCACTTACCAAGAAAATAACAATAGAGCAAAGACAGGCTAGAAACGTCTCTTCTGTGGGGAAAGAGGTTGCAGGGAAGAGAACAATCCCATCCACGCTTCCTGTCCTGTACAGATTTAGTCATCCTCTGAGGTCAGTTGATATAAGCCTGTCTTTAAGACTCGCATTACACAGTCATTCTCATTTTTTTTCTTCATGCAACGCATGTCCTCAACCCTCACCAACCATACATCACATATGCTTAATAGATTCCTCACAATGGGAATGCTCTGCTATTTAGTAATGACAGGAGTTTCCTGACCGTACCTAGCCACTTCTAGCAGCTGCAATCTCAATAGCATCTGCTCCATCCTCGTAGCTAATTAGATAAAAAGAAAAAGAAATTGAAAACCTGTGCCGAGAAGGAGGATAGTATGGGGGGGGGAGGCGCGGAGGGACGGTACACAGTTGAGGAGTAGAGAAAAAACTTAGACCCTCTCCTCTTTCATACATTTCTCTCAATCATCCCTAAAAATTTTAATTGAAGAGATTATATATAACTCAATATACAGGGTGTCCGTAAAGTTACTATACAGTCTTATTGTTTTATTGTATTATATTTTATTAATAGTTAATATTTATTTTTTTTTACAGGTTTATTTAATCAAGCATGCCACGCAAGCTAACTTTGGAAGAGCGCAAATTTATTTTGAAGCGATATTGGAAAACAGAAAACGCACAGGATGTAATTCGTGATTGGAATCATTATTTTAATACAGATCCTCCAACACGTTTGGCTATTTATAAACTTCGAGACAAATTTGATGATACTGGCTCAGTTTGTCAGAGTGTGATGTCACATTGTCGAGAATGTATTGGAGCTGAATGCCTCCAATTTGAATATTAGTCATAGAAATTGTTTGCCTTGATTGTTACAGTCTTTTCGGATGTAACACGTATTTTCTGAGATTTTTATAAACACAAAGGTGTTATTTCTTTTGTTACAAATAAATATTTTAATACAATATCTTACTGTACTGTTAATATATTACAGGGTGTCTGTATAGTAACTTGTAAGACTGTATAGTAACTTTCCGGACACCCTGTATATGTGTGCAATGTTTGTATTCTCTAAAGAAAGATCAACCATCTAGGTGATTATATATTAATTAAAAATGGCGACTTTCTAAGTAAATAAAAAATGAGCTTCGAGGCGGAGCCAATATTAACCGTATTTATCGCTTGAAAAAAAAACAATAAATCTAAATTTATAAGCGATAAAAATAAACAGTAAAGTCATCTAGGGTTCGTGGCCTAACGTTCAAGGCACCGGACTGTGGTAAACATGGTCTGACGTTCGATCCCTAGAAACAGTTGAACTACGCTGACGAGAGGTAATTACCTAGAAACACGCGTGTATGTAGATTACAGTTTTAAAAATAAATAAAAATGTTATATACGTCGAAAACAAATTACAGGGCGACTTTCTAAGTAAATAAAAAATGGCGGAGCCAATATTAACCGTATTTATCGCTTGAAAAAACAACAAATCTCTCTCTCTCTCTCTCTATATATATATATATATATTTGGGGGATTAGAACAAGAGTCTAAAGAGCAGAGTATATTTTAATGTATTAGTAAATTCATTAATTAAAATAAAAGAAAACAGTGCTCGTTGTAATGTAGATATACAATAAGCTCGATAGGCATATATGTCCTAGAGCTATTTTAATATTAAGTAAGATGATTGATAAATTATAATTAGAATTAAAAATATGTTTCATAAGGAAGAACAAACAAAATCAATCATTCATAAACTACATTTACCAAATGAATGCATCGGCGATGATACGTACGACTTTTAGGAGACGAACCATTAAAAGATACATCTGCCTTAGTTAAAATAAATGCTACGTTTATTTTTTGGTGTCTTAAAAAAAAAAAAAAAAAAAAAAAAAAAAACACCCAATATTTTTGCTGATGAGGAGACTGTTTCAAAAACTATATAATAAAATTATTGTCCAAAACTCAATGTCTATCACAATAAAAATATTGTTTCCGAAACGATCGTACAATTTATTGATTTTGTTTGTTCTTCCTTCTGAAACAGATTTTTAATTTTAATTATTATATTAATTTTTATTTTTTATTTTAATTATCAATCATTTTACTCAAAATATGTGTGTGTGTTAAATACCTACAGACACAGGGCTCTACATTGTGAGTGAAACAGTAACATTTGCATGCGAGTGATTTTTCAAAGTAGCGTCTAGAAATAACGAAACACTTCTCTTTTGGCGATTGTATTTCTTTCACTGACGATCTTTCAAAGTTCACTACTGAATGAAAAATATCTTTTCAACTTTTTTTTTTTTATAAAATGAACAAAGTTAAATTATTTCAACAATAAAAGTTTAATAGAACAATATAATCTTGTTGTTTTTTTAAACGAAGGCTGTTTAAAAAAAAAAACATCTAAAGAAATAAAAATGTTTATACCTTCAAGTATCAACATAAAATTTGTTGTATATTTAGAATTACACTTATTTAAAAAAAAAAAAAAATCTTTATGATGTACATACTCGTCACAGAACAAAGATGTCATATTCTAAAAATCATGTAGGTTTGGCTAGTAACTTTTCTATTATGCTAGTAAACGAAAATATTTAATTGCCAAAGGTCAACTAAAGATAAATTTGTATGTAGAGCCCTGAAACCCTGAAACACTAGTGTATCATTCTTTCGGGAATCATCAGTGTAGGGTGTTTGATTACCACCAGTCGAGAGACAATGAAGCCATCTCTGATTCAATTAGCAAGGAACCAAACCACCGTCAACTGTGAGAAATATCGTTGAAATTTAAGTATTTATTTTTAAATGTCTTAACGTCTGTCAGAGTGATGTAATTATTATGATATATCTATAAAAGTGAATGTGTGTGTCTGTCTGTACATTTCCCTACACAATAACTGTCAATTTTAAGTCTACAGACTCGAAATTTGATATACAGGGTACTGAGATTTGGGAAAATCTTTGTGATCGGTTTTCGGCCAGAAATTTGGCTGTTAAGGGGGTTAAAGTTCAACGATTTGACCTTTGAGAACTCTACCAAACTCCTCCGACAATTTTGGATCCAAACACTTGAAATTTTAGATATAGGTTTCCTTGGACATGGATCTAACTTAATAACTTGATTTGAGCTCAAAACAAATGTTAAGGGATCATAATAGGGGTCAAAGTTAAAAAAATTGACCGCTTTTTTTTCTTTTTTTGCTCAACATACACCTCCAAACACCCAGGCAACGCCAGGCTGAAATGCTAGTGTATATATATATATATATATATATATATATATATATATATATATAACACTTCTTCTCTCTCCTTTTTTTCTCTTTCCTCTTTCTCTTCCCTGATCTTTCTTATTTATATTTATGTCTCGGAAGTAGAGTGAAAAGCACATCTTATTTTTCTTTTATTAATATTATTGGAATCTTTTCTTTTTTCCTTGTACACATTTTTGTGAATCATTCAATGGATTTTTGCCTTTGGATTATTATGGACCATCTTCTTCCAATTACGGGATTTCCTTGGATTTTACTTGTACAAATGGAAATTCTTTTAACTTTCTTGAAGTTTTACATTTGGATTTTACCGTCACTGGATTTTTTATCTTCCACCAGACTAACAATTCATGTGTAATCACCTTTTTCTTCACCATATTCCCTCTGCTTCACTTTTTTTGTTTTCAAGTAAGATCTTTGACTTACTTGTTGTTTCATCAAATACTTCTGCATGCAAAATCCGATCCCGCATTTTGCTAATTCCTACCCTTTGATGAGAAGGAAAGTATTTCTTCAAAACTCTGCGGATTAAGGACTATCCATTTATCTAGAGTTTCCTTTTCAGATTAAATATGTTTTTAACTCATTTCAAAGTGTTTTTTAACATTTTATTAACTGTTTGCTCATATATATATATATATTAGTTATCGAAACTTTGTAGGTCATAGCACATGAAATCGCAAAGAAAAAAAGTTTTGGGAAAATTTGATTAACTTAGGCCATTGCACTCTCAAAATGGTTGAAATTAGGTTTGGAAAAGGAAAAGAAATTGCACTGATTCCATTATCAAACAGTACTATAATTTACAGTGCAGTTTTTGAGACAGGCAATCTGGGAAAGGATCGGAAATGACATTCTTACAAATGGTTATTACTATCGGGTCTGCCAAACGATTGTGAAAAATGGACTGCATATTTCCGTGACGTCAGATTTATGTTAACTATACGAACTATGGAAAAGCAGAAGCAACTTAATGATTTTTAAAACCTTTGTTTTTCTTCTTCAAACTGCAATTAATAATTAATCTTTGTTATAATTTTGTTAGGTTTTAAGATTTACAGTTTAATGATTAATAATATTATAAACATTTGTATATTAAATATGAAATACGGTTTCACTGAATGTTCATTTGGTTATCTACGGGCTTCCATATTTTGTTTGGTAAAAAGAGAAACAAAATATGAGAGGGGGGCCTACAAAATGCTTAATATTTGTGCAATAATATTTTCAAATTGGTTTTAATCTGGCGATAAAATAGCTGACAAGAGTCATGTTTATATTAAAACTTAATATTTAAAAAAAATTTAAACAATTAATAGTCTATGTTGTAATGGAACATTTTGAAATGGAATTTTAATCGATTTAATCTTTTAAAAATTAATTTTTTTTTTCTTGGCAATTCAACTGATTATAGTATATATTAATTCGAAAAAAAAAAGCTATTTAAAAAAAAAAAAAAACATTAACTTTATCAATTTTTTAATTGCAACTTCAAGGGAAATTTTGTCCAATATGTGTTTAAATTTTTAAAAAAATATTTTTTTTTACTTATTTGAACTCTTATGTTTCATAATAAATAAAAATTTCGATAGATTTAAATATATTTTGTTCAAATTTCGAAAAAAAATAGGGGGGGGGAGAATGCACTAAACAAATATTTCCCCTCGTATATTTTATGAAAACTGCATTTTATATGTAATTTCATTTTGAAATGAATAAGTATCAAAAATTTCACAAAAATCTGACGATTAGTTGATTTTTGCTAGATTTATTAAATACGGGTATGTTTTCACTTCGGAATGTCTACTACATGGGAACGTTATTTTAAAGCGCCAATTATGTAAACACAATTTTCGTCTCGTAATTTCATTGTTTTCGTTCAATGAAAAAAATTTCTTTTAAATTATTACTGGTTTATTTTGCCCTTCTTTTAAATGGTACAAAAGTTATACTGATAATATTAATTTATAATAAAGTTACATCGTGTTACATATAGGGTGGGGTAATTCTGTGGTGAATTTTGGAAGTCCCTATTGTTCTATTAAACTTTTATTGTTTAAAAAAATTTAGCTTGTTCGTTTTATAAAAAAAAAAAAAAAAAAAAGGGGGGGATGCATCGGCCAAACAAGGTTGAGAATCCCTGATCTAAAGTTTAGAAGAAAAAAGTTTTATTCTTTGAGAGTCAAATAGAACTGCCCATTTAATGTTATCAAAAATTAATCTTTTTCCACTTTATATTATTAGTGGCCTGGCAAATTCTTTATATATTTATTTAATATTAAATATATAAAGAATACATCTATTGCAGTAATTGTCTGTATTTTTTTAGATGAGGTGTTTTCATTGATTGAGATTGTCGGACTGACTTCCTCATCTTGGTTGTTAGAGTCACAACGTTTCGGTCGTTTTGCCCTCCGGCCTTCATCAGGTGTTTTGTATCGAACTGGGGAACATATGGCTGAGTGGTCCTAGACGTTGTATCAAAGTTTACAGTTACCCAAAGGTGCTGAGTTCAATCCTGAATGAAGGCAATGAAAAGTAACATTTAAAACAGAGAGTCAGCAACTATGTCACAGAGCTTAGCTGGAGTCCGAACACGGTACCCCCGTAATAATAATAATAAAGGGTTGGGTTCAAGACTCCTAACAAACGGTTCCCCAGTTCGATACAAAACACCTGATGAAGGCCGGAGGGCAAAACGGCCGAAACGTTGTGACTCTAACAACCAAGATGAGGAAGTCAGTCCGACAATCTCAATCAATCAAATTTAATGTTATCAAAAATTAATCGTTTTCCACTTTATATTATTAGTGGCCTGGCAAAGCCACAGGGGGAGACAACCAAAGCAGCAAAACTGAAGCTACCTGCCAGGACACTATACACACACACACACACACACACACACACACACACACACACACACAAATGTAGGCAAATTTGGGCATATTTTATTCGTTTGAAAATAAAGGTTCTTTTTTACCAATTGTCATAAATTCTAAACCATAGAATAGTATTATAATCTTCAAAAAGCCTGCAAATGTTCATGTAGTTTCGTCCCATAGAACGAAAGATATGAGCATTTCAATATTCAATTTGGTTACGAGTATTCAATATTTATCCTCTGAAGGGTCGAGCTTCAAAATGATACTGATCTTGTGAAAATCCGTCGCCTCTGTCGAAAGTTTTAGGCAAACATACAAACATACATACATTTTACACAGACAGGTGAGATTTATATTATAGATTAGTCACCTGGCAAGGCCACAAGGGAGACAACCGAAGCAACAAAACTGAGGCTGGGCTGCAGGACACTATATATATACAAGTGTAAGCAAATTTGACCATATTTTATTCGTTTGAAAATATAGGTTCTTTTTTACCAATTGTTATAAAAGTTTAGCCATAGAATAGTATTATAATCTTCAAAAAAGCCTGTAAATTTTCTTGTAGTTTTGTTCCATAGAACAAAAGATATGAGCATTTAAATATAGCTATACAATCTTTTTTGGCAATTTTATAAGTTCCAAATCTCAGCGAGTATGAATCAGAATTTAACAAATGAAAAGGTAATGATCTAAATAAAGCGTGTTTGTGACATTTGCCCTTAAGGACGTACATTAAGGGGATCGCCCATCACTCAGAGCCTATTTTTTGCCACTTTTTTTATAGCCATAAAATGTTTCAATCATAGTCATTTGTTTTCCTAGTTTTGCATACAAATTACAAAATATCTGATATTTCTCCAAACCTCCGGCCTTGATGGAAACTTGCTATGCTTTCAAATGATCTGAAATAACAGCAAGGGGAGACTTGATTCCAAATATTTCTCATATGTTATATCTCCCCTCTTTGGTTTTCATACATAAAGTAAATTTCACTATATATAAGGATTATTTGATACTAGCGATATTCATAATCGCACCCTATTTCCAAAAGGAGGTGAGATATAACATATGAGAAATATGTGGAATCAAGTCTCCCCTTGCTTTTATTTCAGATCATTTGAAACCATAGCAGAAAATTTTAGTCTCCCCTCCATCAAGGCCGGAGGTTTTCGGGAAATTAGTATACATTTTAAAAACAACATATATACTAGTGGGAACTGTGGAAATTCCACAGCAATCTCTTTCATATGTAATATATTGATGTTGGCATTCTATGGACGTTCAGTGTAAATGGAGACACCCTGATATTATTGTACCTATTTACAATGCCTCCCCACGGGACAGAGTTAGACACCAGGTTCATTTTTTAATGTGGAGAAAAGGTACAAAAATAAAAAAATTGTCTCAGTCGTGAAGGATTTCTCCACCGAAAGAGAACAAGAAATGGAAGTGCAGCATCTGAAGAACAAATACTACACTTTGATCTTGGCCAAAAGGCCAAGTAACTGCAAAATATTTATCTAAGCCAGCAAGGACGCCCAGCATAGCCTGGTCGTAAAATATGCTTAAATTTATTTTAATTTATGCAGATTTTGTGTATATTATCATAGACTCAATTTTCTACTGATTCTTACATATAAAATTGTCATTTCAAAAAATAAAATAAAATTTTAAAAAATCCATATGAATTGGGTGCATCAGCTTGAATTGAAACAAACCAAAACTTAAAAAAAAAAAAAAAAAAAAAAAAAAAAAGTGTGTATATAACTTTAGGGTCCTTCAGCTATAATCGGAACCAAAACTTGAATTCTTGGTAAAATTATTACAAGAAATGGAAGGCCATAACAAATGACACATGCTATTGTATTAACCCTACCAGACCGAGTCACTGCTATACCGGCATTTTACCAAATCGCAGCATCTCATCTGACCACATCAGAGCTGTGTGCATGGAGAAACACCAGAGGTACGACAGACAGCATCCCTGGAATATCTTACAACCCCCCCCCCTTAAAGAAGGTGAAGACAAGGTTCTCTTGCACCCACTGCAGAAAGTATCTGTGCATCAAGGAGGGCTTCACCTGGCACAGTGACAAATTAGGTTCAGTAGTTCAGGTTTAGTAGGGTTGTAAAATGCGCTTAAATATATTTTAATTCATGCAAATTTTGTATATATTATTCTCACTTTTCTATCGATTCTTATATATTATAAAGTTGTGATTTCAAAAATAAAAAAAATATATCCACAAATCAGCTCGAATCAGAACAGAAACCGGAACTTATAAAGAAAAAAAAAGTGTTTATGATTAGTTACTTCAGCTATAATCAAAACCAAAACTTGAAGAATTCTTGATAAAATTATTTATTACAAGAAATGGAAGGTCATCTATATATACAAAAGCAAAAATGTATGTACATGTGTATGTGATTTTTGATTTACCCAAAACCACACACACCTCCAAACACCCGGGCAATGCCGGGTACCCCCGCTAGTCTATATATATAAAAGGCGAAATATGTGTGAACATTTTATGTATGTCCGGCAAAGGCTTTTTTTCGCCGGGCTTTTCCAGGCGGTTACTATGCCTTAGAACTGTTTATATACCCCCTATATCATAATATGTATGATTTGCGAACACGTGTCACGTCTATATTTTGATAGACTTTTATAAAAAAATCTCGCTATTTTGCTGTGTCGCGTGTTTGTTTGACTTTTTAGCATAAATAAAGTCAAACTAAATTGAAGCGGTTTCCGTTCTCGGCTTTCACGCCGGAACGTCCAGAAAGCAACCAGCTTTTGATCAATGTGGTCAAAACCGTCATATCAGACAATTGCTTTCATTTGGACACCCCCATTTTTATGGGGAGCTGGCTTTCAACCCGACATCTTGGGGGAAACAAAACAAACTTAACTGTGGGATTGATGGTTGACCTGATTCACTTTTTAGTTAAGTCATCATGCTTTTTCTTTTCGCTTTCACCTCAAGGATTCGAGCCTAACCCTAACCTCCCTTTTTTCAAACACCCGTGGCACCGTTCGTATTGCAGCACGTTAGTTTTTTTTTTTTGTTTTTTTTAGAAGTTTTAACATTGTTTTTTTTTTTTTATTTTTTTGTAAGGGTTATCACTTTGTTTTGTTTGTACCCCACCCCCAACACACACACACACCTCTAAACACCTGGCCAACGCTGGGTATCCCTGCTAGTAACAATTAAACGACAGTCACTGGGAAGAAAAAGATGCGACACAAAAATAACACTATCGTATTAATATATAGATTAATAACATCGTGCCTAGGAAATGAATCAACGCTTCTGTAATTTAAACAATTAGAAGAAACTTATTTCAGTAGCACTCTGAAGGTCTCCTCCTGAGTTTCATTTTTTTTGTTTTTATTTTTTCATTCTTCACATAAAAAAGGTTGGTTGGTTGTTTTTGTTTTACGGCATATCAACCCTTTTTGGGTTATTTAATGCCGAATCCAAAGATTTTGAAGAAAATTTTTTTTTAATAGATTATATTTGTTGTTTTCACGTCGATTTCTATTTAACCCATAGTTGGGACCCTAACAGGTACTACCACTCCGGGTCAGAGTGGACCTGGGAGCAATGGTAATTAAAGGGTGGCTCCACACTTCCCAAAGACCACAAGCTGAGGCCTCACCACTGGATATAGTTTAAGGTCATATCCAGGAGCCCAATTGAGGGACTTTTACCCTCCGCAGGGGGGCAGTCGGCGTATTCTAATGCCCCACCGACAGGGCCGACATAAAAAAGGAATTTGTCTTCTAGAGTAACTATTTTACTTTGCCTGCACACAGAACAGAGTTAGGCACCAGGATCATTTTTTAACGTGGAGAAAAGGAACAAAAATTAAAAACTACCTCAGTCGTGAAGGATCTCTCCTCCACTGACATAGAACAAGTAATTGAAGTGTAGCATTTGAGAAACAGATGTTACACTTAGAAGGCCAAGAAGTCTGCTCTTATGGGATTAAGAGTTGTCTTCCAGAATAGTTGAGAAACACTATTTTAAAACTGCTATTCAGTTTTATTGAGGGGGGGGGTCTGGGCAATGCCGGATTGCCCTACTAGTAACATAATAAAAAGTTGAAAATGTAAAAACTAAATTGCCCACTCCCACAACAAGATTATTCACTATGCCCACGCATTGATGGTATAATATTTTTATCATAACAAAAGAAATAGTCTCATAAAAATCCCATCATGTGACAATGGTATTTCTCTTTATTCCTTGTCCAACAATGGCATCCAACATAACTATTGTACCCAGGTCGTGCCTACCTCCACGCAAGCCATGTTTAGTTTCAGAACAGAGTCTGATGGTTAATTGTTCTATACAAATCCTGGAGCTGACTGGTTCTCAGTAGACAATTTTGGAGTTGGAAGCCACACAAACAAACCATATGCGAAGTTGTTAAAGAAAAAGGTTTAATTTTTATGGAGCAATTCTGGTTTCTGATTGGTTGGTAGCAGAACGTGAATTAATTTGATTCGTCAGTTCCTAGCAGCATGGTTTATAAATAGAATCTTCCCAACTGTGAGGAACTATACCCTCATTATAACTAAAAAATATTGCAACAAATTCATAAACAGAAAAGTGATTTTTTTTCAGTAAAATCTGATTCAACAAATGAAATGAATAAATATACATTTATTGAAACAATATTTTGATATTTCGTCAGGGGTGTGAGTTTGTTATAGAAACATTTTAATTTGAATAAAATGAAGTATGCATCAAGTGCGCTTGAAAGCCAAATTACAACGAAATATTACGAAAAAATAAAATATTTTACTTGCTTGAAATCTATAATTTAAATATATTTCGGAGTTAAACTCCATCCTCAGTATTTTTTGTTTCTCCTTTTTAACGAAACTAACACCCCTGACGTTAATCTCGCATAGCCAATGCACCGTTCCCGACATTTCTAAATACGACCGCTGAGAGACAACGCGCAGATCTTTACAACATGGCAAGAAAGAAGATTGATGCATATTTTGTTTTGATATTTTTTTTTATGTATTTGAATTCTTTGGACTACTGTTCTCATCTTGAATGTCATTTTCACAACGTTTCAACTAATGTAACCTCTGACCATCTTTAGGTGTAGCAGAAGAATAATCCTCGTCTCCAAAAATTTAGAAACACACATACATTAGTGATGGGACGATTTCAATCTTCCCCTCACCCCAATTCCGATACAATAACCGATTCTGATTCTTTATCCATCTCTAAATATTTAACTATAAAGTTTTTTTTTTTTTCCGATTACGGTAAAACGCACCTGTTAAGGTGCACATATTTTCTCAAACGTAAAACACACTCATTGAGGGTAATGTATGGATTTTATTTTAATAGTAGTTAAAAATTTCAATAAATATTTATTAGCCTGGGTGCATGTTGAGCAAAAGAATATGGTGGTAGGCAGGCAGGCAGGCTCGAACTTGTATTGCGAAGGAGGAAAAAAAAAAAAAAAATGTTTGCTGTTGTGCCCATTGCCAAACCGGAAGCGACAAATGTTTAAATTAAGGCTAAATAATCGAAAAGAGGCGATGACTTTCGAAAATATTGGTGAAAAAAGCAACCCCTCCCTGTAGAAAAGTGCCAAGTTGAGGGTGAAGGAATTAATGGTTTTAGCCAATTTTTTTTTTTATTTATCGTCTGATGGGTCGAGTTTCAAAATGACACCAATCTTGTGAAAATCTGTTGCCTCTGTCGAAAGTTTTAGGCAGACATACAAACAGACAGGTGAGATTTATATTATAGACTAGCGGGGGGTACCTGGCGTTGCCCGAGTGTTTGGAGATGTGTGGTCACCCGGGTGTTTGTGTCATTGGGGGGGGGGTAAAATAATAAAAAAAGTTTTGGTAGGTAAGTATGAAGGATCGAAGCCGAACCCTTGAGGCAAAGTTGGAAATTAAAGTGTGAAAAAAACAAAAAAAAAACAACATGCAACGTTAACCACTGGGCCACCACGAAATGTTTGAATTTATTTTAAGTATTTAGAATTGGCAGGTGCCTGTTTTAATGACTTAATGAGGTTAACTTTGACTGCGGGAATGCCTTATTTTATTTAATTTTTTTTTTTTTTGTTGTTTCCCCAAGATGTTGGAGGGGGGGGGAGAGAACCAGCTCCTCATAACAAAGGGATTGTCCAAATTGAATAGCAATTGTCTGATATAAGGAGAAACTCCACATTGATCAAAGCCGATTGCTTTTGGATGTTGGAACGATGTTCGTTTTGCTTTTATTATTATATGAAAAGCTTAATGCACATGCGGCGATCGAAAAATGTTGAATATTTATCTTTTCAAAGTCGGACAAATTAAATAGACAGGCGACCCCGGTTGTTAACTCATAGATATTATAATTTAGGCGTGATATAAAAAGTTTTAAGTTGTGTACTCCTATTATTACTACAATTTTCCGATTACGATAAACTAAGATTTTTCTGATTAATCATACCAACACACACACACATATATATATATATATATATATAAAAGCGAAAATGTATGTATGTATGTGTGTTTGTGTGACCCCTAAAAACTTTCGACAGACAGAACAAAAATTCACAAACTTGGTATCATATTGAAGCCCCATCCTTCGGCCGAAAAATTGGCCAAACGTTTATTTTTTCACCCCTAAATTGACAATTTTCGACAGGAGGGGGGGGGGTGTAAAAAAAAAAAAACAGTCCTCTTGTGACGACGACCAGTTCTGCGCATGCATCAGATGACATCATGACCTGATTTACTTAGTTGATGAACTGACCAAATTTCATGTACGTCGCGTTAGCTCAGTTGGTTAGCGCGTTGGTTCATTATCTAAACGTTTTGGGTTTGAATCATGGTGTGAGATGTCTTATTTTTCTCGATTTTTAAAATTTAAATATTGAACCAGTGTTATGTAAGCCATTTTACACGTAACGTTCGTTTTTCTGTTTTTTTTACTTCGCTTATCCACCCCCGACCGCACACTCAAAAACACCCAGGTACCCACCGATTTTTTAAATCTTATTTAAGCCATTTTTCACGTTTTTTTTTTAACGTCCCCCCCCCCCCCGGGTTTCTTTTTTATTTAAGAGCACACACACCTCCAAACACCCGGGCAACGCCGGGTACCCCCCCGCTAGTCTATATATATAAATCTCAAACATCTGTTAGTATGTATGTTTGTATGTCCGCCTAAAACTTTTGACAACAAAAAGTAACAAATTCGATATCTCGAACCTTCACCCGACAAATATCGAAAAATTGGCCAAAAACATTAATTCTTTCACCCTAAAGCCATCAGTTTTGTACAAGGAGGGTGTAGCAAAAACCATCCTCTCATGACAAGTTCACTTCTATGCATGCGCAAATGGCGTCGGAACATGATTTACTTTAAATACTAAAAAACCAACCCAGATCCATCAATGTCATCTTAGCTCAGTTGCTTAGAGGGTGGCGTCATTATCTAAAGGTTGTAAATTCGAATCATGGTGTGAGGTGTCTTTTTTTTTTTCTTTTTTTTTTTTATTTTTAAAATTTTAATATTGAAAATATTTAAGCCATTTTTCATGTTTTTTTTTGTTTTTATTTTTCAGATTTTTAAAAAGTTTTAACGTTCGTTTTTCTATTTTCCTTTTCCATCACATTCGCATTTCCTTTTTTTATTTTTGTTTTTCCGATTTTTACATTTAATATCGTTCGTTTGTCTTACGTTAGTTTTTTTTTGTTTTTTTTTTTTCGATTTGTTAAAGTTTTAACAATTTTTTTATATAAAATATTTAATAATTGAATATTTAATTTGTTTATTCTTATGTTTTGATTACACACCCCCTCCGAGCACACACACCTCTAAACACCTGGGCAACACCGAGTACCCCCCCCCCCCGCTAGTATATATATGCATCTTAGTTTTAGGGTATTGGAATCAGAAAAATTGATCTGTTTTCCAATACCAAAAACGATTCCATTAATTCTTTTTATTTTGTTTGAAAATCAAATCTCAACCATTCGCCAAGCGGTCTTTTTTATATCAGCTGGTATATTATATATAGAATGGCGCCCAAAAGTTTTTGCTCAGCCACTTTCTTGTCAAGCGCATTCTATCGGTGCGTCCAATTATCATCAGGAGTAAGTAATTGTTGTTTTTCTTTTCTTTTGAGGCTTGGTGTATTTAGTTTTTTTTTTTTTTTTTTTTTAGTTAGAAAAGGTGGTTATAATCTATTGGTTATAATTGCCCCTGATGATAATCGGACACACCAATAGAAAGCGCTTAAAATGGCTGAACAAAAAACTTTTGGGTGCCATTCTATACAACATGCCAGCTAATATAAAAAAAAAGACCGCTTGGCGAATGGAAAAGAGCCAGAAAAATCGGAAAAAAAAGAATAACTCGTGTTCAATTAGATGTGCTTGAATAATGACTTGCTGCCAAAATTATATATATATATATATATATATTTGTATATATTGGGTTAAAAATATCCAAAAATTAAAACCATTGAAGTTCGAGGTTGTTCACTGTGCTCAATGAAAAGAGCAGGATATTATGTTATTCAATTTATATATATATATAAATATCATTTGAAGTAACTGAGCAGATTTTACATCAGTTCAAATAGTAATCTGGTGAAGTCGTCGAACCGAATGAGTGTTGAAGTTGATATTCCCTGCGTGAGGCTTCTGTACCTTTTGATGTCTATTCCAGATGACTTCACCAGTTGGTACTTATGGCTCAACCAGCCAATCAGCATCTTGTAAGAATGTACTTCTATTCACTACATTAACACACACTGTGTGATGAGAAGTTTATCAACTCAGAAGTCAAAACCCCCTCCCCTCCACCAATTTCCCAACACAGAGATTACCCCCCCCCTCCAATTTCGCAACACGGAAGTCAAAGCCCCCCCCCCCAATTTCACAACACTGTGATTAGAGCCCGCCTACCAATTTCTTAACATTCTACCAATTTTCCTGAAAGCATCTAACGATATGTTGTTGCTTAATTTTTGCTTTTAAATTTGTGATCAAAGTTTAAGATATGGATATGCACGGATATTTTGGATTCTTTCAATGACTGTTTTCATCTTGAGTGTTGTTTATGGAAATCGCGCTGAACAAACCATGAAGATGATTATTGCAAAGACAAAAAGGTGCCTATGAGCTTGGCTCACTATTAAAAAAGACCAAAAGTTAGAGGTAGGATGAAAACAAGGAGCTCTACAAGTCTGCAGTTCAAGAGGAAGCTGCATTACAATGGAGTATCAAAACAGCGAAATGATGGAGACCACTAGACCAACGAGTCAAACGAGCTGAAACAAAAGAAGCAGTGAATAGATCAAACAATTCTGAAGAACACATAACATAATAGTATTTATAGAAAAGATTGAGACTAGCAACATTATGTCCGTGAGAGAAAGGTTGCAAAGAAGAAAGGATAGGGCCAATTAAATTACAGATACACTTGTACACTTTAACAACCTGCAAATGGGACAGATTCACCAGCCCAAATTGCTGCAATGAGTGGACTGCAGTAATTAGTCTCTTGGAAAATTACAAGGACGCCACAGGAAGGCTTGCTATGTGCCCACTTGTGACTCTGGCTAACAGTTCTTGGGGAGCAGAGACACAGACCCTACATCTGTCAGCTTTAGCGCCGTGCTACTCGACTGCAGAATACTGCACAGGAACATGGGTCCGTTCTCATGCTGCATAGGTCGACATTGAGCTCAACAAGACATATAGGACGATTAACAGCAACCTGAAACCAACCAACCTGCCATATGTCTACAGGATGTCTATAATCACTCTGCCACAGATCCACCAAGAGGTTATTGTGAAGACAGAGTGGAACAAGCAAAGCAACAGTAATTGCTTTGCCTTTTTTGGACATGAAGAGGTGCCGCAGCGACTACCATCTTGCAAAAGCTTTGCGATTGTCACAGGTCTTGGACAAACAACACCAATGACCTGCCGTCTACATTGGTGGGATGAATCAGTCAAAGACAAAAAACAAGGTTCTTCCGGCACCGAAAGTAGACCTCCCAGTAGGCTTTGAACTCCCCCGTTGGAAAGAGTAGGTAACATTCCACCGGGCTTGAGCGAAGGTTACCAAAGCACGAGACAACCTACACAAGTGGGGTTATGTACAGGGCGTTCGGTGTCCTTGTAGCACCGACATGAAAACTACTGCATGCATCCTTACACACTGAAACCTGCCTTGCTTAGTGGACAATGTGAATCTGAAGGATGTCTCTGACACTGCCCGGCGATGGATCTTGAGATGTCGTGTGAAATGCTATGATGATGATGATGATGACCAGCCGAAATATAACATTATTCCATCCATGGTCTGATAGATTTGTAAGTAGAATAGTCTCCGGTGTTAGAAAGAAAATGTGATAGAGAAGCTGAAAGAGCAATGAGTTTTATTATGGGAACTGGTATGCATCACCTGCCGTCTCTCCAGCTATGGGTGAAATGGTACTTGCAATGAATGACCATCTAGAAGATTTCAATACTTGGATGAAGAGTGCCGGAAATGGCTGAAGCAACTGATGATTTGAAAGATAAAACAAAAATTTTTTTAAAAAATAAAAACAAAAATATATACAGTAATGGATCTTTGAAAAATTTACTTTCACCATGACTAATGTTTGTGTATATAAAAAAAAAAAAAAAAAAAAGTATGGTTATTTAGATAAAGTGCGAACAAATGAACAATTTGTTGGCAATTTTACCTTTATGATGCTCGTTGGGAGAGAAACCAGTTATATTGGAAAATCCCTTCTGGCAAAAATTTGTTTTCGACATGTCTGATGTTTGTGCAAAATAAAAAAATAAATAAAAATCCAAGACCTGGTTATTGAGAAAAGTGCGCACATTTGAACGGGACTGAATTACTAGGTCCAATCCCTCCTTTTTCGGGCTAGGGAAAGAAAGAAAAAAAAAAAAAATGACTACCTGGAGTTAGATTAATTGAAGTGTCAACATCTAACAACTGACTTCATAAACACCTACAAAATCATTAACCAAATTACAAAAAAAAAAAAAAAAAAAAAAAAAAAAACGGAGCACCTTCTTTGATCTCATGCGTCTAACATAACTACCTTCAAAGTCAGAAAATAGCACAGCTCTTCCCATGACTATCGGAAACATTTTTTCATGCTTAAAATTGCCGGAACAGAGACAAATACCTGCATCAAGCATTGAATCCTTTAAAAGTCTTAAGCTTCTCGAACTTCATCCAAACTATATCTGATACCCCTCCCCCCACCTCTACACACGTTTATCAGGAGGCATATTTTATTTCTGTGACAATTTCTGGGCATTACCAGATCAGGCTGCCTGAAGATACTGGTTTCCTGACTTAAAACGCACCAAACATTAACATCATTGGTTTTTATTTCTTTGTACTTCTGCAGTTTAAAGCCCGTTTTTCTGTGAGTCTTCCTCAGCAACGTCCGGTTAATGACAGAAACCGCCAGATTATTCCAAGCGAGCAAAAATGGACGCGAGTGAGCGGACGGTACAAATTGGAACAAAAAAAAAAAAAAACTAAAGAAAAGGAAAGAGTTTATAAAGGAAAAGAAAAGAAAGGGTAGCCCCAACGTAATATAAACACTTTTAAAATCATGTTAAAAACTGCTTTTGGAATAAACATCTCCAACTTCGAAAGCTATTCTTAACATAGGGGGGGGGCAGTGTTCATACTAAGCTGGGACAGGTCATAAAAAAAAATAAAAAAATAAAATAAACTTTCCATACACACACACACAAAACAAATACATTTGTTCACGAATTAAAAAAAAAAAAAAAATTCTTACCCCCCCCCCCAAAAAAAAAGACACAGTTGCCATAAAAATAAATAAAACAGTAAAATGTATGCAATTATTACGGTAGGTTGTTTGCTTTATTTTTTTGTCCGTTTTTTTTTTTTTTTTTTTGATTGACTTCCGTTCATTCGGTATAATCCAGGGGTTTCCGACATCCGACGAGTGTTGCCGAGCAAGCCTCACGGAAAAACTGGCTATAAACTGCAGAAGTACCGTATTTTCTTTTCTTTGCAAACCACAAATAATTGAATTTTCATTTGCACTTATAAAAAAAATGCTGAGTCGAATTTTTATTTTCATTTTTAAGAATTTTTTTGTTTGTTCCTTTGCAATAAAGTCTCAGATAAGATGAATTCATATCTACTCAATTTTTTTTCCAGTGCTCCACTGCTCCACTACTCCAGTGCCAGTGCTCCACTAGCAGTGTCAGAAATTTCGTGAAAATAGTGAATAATTCCACCCCATCTTTCCAAGCTTATAACTCCTCGAAAAATGTAATTCAAGCCCTAATTTTTTTTTTCAATTAAAGGAGTAAGGACCAAGGTTTTATTTAAAAAAAAAACAAAACAAAGTGTTTTTTTTTTTTAAAAAAGGTTTTAAACTTCGGACTTTACAGGTAAATTTCTAAAAAACTGATTTTTTTTTTTGTTTTAAATTTGAATATATTATTTATTGACCTTTTCTCTTCAATTTGTGATATATAAACCTATTAAACATAAATTAATTATTTACTTTTTAATAGACATTTCAAAATGGGGGGTGCGTGAAAATGGGGGTGCGTGAAAATGGGGGGGCGTGAATTTAAAAAAAACGTTTGTCTAAAATATTATATTCGGTTTATTGGAAAGAACAAAATTTCACATTGACCCTGAAAATATCGTAAAAATAGAATCAATAGAAAAATTTTGATAGATTTTTAAAATTTAAAAATTTAAAAATATTGAGTTTAAAAATTGAAAAATATTGAGTTCGGAAAATTCATTACTGTTTTAAAAAAATAATAAAAATATTTTTATTACTTTTAAAACAACTGTAATAGTTTATTTTGGAAGTATAATCCATAAAGAAAATAAATAACCCACTTTTAACAGAGAAATTACGAGATTTTTATATTGTATTCGCAGTTTCGTGTTAGGGGTGTCAAAAATTCCTACAAAAATTCTGATACTGCTAGTGCTCCACTCCACGTTTCTCTCGTGATCGTCCTCTTTCTATTGTTTATATTTTTTCGGCACTTCTGTATGACAGTTACATATTAGCATCAATAAAGAGTTATCGACCCCTGTTCTTAGAAAGAAGTGCCATCTAGCGGCCATTATATGAACATCAAATATAAACAAGTGTTTACGATAACGCAAAAATATATATAACGGGTACTAGTGCACTTATTGATCCGTGCTGAAATAACATTATTTAAAAGGTCATTCTTAACATGGGGAGGGTGTTTTGTACCTATTCTATACTTTAACCTTACAATTGAATTAAAAAATCTTTAAACTTGGAAATACGATTTTAAAAATAGCGCGGATCAGTAAGTGCACTAACGAAATAACACAAAAATATACGAAAATGGAAACATTTATTGTATAAAAAATATATCAAAATATAATTTTAATGTATTAATAATTTTTTTTCAATGAGCGATCCAATCCATAACTGAAAATAAAATACGATAAAAGCATGAAACAGATTGTTTTTAGAATTTTTTTTCCGGTAAGGTTGTATAAAAATGTCGAAAAATATAATTTAAAAAACATTAAACATTTATAGAGGTTTAAGACTTTTTTTTTTTTTTTTTTGTACAGAAAGAATGTATAAAAATATAATTTTAGTTTGCACTAACTTTTAGAAAAGGAAGAGTTATCGACCCCTAACAAGCGACATCTGTCGGCGGTTTTTGAAACTAAAATACAAACATTCGCCTCATAACTCCTCCTGCATAAGTGCCGTTTTTTTTTTCTTATCGATGACGTCATTTCGTATGCATTTGCATATAACCGTCCACGCCATGTTACAGTAATAATCAATATTTCTATTCTGATCGCCATGAATAACTACTAATAATTAGTTCCCCAAAATATGTCTGGAACGCAAAAATGGTTGATATGCCGTAAAACAAAATCACTCCCAAGCCCTGACAACTGCTAACTGCTCTTATCCCATGTACTATAAATGCATTTTTCCATGAATAAAAACAATGTACATTGTCCGGCAGATTACGTGACTTTAATGGAAAGGCCTTCTATTTATGTTGGTCACGCTTGAATAAATTAATGAGGGGAGAAAAAAAAACCTACTGAAATAATAACATTATCTATATATCTATAAAGTGTGTGTGTGTGTATACACATTTCCCTACCAAATTACTCTGTCAATTTTCAGTCTACAGACTCGAGACTTGGCATAAGGAGTATTGAGATATGGAAAGAATCCTCTTAATTGGTTCCGGCCATACATTTAGCTGTCAAGGAGTCAAAATTCAACGATTTGACCTTTGAAAACTCTATCAAACTCCTCTGCCAATTTTGGATCTAAACACTTGAAATTTTAGATGTAGGTTCCTTGGACATGGATTAAACTTTTTAACTCGATTTGAGTCCAAAACAATAAATGTTAAGGGGTCAAAAAAAAAAAAAAAAAAAAAAAAAAAAAAAAAAAAATTGACTTTTCAGCCAATTTGGTATAAACATTTGAAATTTGGTGTTACAGACATAGGGTTACTTTTTTAATCAGTTTTTAGCCGAAACTTGGCTGACAAGGGATCAAAATACAAAAGATTTTACCTTTGCAGTCTCTAGCAAACTATTCAGCCAATTTTGAGTCCACGCAGAAAGCTTTTTAATAAGTTTTTAGGCGAAAATTTGGTTGCTAAGGTGTCAAAATTGAAAGAGTTGATCTTCGCAGCTAAACACTTGAAATTTTAGATGCAAGTTTCCTGGACACGAGTCAAACTTTTTAATATATACGCACAAAGTTACGAACAGTACATAGGGCCCAAGCACAGCCGGGCTGAACTGCTAGTTATTTAAAAACCCATTTTTAACATGCGGAAGGGAGGTAACTATTCTGTACTTTTACCTACGATTTAATACACAAAACATACCCTAAAACTTGAATTTTAAAAGGGCTGACATGCCGTAAAACAAAGCAATCACCCCAAACCCTGACAATTGTTCATTATCTCAGACTATAAATGCATTTTTTTCATAAGTAAAACGATATACGTTGTTCCAGTGTATTTACTCCTCAGAAAATATTTCGTTCTTAAAGAATAAAATAGAGTTTGGTGCTAGCGTACTTACTGATCCATGCTATTTTTTAAATTGTATTTCCAAGTTTAATTAAAGTTTTATGTTTTTTTTATTCAATTGTAAGATTAAAGTATAGAATAGTTACAAAACATCCTCCCCATGTTAAGAACGGCTTTTTAAATAACATTTCAGCACAGATCAATAAGCGCACTCCGCACTAGTACCTAGAGTTCAAAGGTTCTAAACAGTTTATTTGTTAGAATAGGAGCTAGTTCCGGTTGCAGCTTTTGAAACACTACGATTGGAATGTTGTCAAGGCTATTTGCTTTGCTGAGATCAAAGTTCTAAGTTTGGCAACATCATGGATATCAGATGTCGCTCAGAGTATTTTCAGTCTTAGGTGGAAATTCAGGCGGCTTTGATTGCAGAGGGTTGCGTTTGATGCAAAAGTCTTTGCACAAGGTTTGGCTTTGTCAGATGCTACGAAATCAGCATGTTACGCGACTTTAATGGAACGGCCTTCTATTTGCGTTGGCGACAAAGAAAAAAAATATAAATAAAAAAACTGACGGCGGACGTTGTCGAAAGTGCCCCCCCCTCTAAATTCCACATTCTTCACTTTTTTTTTTTCTTGTTAATATCCTCGATTACAGACTTAAGTTATAAAAAAAAAAAAAAAAAAATTTTCATAACTTTTCACGTGGGGAGTTCAGTTTTCAATTATAACGTTGTATTAAATTGAACACGAATTTTGTGACCACGATGAAAAAAAAAAAAAAGGCAACTCTCTCTGATGTAACCAGAAGGTAAAAGTTAGAATGGGGGGGGGGGGTTAAAAAAAAAAGAAAAAGATTTCTTTACCCCCCTCTCTCATCTATGTATCTACCCCACTCTCTCTCTCTCTCTCTTCATCTCATCTATGTACGTAGCTATCTATTCCTCGTGGTCAGAAAGTTCGTGTTCAATGTAGTACAACGTTATAATTGAAAACTGAAACCCCACGTGAAAAGTTATAAAAATATATTTTTTCAATTTTTTTCTTTTTTATAATCTGAAACTTAAGTTTGTAATCGAGGGGGGGGGGAAGTGAAAACTGGAATTTAGAGGGGGGCACTCTCGACAACGTCCGCCAAACTGACAATATTAAACCGTGCTGAAATCAAATTGAGAAACCCATTCTTTACAAGGGGAGGGGAGGTAACTTCTGTACTTTTACCTAACAATTTAATAAAAAAACACACAAACAAAAAAGAAAAAGCATTTCGTTTACTTACATCGCAAACAAGATATCCACACATTTCTAAACGTTATCTCAGGAAGGTCGATAACTGAAGTTCGTAATTTCCTAATCTATTAACTACTTTCCTTTTTTACACCAAGTTAAATTAAATTTTTTGGATATTATTTAATGAGTTGGAAAAAAACAAAAAAAACAAAAAAAAAAAAAAACTACACAAAATACTGTTAAAACCCCACTCAATATATGTTACCGTGACATGGGCTGACATATTCGGTGGGTTTTTAAACAGTGTTTTGTCTAGTTTTTTTTATTTCTTAACTCATTTTCCCAAACTTACCGTGTTAAAGAAAGATTCGGGCGCCATTTTAAATTTTCCAATACATCGGTAAACACTGTTTTTCGAGCTGAATAAACATGTTACATTAAATAAAAACACTAAAAAAATATCCGGTTAGGTAGAAAAGTAACTTATCTTGCCTTTGATAATATTTATTTGTTGTATATTTGTTTAAGAAATTCTTCGAATCTGTGTACAGTAATACAAACCCACATAGATTCGAAAAAGTGGTAAAAAAAAAAAAAAGTAAATATGAAGAATTACTCCACTCGCACCCCACCCTCGAAAATTCCTTTAAAATTACCACTCACAGGTTTTCGGGGTAGCTGAAAACGAAAACAACGTTTAAAATTACGGCAAACGAGTAGTTTCTAAGATATGAAGAAATGTTAGTTTTAACTGTGGGTGATCACTTTTCTATATTAATTAAACGTAAAATGAACACCTACTTTGTGGCGACGTTTTTCGGGGGGGGGGGGGGAAGACTCTTTCCACCCATCGGAAAATCCTTTAAAATTACCACGAACGTTTTTAAAATTCCAAGAAACAAATAGTTTCCAAGATATGAAGAAATGCACCCACTTTATGGTCACTTTTTTTTTTGGGGGGGGGGGGGAACTGCCGGTTTGTTTTGCGTTCTTTTTTTGGGAGATATTCAATTATAGAACTTGTATAGTTTTTTAACAGGTGCTTATGCAGTTTAATTAACCGTAAGAACGTAAGTAACGCGCCGACATTAACCGAGCAGAAGAACTGTTTTAATATTTTACAAAAATTCTGTTTACATTTGGTGGGAGGCGGGGGTTGTGGCGGCCGCCTCCCACCAAGTGTAAACAGAACTTTTGTAAAATATTAAACAGTTCTGCTCAAAACAGTTAATGTCTGCCCAATGCAACATTGCAACGGTAACATATATTGAGCGAGTTTCTAACAGTATTTTGTATAATCTGTTTGTTTAAACTCATTTTCCCAAACTTACCGTGTACAACAGCGAGCACGCCATTTTTCTTTTTAAAATATATCGAAAAACACTGCATGATTTTCGAACCGATTACACGCTTTAAAGTGAGTTAAAACCACTAAAAAGTTTTCCAGATAGGTAGAAGAGTAACTTATCTAGCCTTTGATAACATTTGTTATATTTGATTTTTTTAAATTACTTTTTCGAATCTGCGAGTACAATAACAAACCCCAAAATTGTTTTATTAAAATTATATTTTCTTACGCAGACTTTTAAATAAAAAGTCTTTACAATTATATTTTGATACATTTTTATACAATAAATGGGTTTGTTTTCAAAGGGCGCGCCCAGTTTGGGTTTGTATTACTGTACACAGATTCGAAAAATTTGTCAAAAAATATATAATAAACAAATGTTATCAAAGGTAAGATAATTTACTTTTCTACCAAACTGAATATATTTTTCGTGTTTTTATTCAATTGAACATGTTTATTCAGCTCGAAAAACATGCAGTGTTTACCGATGTATTGGAAAATTCAAAATGGCGGCCGATTCTCTCTTTAACACGGTAAGTTTGGAAAAAGGTGTAATAAATAATAAACTAGACAAAATACTGTTAGAAATTCGCTCAATATATGTTACTGTGACATAACTTGACATATATTCGGTGGTTTTTAATAGTATTTTGTCTAGTTTATTATTTATAACACCTTTTCTTGAACTTACCGTGTTAAAGAGAGAATCGGCCGCCATTTTGAATTTTCCAATACATCGGTAAACACTGCATGTTTTTCGAGCTGAATAAACATGTTACATTGAATAAAAACACGAAAATTATATCCAGTTTGGTAGAAAAGTAACTTATCTTGCCTTTGATAACATTTATTTGCTATATATTTGTTTTTTGACAACTTTTTCGAATCTATGTGTACAGTAATACAAACCCAATGAAAATATTGAAAAAAGTTTAAATTGTACGTATCCGTTATGGAATGAAGTTCTCAAAAAAAAAAAAAAAAAAAAAAAAAAAAAAAAAATTCACTTAATTTCATCAAGTAGTTTTTGTTTTTTTTTACAGCGAAAAAACCATTTGTTATGATACCGAGCAAAAAAAAAACAAAAAAAAAAACAAAAAAAAACTACTCGATCAAATTAAGTGAATTTTTTTCCCCGATATCTTCAATTCCAAACGGATACTTACAAATATAACCTTTTTTCGATATTTTCATTTTTTTAATGTCTTGATTCTGTTTTTAATTTAAAAAAAAAAAAAAAAAAAAGTATGGTACTAGTGCACTTATTGATCCGTGCTGAAATAATAACATTTAAAAAGCCATTCTTAATATGGGGAGGGGAGGGTGTTTGTACCTATTCTATACTACAATTACAATTGAATAAATAAATAAATAAAAAACGGTGCTAGTGCACTTAGTGATCCGCGCTATTTTTTTTAAATCGTATTTCCAAGTTTAATTAAAGTTTTTTTTTTTTTTTTATTCAATTGTAAGGTTAAAGTATAGAATCGGTACAAAACATCCTCCCCATGTTAAGAATGGCTTTTTAAATAATAACGTTATTTCAGCACGGAACAATAAGTGCAGTACTACTGCAGTACCAAAAAACATAAAATTTTAATTAAACTTGAAAATACGATTTAAAAATAGCGCGGAAAAGTGCACTGGCACCAAAAGCATATGTATACGTTCCAGGAAAAGCTTTCCTGTTATCATTAAATCGAAACATTTCCAATTAAACAATTATCGATACATGTTCTCTTTCACTTTCTTTATTTACTTTTTTTTTTTTTTTTTTCATAGTTCTTTCCCTGCGTAATCATTATCTAGTTTATTTTGTTTTCTACTTCGGTCATAGTTTAAAATACTGATTTCTCCCTCTGATTCTAACTACAGGTGCCCGAAAATAAAATGGCGTCTCCATTTTCGGCGATAAACTGTAGAAGTACCAGGATGGTTACAAAACACTCTCTCCCCCCAATGTTAAGAATAGCTTTCTAAATAACGTTATTATTTCAGCACGGATCAATAAGTGAGTGCACTCACTGCACTACAGTAAGGTTACACCCGTTAAATTGTCAAATTTTTTGTTTTACAATTAAACTTTGTATTTAATTTTGTTTGAAGTGAATATTTTGGGGAATTTTTTTGGTATTATTATACAAACACCGTGACAGCGTTAGGGTTAGGTTTTAGGGTTAGGGTTAATTCGCTGTCACGGTGTTTGTATAAATTTACCATTTTTTTTTTTGTCCGATGCAAAATAGAACATTACTGTGATATTCATTTACAGCATACTCGAAAACCTGTAAAAGTCGTTATCGAGTTGGAAAGTAGAAATTTACCTTACCCCCCCCCGCTCTTTTTTAGACAGGAATAAACACCGGTCGCATGAGAGCAATATTTTTCTCGGTGATATGGCACTGATATGGTCACATATCTGAAAGTTAAGTTTGTAATCGATGATTAATGTGTGAAGGAAAAAAAAGGGGGGGGGGTCAATATTCTCAACGTCCGCCATGGATTCCCATTCCTTAAAAGTATTCACACACACACAAAAAAAAGCAACATTTTTATATTTAAAGAAAGTGGTGCTTGCTTGACTGCTTGATCCATACTATTTTTAAAATAGTATTTAAGTTTAAAGTTTTAATATCTTTGTATTATATTGTAAGGTCAAAGTACAGAATAAGTACAAAACACCCTCCCTCCCATGTTAAGAATGACTTTCTAAATAACGTTATTTCAGCACAGATCACTAAGTGTGCACTACTGCAGTACTGACTGCACTAGTACCCAGAAAGTTGATAGATCGATTTTTTAATGTGGTTTTAAGCAAGAACAGTACTCACGTCAAAAATAGTAATATATCCAAAAATTACGAAAATTTATGGCGTAAAAAAAAAAGTTTAATTTTTACGGAAAATTATGGAAAATTACATCTTTCCTAGGTGGGAACACTGAACACCTTGAAGATTGCGAATACAGGGTCACATTTATCTCCCTTTTCGTCACTTTAATGGCTGACGTTTTGTTTTAGACTATAGAGAGTATTTTTTTTTCACTAAAAAAACACAATGGCAGTTTTACTCGATGAACTTTCGTAATTTTTGGATATATTACTATTTTCGACATGACAAATAAGTGCTGTTGTTTTCTGCTTTAAAGCACATTTTTGTAAAAATTCGATCTGTCGACTATCTTAAGCACCATTTTTAAAAAATGATTAACTCGGGGGTGGGGCATTTTACGTTTAAATTATGTCAAAAGTTGAACTTTTAACCCAATCTAAAAAATAAAAATAAAGATAAAACAGAAAGAAAACTATGCCTAACGCGTTATATATATATATAATATTTTGAAGCTAAATTCAATTTTTACTTTTTTTTTTTAATGTTTAAGTCAAAGTACAGGAAAGTTATAAACGCATTCCCATCCCCATGTTAAGAATGGCTTTCTAAGTAACATTACTTCAGTTACTGAAGTTAAGCGCGTTAATAGCGATGCATAAGTATCGAAACGGATTTAAAACCTTTTTCTTTTTTTTTTTTACATTGTTCAAACAAAATACGTCCGGCAGAAAGTTGTCAAAAGTAATTGTAATAAGTTCTTTTTCCCCCCTTAAGACCAAATAAAATAAAATAAGTTATTTTGGATTTTAATAAAGTTTTTTAAACTTGTATCCAGAACGAAACAAACTCAAAATTCGGTATTTGATATTTTTCAAAATTCAAACATGAAATAAAACATGTCCGAAAACGAAAAGAAAGAAGTTGTAAATTTAGTTAATTTTTTTCTTTTTTAAGTTTGCACACACACACACACACACACACATATATATTATATATAAATTTGGATTTCTTGCAGACTTTTTGCGCGCATGTGGGCAAAAGCAAAGAATTTTTTTTTTTTCATAGTACAGAAATTTTTAGAAAAGAAAAAGTTCGGATACTAACATTTATTTAAACAAAAATCCACAAATAAAACCAGATTTATTATTTGATAGCTTAAGAAAATTAAAACCTAATAATTTAATTTTAATTTAAAAATTAAAATTAAATCAAGACTCACCTTTAAGAAATGAAGTTTTCAATCCAACAAAAACCGTGAAAAAAGGTTTTCAACTTTTCGCCAATGTGACGGGTTAGAGATAAAAAAAAAAAAAAAAAATTTTCGAACTTTAAAGATTTTTGTTAAATAACTTTTTTTACACTTAATTAAATCACAAAAACTACTTAAAAAAATAAATGTTTAATTTATGTTTTGTAAAAAAAAAATATTTGGTTTATTTTATAAATTATTTTGTCTTGTTTAAAAATGAGCAAACGGCAAAAAATGTTTAGACGCAATTTGATTGGTCGAAAGTGTGCAACGAAAACTAAGTGCTTTTTCACGAGTTTATTTATAGAAACCTCGACTTACGAACCGAAGCGGAAAATCTGTAACAATTACCATTTTCTTTGCTACGGATGGACAGACACGTAATAATGTCCGTTTTCTTTTTTTACCCCCTCCTTTCTTTTTAAGCAGTGGCAAGCCTAAAAGTTTCACTTTGCGCAGACTTTAAACCGGCGAAGTCACTAAATGACGGCTTAAGTTTGTTGCGAGAAAAAAAAAAAAAAAAATCTGTGTAGGAATTTAAAAAAATTGGCGCTTCTTCGTTATAATACTTAAATTCGGAAATCGAAATATTGATTTTCTAGAAAAACCGGGTTTGTATTACAATCCTCAGAGGTACGAAAAAAGTTGTCAAAAAAACAAATATATAACAAATAAATGTTATCAAAGACAAGATATGTTGCTTTTTCTACATAACTGATCAAGACTTTAGTGTTTTTATTTAATGTAAAATGTTTGTTCGATTCGAAAAATAAGTAATATTGAGCGCTACCGGAGGAAAAAAAAAAATGCTGCGATGTCTCAACATCTTTGAAGTCTCGACTTCAAAGACATCGCGGTTATTTTCTCTTGTAACGCTCAATAATACTTGCTTTTTTACATTAAATAAAAACACTAAAAACTATTCAGTTAGGTAGAAAATTAACTTATCTTGCCTTTTGATAATATTTATTTGTTATATATTTGTTTTTTTTGAGAATTTTTGTTTTTCATATCTCTAATTCGTATATCTTTGTAATACAAACACGGAAAACCGGTAGGTAGTATGAACTTAACTGTTATGTCGAAGTCAATGAGCATATCCAAAAATTACGAAAAACGATCAGGTAGGAAATTACTTGGTGCTTGTGCACTTATGTTACCGTGCTATTTTTTAAATAGTATTTTCAAGTTAAACTGAAGTTTCGCGATATCTTTGTTTCATTATTATTAAATTGTTAGGCGAAAGTACAGAATAGTGTTTTGTAAAACAAAAACATCCTCTCCTCATGTTAAGAATGGCTTTCTACATAATGTTATTATTTCAGCGGGTAACATAAGTGCCTAATTACCAGTTAATTATTAATGAAAACAGTTTTCTAAGACAATTAGCGAAAATTGAGTTTTACTAAATTGGCTTAAGATTTCAGAAAGTATTTACCTCCCTTGTCCCGAATCAAACTCTCCGGTTTCTTTTTTTAGCAAGATTTTTCCAAAATTGATTGAGATTGTCGGACTGACTTCCTCATCTTGGTTGTTATTGTCACAACGTTTCGGCCGTTTTGCCCTCCGGCCTTCTCGAACCCAACCCTTTATTATTATTACGGGGGTACCGTGTTCGGACTCCAGCTAGGCTTTGGGACATAGTTGCTGATTCTCTGTTTTTCAATGTTACTTTTTCACTGCCTTCGTTCAGGATTGAACTCAGCAAAAAAAAAAAAAAAAAAAAAAAATACAGACAATTACTATTTTTCCAAAATATTTCGATTTTTATAATTTTGCTATTATAGCAAAGAAACGTCTACATTTTACTTTTTTGTGAAATATTAACGTTATTATTTGGAAATTATTATTTAACATGGGAAGAGTGGGGTGTTTTGCAACTATTCTTTATTACAACTATACTGTCGCTATTTTCTTACAACTAAACAACTTTATTTATGTTTAGAGTGTAGATAAAATAAAGGTTCTAATTTTATTAAAAAATGGAGAAGAAAAAAAATTGTGTTAAAATAACTTAAACGTAATACAGAAATGAACGATGTAAAAAAAAAAAAAAAAAAAAAAAAAAAAAGCAGACAGTATTAACAATTGTTTATATTTGGATAATTTAAACGTGAAAAAAAAAATCCAAAATAAATAATTGGGACGCTGAAAACGTATAAGTATGGCCAACCACTTATAATTCAGTAACTGTAATTTTTTTTTTAAACAAACAATTATAAACAGAATGACCCAGAAATATATCTATATTCTTTTTTCATTTTATACTTTCATAGAAATGTTTCTGTTATGTCAAAAAACTATTTTCTTTACGTCACAAGTGTCACGGTCACGCTCATACATGAATTCCATAGCTAATATAACATACTGACTCAACGGGTCATGGGTAGTCTAGTATATATATATATATATATATATATATATATATATATATATATATATATATTAGTGGTCTGACAAGACTACAAGGGAGACAACTGAAGCAGCAAAACCGAAACTGCCTACCAGGACATTGTATATACAAATGTAGGGGAGACAAGCGAAACAGCAATATACAAATGTAGGGGAGATAACCGACGCAGAAAAACTGAAACTGCCTGCCAGGACACTATATATACAAATGTAGACAAAACTTGGACATATTTTATTGGTTATTGGTTGAAAATATAGGCTCTTTTTTACCAATTGTCATAAAATTTTAACTCTAGACTATTATAATAATCTTCAAGAAGCCTGCAAATTTTCATGTAGTGTCGCCCCATAGATCCAAAGATATGAGCATTTCAATATTCAATTTGGTTACGAGTATAGATCCATATATATATAGATATACCACCTTTTTTGACAATTTTATAAGTTCGAAATTGATCAGAATTAAACAAATGAAGACTCGTTGGAAAGGTAATGATCTCGATTATGTAGTTGGCTATGTGATACTTGCCCTTAAGGTCGCACATTATTGTTTCAAAAAGTGGGGGATTATTTTTCTATATTCATTTAATGTAAAATGAATACCCACTTTATGGCCACCTTATTTTTTTTTTAGGTGTGGTGTTTATTGTGGCCTGGTAGACCAACACAAAATTTACCTTAAAAAACTTGTTTTCTTTACGTTTTCGGGTGTGCTGAAAATGAATATCGCACTTAAATTTTATGCAAATAAGTATTTTCCTGGGTATTAATCAAAAATATGCACGTGTTTAGTAATAGTGACCACTTATAACATAAAGAATTATGTTGCTTAATACCCAGAAAAATACTTTCACATTTGAACTTGCCGACATATTTGTGTAGACGTTATTCCTCCATCCAAACAAAGATTTTACTCGTTATAAACCATCCTTAGTGTATGATTAGTATTTCCTGTTAATTTCAGTGTTATATGAAAAGTAGTTTTAAAAAACTACCGTAAAAACAACATTCTCTGCTCCAACAACAACATGTATGTGTGTTGGTTTACCTTCTTCTTGTTAGTGCATGTAATGATCAATCATTAGTAGTGCTATGACAACAGAATATTCTTTTCATTGTTTTTACTTATGAGTGTATATCCGACAGAGTTAGACACAATTATTACTCAACCAAGGATCACATCACTATACATAAAAACATAAAAGATATCAATGGATATATACCTGAGAATCAAAACAAGGAAAAGAATATGCTGTTGTCATAGTCCTGGTGATTAGTAGTTCGTTCCTCTACACCTGACTCTCGCTAGTGTGTAAGATTTTACTCGTTATAAACCATCCTTAGTGTATGATTAGTATTTCCTGTTAATTTCAGTGTTATGTGACTAGTAGTTTTAAAAAACTACCGTAAAAACAACATTCTCTACTCCAACAACATGGAAAAAAAAAGAAAGAAAGAAAGAAAAACATACTGAAGATGAAGTATATCTTCGAAATATAGTTTATAAGTTTCAATATAAATTTCAAACAAAATAAATGTCTGTTTATTTTGTAATAATGCGTTGTTTTGGCTTCAAACGTACATAATACACATTTTATATTACTCAAACTCAACCAGTGCTTCTAAGGAACAAAAATCTTAAAGTAGTTGTAGTGTTTATTGGTTAAATAGTTTCACACAAACACACACACATACATCTACTGTTTAATTTAAATAGAATAGTTAGAGGTAGAGGCCATCTTTTTACAATAATAGCATTATTGGCTATAGCCAAGAACCACACCAACAACTGATATATATATTGGGTATAAAAGTTATTGCTTTATTGAAAGCTGCTATGTGAGTCATCGAGTCCTTTTCTTTAGCAACTATCAAGAGATAAGAGCATAAAGGCAACTTTCATTGGTTAATACAGAGATGCATGCATATAAAATAGAAATAAATCCAATTTACAAGAACAGCAGGGTCACCCGGTAGTAAGTTCTACTTAAAATATAAATTAAATTTTGTAAATGCAACTAAACTTTATCCAGTCCAGTCCAGCATAGCCGTAGCCGAGATTGAACTCACTACACATGTTTGTAGTGTAATTCAAATCTTGTCGGTAGCTGAATGTTTGATGCTTCGCCAGGGCGATCAAGGGTATTTTTTATCGTGACGCCATCACTAGATGGGTTGCCTACCACGGCTTAAGAGACACCCATCTACCCTCGAGAGAAAGATAGACCGCACCAGTTCCGAACCTGGTATTTTACCTTGTGGTACATACAGCACCTCGCCTTCCCAAATGGTCACCCATTTGGTACTGGCCAGGCTCAACGTTACTTAACTTCGGTGATCTGGCGAGAACCGGTGTGTCAATGTGATTTTGCTGTATAAACAAACATTTTCATACAAGAGATAAGAATATAAAATTTATTTTCAATCATGAAAATGTTCGTTCATGCAAACACGTGTTAAATATATAGCTACGAATCAAATTTCCGATTAGTGATAATTACCAATTTTACTGTGGTTCTCAGATTGTTGATAAAATGATTTCAAGATGGATAACCTATGTGACCACCGGGCCATCACAGAGGGCGTGAGAACCACAGGTGTTCTTGAAGCTTAAGTTGATATGGAACAAGTCTAGCATAGACGGTTGACCAATTATCTTGTAGCAGAGGATTGTACAACAAGCTCTAATTGGTTGACTAGGAGGAGCGCGTCTCACCAACCCAACCATGCCCTGGATATAAAACAAAGTTGCATGCCCGTTGTAGTAGAAGGGAGAGTTGCGCGTTGCACATAGGCAGAGTTTGCCAAGAGTGGCACAAGGTACTCTAGCGTAAAGCAGACCGGTCCTAAGGATGAAGGATGTACAGACAAGGAAATCTTCAAGCTTTCACGAGGAAATCTTCAAAGCTTCCACTCCAAAACTCATAGTCTAGGCTGATATTACCAGAAAAATAAAAAAAACAAAACACTGTTTAATTTGGAAGACAAAAAAACGACAGAAAAAAAAAGAAAGAAAGGAAGATGAGTTAAAACAGATTAATACATGTTCATAGTGTGAATAGTATAGGTAAATTATATACATATGTCGATAATGTGGGTATGCGAGTATTTGGCAGCGTGGCACTGTGTATGTATGTGTGTTGGTTTACCTTCTTCTTGTTAGTGCATGTAATGATCAATCATTAGTAGGGCTATGACAAAAGAATATTCTTTTCATTGTTTTTACTTTTGAGTATATATCCGACAGAGTTAGACACAATTATTACTCAACCAAGGATCACATCACTATACATAAAAACATAAAAGATATCAATGGATATATACCTGAGAGTCAAAACAAGGAAAAGAATATGCTGTCGTCATAGTCCTGGTGATTAGTAGTTCGTTCCTCTACACCTGACTCTCGCTAGTGTGTAAGCATGTGTGCTTGAAGTGGAAAATGCTGGTATGTGAGTCATCGAGTTCTTTTGTTTTGCGACTTGCAAGAGATAAGAATAAAAAGGCAACTTTCAATAATTAAAATTTTCATAGTGCAATATGCGTGAACACTAGTCACATGTCCAGATGTTTTTTTTTTTTTTTTGCATGGGGTCACCACTTATCAAGGCCCGAAGGCCACTCAGGGATAAGGGTTATTGTGTGTACAGTAATCAATGAGATAGTATTGTAGTAATTATTAGTATTGGGTGTTTTGATAGAGTGTCTTACTTAAGGGGGCGGTTTGTCAGGAGTTTGTTTATAGAGTGAATGATTAACTGACAACAGTTATTGAAGCCACCATGTTTTTTTTTCAATAACGCATTTCTGTCTCGCTTCCCTGCGAGCAAAAATTAGGACATTAATGCGGAAAGCCACAGCTCCCCAAAAGGGCGTTTCTTATTGTGCCACATTTATAGAAATTTCTAACTTTGCGTCGGCCTATTATTTTCACACGTAGGTGTTACTTTTTACCGCTTAAAATGATTTTCATTGGTTGCAAAATATTTTGAGTTCACATGTTTCTGTGAGAACTTCTTTGCTTTTGGGAATGACGAAGAAAGCAAATTCCGATGAAGCAAATAAGAAAAGCAGGTAAGCAGTTAGAGCCGCTTGTTTTTAGCGTTCATCATTGGAGGCGCCATTTTTGTTTTGATGTTAAGCTCAGCACTACTTGCGTTTCAACTTTTATAAACACTTTAAAATAAACCCGCCGAAAATTGAAGAAAAAATACTTCCCCAGCAAAAAGGAATAAGTACAGAGTGGAACGATAAAAGTGTCGCGATCAGGTTGGGTTTGGTGTTGTGGGAGGTCATGTTGGTGATGTTCTCAACGTTTGACCAAACTTTGTTTTCACCACCCTGGGCACGTCCTTGTTATTCATTGCAATTCAATGATGCATTTTGAGGGTGCTGGCAATGGTCCTGTTGTCATAATTTGGATCAGTAAAGAACATATAGACATATCTTCTTTATATAATAGATAAGAAATCTGCATTAATTAAAATATTTACAACTGGGCAATGCCGGGTGGCCTGCCAGTATATATATATATATATATATATATATATATATATATAAATATAAAAGCGAAAATGTATGTATGTACGCTTTTCCTCGATGTCCACAAAAGGCTTCTTTCAGAGAAGCGCTCGCTCGCTTCACAACTTCTTAAAACTTTTTATATCATCTATAAATTGTAATATCTCGCACTGAACCACGGAGCTCGCCTGTCTATTTAATTTTATTGACTTTCAAACGTTAATTATTCCACATTTCCCGCATCGGCACACGTTACATTCGGTTTTCGGTATAAAGAAAAAGCGAAAGTTGACTTTAATCACAGGCCCAGAGCCAGTGGTCTCTAACGTTTGGTCAATGTCGACTTCGTCATATCAGACGGTAGCTTTCATTTCGAGATGAGGGGACGGGTTTTTAAAAACAAACAAACCAATTTATTGACCTCATTAAAAACTGTCCCGCACAAAATGCTAACTGCTGAATAGCTATCGCCGTCACGTCAATCAAAAACGCGCACCTGTTTTTTTTTCACACTTTACTATTTTCCAACTGTGCGTCGTCAAGTCTTTGTTTTTTTTTCACGGGCACCTGTTTTTTTTTCACACTTTACTATTTTTCAACTGTGCGGTGTCAAGGCTTTGTTTTTTTTTTCACGGGCACGTTTTTTTTCACACACACCTACAAACACCCGGGCAATGCCGGGTACCCCTCGCTAGTATATATATATAATTATTTATTATAGAAAGGGAAGTCATTTCTGTGTGTGTGTGTGTGTTTGCATGTCTTCTAAAAACTTTTGTTGTCTGCATCCGACTGGGTTGAAACCATCTGAAAGAGTAATGTTTCGGATGCATAATATGTAAAAATGGGAAAAAACTGGACCACTTTTTGGAAAGGGGTCTTTTTTCACATCCCTCTTTTTGCAAGTCACGCATGTCTATCGAACTAAAGTTACGTTTAAAAAGCTTATTTGCAACGTCATGATGTCATAAACCCTTGTGGCCGTGTGGGCAAACATGTTTGCCTGGAACTATTCGCCTTCTTCCCCTCTTTCGTATTTCATGTTTGAGCCCGGACACCGCGGCTCATTTTTTTTTTTTTTTTGCGGTCACATGGACACTTCTCGCTATTTTGATTGAAAGAAAAATTATTTTGATTGATTTATTTTTTGGGGGAGGGGGGAGGGAGTTTTTTTTCTAACACACGAGCAACAAAAACTGCCCCAAATTCCGTAGAATAGCTTTTTCTCTTCGCATCCCTTCTGCTGAAATATCTGATGAAGAGGTTGTCACGCACTTCTTTCTCTGGGCAATCAAATTTTCGTTTTTTTTAATCTGTTCTTTTATTTTTGAAATCGTTGTGGGGGGTATCATTGAATGTGCTCAATATCCTCAGTATAGTTTGTGTGTCCAAACCGAACTTCATGTCGACCCGGGCAACGCCAGGTATCCATGTTAGTATATATGCATTTAAAACTCTGCATATCAATACTGCCTGCTTCCCTGGCGGTATTGATATGCAGAAGTTTAAATGTAACATACACAAATATCTTGTTAATCTTTCCTAGACATGGCCCCAAAATAGTATCACCTTACGTCCAAGTGGTGATATGCTTTGTAATGGGTGAACATGAGTAAAAAAATATGTGGTTGTGTGTGTGTGTGTGTGTGTGTGTGTGTACGTGTGTGTGTGTGCGTGTGTGTGCGTGTGTGTGTGTGCATGCGTGCGTGTGTGTGTGTATGTGTGTATGTGTACGTGTGTGTGTGTGCGTGTGTGTGTACGTGTGTGTGTACGTGTGTGCGTGCGTGTGTGTGTGCGTGCGTGTGTGTGTACATGTGTGTGTGTACGTGTGTGTGTCTGTGTGCGTGTATGTGTGTGTGCATGTATGTGTGTGTGTGGGGGGGGTTGTGTGTGTGCGTGTGTGTACGTGTGTGTGTCTGTATGTGTGTGTGCGTGTGTGTGTGTGTGTGTGCCTGTGTGTACGCGTGTGTGTGTGGAAAAGAGGATGGGGGGGGGAGCAATTAAAGGTTAATAGCCATTTCTGACAATTTGGTTATGGTATATCACCATACATTAACAAGGGGTATTAATTAGGGCCTATCGAAATGGTGACCCTAATTAATACCCCTTGTTAATGTATGGTAATATACCATAATATGGTGACCCCGACGTGATGCTGTCTCTAGTCGTCGTTGAAGTAAGAACGTTTCCTTCACTTGAATGTCCCACGTACACAGTTCTCGCTTTTCATTGGCTGGAACCTCTGATGACGTATAAGAAGAAAGAAAGGAAGGAAAAGAGAAAAGAGTAGGGAGAAAGAGAGAACTAAGGTGAGAATACAGCATAGCATCGTAGTAGTAGCTCGCTACATGGTCAGTCTCATAAACTCGTTTTTTCAGTGCTTAAATTTTAAAATTCCTTTATTTATTTATTTTATTTCTTGTAGTTCGATATGCATTGATTTGCATATCATTGAGGCTTCGCCCAAAAAAGACGATATAAAAAAAAAAACTGAACTTGAGAGGGCAGGGAAATCGAGTTCTTGGAACCGAACTGAGTAAGTCGGACAGTAGAAAGTAGTACGAACGAGGAGAACTATTCTCTGAGTGTATCAGAACTTTTGTAGGAATTTTTGACACCCCTAACACGAAACTGCGAATAATATAAAAAACTCGTAATTTCTCTTTTAAAAGTGGGTTGTTTATTTTCTTTATGGATTATACTTCCAAAATAAACTATTGAAGTTGTATAAAAAGTAATAGAAATATTTTCTTTTTAATTTTTTAAAAAACAGTAATGAAATTAATTGAATTTTACGAGCTCAGTGTTTTTCAATTTTTAAACTTTAAAAATCTATCAAAATTTTTACGATATTTTCAGGGTCAATGTGAAATTTTATGCTCTTTCCAATAAACCGAATATAATATTTTAGACAAACGTTTTTTTTTTTAATTCACGCCGCCCCCCATTTTCAAGTGTCTATTAAAAAGTAAATAATTAATTTACTCACCAAAGTGTTATATATCACAAATTGAAGATAAAAGATCAATAAATAATATATTCAAATTTAAAACAAAAAAAAGTAGTGTTTTTTAGAAATTTACCTGTAAAGTCCGAAGTTTAAAACCTTTTTTTTTTTTTTTTTAAAAACATGTTGTTTGTTTTTGTTTTATCTTTTTTTTTTTTTAAATGAAACCTTGGTCCTTGCTCCTTTAATTGAAATTTTTTTTTACATTTTTCGAGTAGTTATAAGCTTGGAAAGACGAGGTGAAATTATTCAATATTTTTCACAAAATTTCTGATAGACCTAAGTATTCTTTTTTTTTTTTTTTCTTTTTTACATTTAATTCTCTGTTTAGACAGATGCCCGGGGCCAGTGTCCCATACTCGTGTCCTCGGCGTGTCACTATATTAAAAAAAAAAAAAAAGAAAACATAAAAGCACCGTTTTAAAGATTAAATTTCATTCTTTATAAAGAAAAAAACGCACGACAGTAATTTTGCTACTGATCCAAGGGAGGGAACTCTTCCCTGGCAATATTTCTAGCTAATGAATAAAACGTATCCGTTTGTCCTGTTTGGATTAGAGAAACTACTGTGTGGATTTCAAGCAAACGTGGTATGCAAATAATCTATGACTCAGGGAGTTTCATTAAATATTAAATGTTGACTTTGCTTTTTATAAAACGTTAAAAAAATATGAATTATTATAACATGTATTCGTCAGAATTGTCTGATCTTTTCCCTGCCTCCTTTGTTCCAGCTCGTTTGACTCATTGATCTAGCGGTCTTCATCAATTCAATGTTTTGATATTTCATTATAATACAACTTTCAATTCCAGTGATTTATTTTCAAGAACCACAAACATGATGATCTCTCTTCCTCCTGACTGTTTTCCTCCTACCTACAGCTTTTCAAGACTAACGCTAATAGGCATCTCTTATGTTTGCAATGCTTCTTCTTCCTTGTTAGCTCCTTGCATCAAATGGCGTCATGCCTAGTCTGGGCCAATTTTCATGAAAAGAAAACCAAAAGAAAATAGCTTATTTATTTATTTATATTCACTTTTCATCCCAAACAAAGCACAATGCCACTTTGAAGTACGAGGATACTATCAGGAATATTATGAAGGGAGATGAGTAGCAAGATGTCTGTTCACATTACAATTGAACTTCTGCATGTCAGTACAGTTGCACTAAGTTCAGATTTGTAAGGTAGGTGGGCTCCCTCTACCATGCTAGAAAATTACTCCTACCTGAGAGTATCCTGTATCTCTACAAAGCTATATTTTCTCATGCATGGAATATTGTTGTTACATCTGGGCTGGTGCATTTACCACTAGTCTCTTGCTCCTAGACAAGGTTAAAAAAAAGAATTGCCAACTTAAATAGGTCTCGCACTGTCGGCCAAACTCCAATCTCTGTCCCATCCCCAAAATATGGCATCCCTGTGCCTGTTTCACAAGTACTTTAATGAAAAGTGCTCAAACAAACTCGAGGCACTAGACGTAAGTACCCCCGACAAACCTGATAAGCAGCAAAATCCCACCCCTTCACAGTTGAGATCCGTATTAAAGCTTTCTACTCAAATAGCTTTACAATGAAAACAGGACAAGCGATTCCGTCTAGTATTCTTTTATTCAATTAAGAATCTTACTACTCGTCTACTTGGCAAGTGGAAATGTATAGCTTTTATAGCTTGGATTACCAAGGAGGAGATAATCCATATTCACAACATTCTCCCCCACCAAATTTCTCACTGATAGGGAAGAAAGTCCCTTAAATGTCCAGGTTCCCTGCAGATATATATTTTGACGAGTGGCTTTGTATAGTGTTTTAGAAGACTTGCATACCTTTGAAAAATGCCCAAGTTTTCCACATTTATGACGAGTACCTCTGGTAGGGCATGGAGCTCGTAAGTGTTTAGATAAGCTGCAAAAATAGCAGGTGTTCCTTTTTAAAGCGATAATGACCGATTGTCCTTGAAGCTTCGTTGGACTATCATTATGAGAGGGGGGGGCAGTAGGAACAGATGGGTTTTGCGCGGTGCCCATGGTGTCTGGCTGTAAATAAGAACTAGATTGCTGTACATATATAGATATAGCACATTCCAAGGTATAGGCTTGCTCGTAAGCTGTTCTAAGTGTAAGGGTCTTATTCTCAAGAAGATGTCTTACGTAAGCTGTTAATAAAGGCATCCAGAATGTGTTGCTCTTGGGCCTCAAATGCTGTCATTGGGCAGAAGTTGCAATCTTTGCTCAGTGTCTGAAGGCTCTTAAGGAAATATTCCAAGTTTCGCTTGATTCTTATCAGCGAGTCACAAGTAGGTGTCCAGAAAATATCTCATTTTGGGGCTTTATGTATGTAGCATTCAGTAAATTGATGGCTTCTTCATAGGTAATGCAATCCAAAATAATTTTTTTTTTTTTTACAAGGTGGTCACCACTTATCAAGGCCCGGAAGCCACTCAGGAGACAGGTAGTTGGTTAGGTTGGTTGTTTGGTTGTTTTTGTTTTACGGCATATCCACCCTTTTCGGGTTATTTAATGCTGAATCCAGTAATTTTGAAGAACAATTTTTTAATATAGTATATTTGTTTTTTTTTTAAGTCGGTTTCTATTTAACCTATAGTTGGGACCCTAACAGGTACTACCACTCCGGGTCAGAGTGGGCCTGGGAGCAATGGCAATTAAAGGGTGGCTCCAGACTCCCCAAAGCCCACAAGCTGGGGCCTCACCATCAGATATAGTTTAAGGTCATATCCAGGACCCATCACCCTTTCGAATGGCAAGTCGGCTGTCTCAGTTTAGCAATGGGAGGTTATATCTAAGACCGTAGTTGGTTAGGAGCACACGCTTATTCATGAGACTTAACCCTTATCCGTGAGTGGCCTCTTGGCCTTGATAAGTGGTGATGCTTATGTAAAAAAAAAAAAAAAAAATGAGACGTCCGTGTTTTTCTGAATGTAGAATTTCAATGAAATTTGTAAATGTCTCCCGTCAATGTTTCCAGCACTTGTTGGCTGAATCGCTTTCTGGATCTGTGGTAAATCGCTCCGGTTGCATAAATTGTTCCATTCTTAATTGAATAGATTGTAAGGAAAGCAGGACAAGAGATTCCAACTAATAATCTTTTATTCAATTAAGAATCTTATTACTTGTCTATTTGACAAGCGGAAATGTACAACTTTTACAGCCTGGATTATCAAAGAGGAGATAACCCATATTCTCAACAACTTCTTTCCTTGAATTGCTAGACTTTGGAATTCCTTCCCAGGCCCCTGCTTCTCTGACTGTACTGACATGCAGAAGTTCAAGTGTAATATGAACAGACATCTTGCTGCCCGACTCCGTACATAGTAACCTGGTAAATCTGGTCCCAATTAGTAGCCCCTTACGACTCAGTGGCACATTGCCATGTTTAGGGTGAATAAACAGTAAAGGAAAAAAAAAATGGTGAGAATTTAGTCAGCTTTTCTTTTTTAAAAGGCATGAGAACTTCTTTCCCCTGTGCTATTTTTAACACACGTAATACCCCAACCCTAATCTCTTATAGTGGGATGCATTCTTTTTGGTTATCTTTTTTTCTTTTTTTTTACATGGGGGTCACTACTTATCAAGGCCCGGAGGCCACTCAGGGATGAGGGTTATTGCGTGTACAGTAATCAATGAGATAGTATTGTAGTAATCATTAGTATTGGAGATTTGATAGAGTGTCTTACTTAAGAGGGCGGTTTGTCAGGAATTTGTTTATGTTGGACTTGAAGACATCCAAGTTGTAGTCAGGTGAGAAACAGGCGAACGGAAGAGAGTTCCACAATCGTGCATTTCTGAGAAAGAAGCTCTGCTCATGGAATCTACGTTTGGATTTAGGCACAGATAAAAAGGGGGGAAAATTATTCACAGTAGTTTCAGCCAGACGGGTGTTTCTCGTGAAAGACTGGCGAGGGGAGATGAGAGATTGGAGCTCAGACGAGCACTTGCCATGGAAATAACATAAAACAACGACAGGCTCGCAACGTTTCTTCTGTGGGAGAGAGGCTGCAGGAAAGAGAAAAGGGCATCCCCCACCAAACCACGAAGTCTATTTTGTACTCTGTCAAGGCAGGATAAGCTGTTTTTAGCAGCTCCTGCCCAGATGTGGCAGCAGTACTCCATCCTTGGGTGTACTTGGCTTTTATGCAGATAGAGAATTGCATCAGTAGTGAGATATCTTCTGAAGCGGTAGAAAGATCCCACTATTTTCCCAGAGTCCCTGGCAACAGATTTGATGTCCGTGTTCCATTTCAGATCAGGAGTAAAGGTCAAACCCAGAAGCTTGTCAAAACATGGAGCCTCCCCAAGACGAGAACCATCCATTTCAATTGATGCCAGATGGGGATCAGAGCGTTGATGATGTAAAGATAGAAGCTTGGTTTTGGATGCATTAAAAGTGACCACCCACCTCTTCTCCCATTGTACCACATGCTCAAGATCAGAGGAGAGAGAATTAGAGAGAACTTTGTCATTTACGGCATTCGTTAGTAAGAATAAGGAAACGAGTTAGTCATAGAAAGAGTTCCTGTGTGGAGATGTAGATTAAAGATAAGACAGGCCTGTTGAAAGAGAGAAGAGTTCATATATGTTTGTGTCTAAAATAATTGTTGAAACGTGCATCATGAAAGATTAGAGACAGTACCGTAGCATAAGAAAGAGAGTTTGTGTGTTAACAAACCGCATTGAAGTCCGTGCGGGGAGATAGCCATGTTGGCTTGTTTGTACTCCTGTTTTAATTGAACCCCGATCCCAAAGGCCGGGTGAGTTCTGTTGAGTACCAAGTAAAAAAAAACAAAAACATACAGTATGAGGTGGCGGTTGTGAAAGATAGTTTATATATTAATTTTGAAAAATAATGATTCCCAAAAATTTTAGATTAAAATTAAAATAAAAAAGTTTAATAAAAAACAGCTTTATTGGTTATCTTTGTTAGCATGAATAAGGAAACGGGTTAGTCGCGGAAAGTGTTCCTGTGTGGAAACGTGTATTAGTGGGTGATGCCCTTTTCTCTTCCCATTTTATTCAAAATCTCCAGCTGCGAGAATTCGCTGCTGCTTGTGTTCGATGCAATCTCATCTGCTACAGGTGTTTCTTTTTTAGAGGCGGCGAATTTTAAATTAAAATAAATCACAGAAAAATAGATGGTTTGTTCCAAAGATTAATTTATGGCATTTACAAGTTAAATACAATTTTGGACATATGGCTACCGTGACTCTTGCATATATGGCGTAATCTAGAGGTCCATAAGCATTAAATTAGGCTGTATTTCGGCAACAACGTGCCGAATGTTATCTTTCAAGTGATCTATTGAGTCTGGTTTATCAGCATAGACATAAGACTTTACATATTCTACCCCCGTAAAAAGAAGCTAATGGAGTTAAATCGCACGAACAAGGTGGCCAGTTGACAGGTTGACTTTGTGAAATTATTTGTTCATCAAATGTTTCTCTCGGTTAAATTGGTCGTATCATTTGCAATTTGCGAACGTTATTCGGGTGTCTGTCTCTTCATGATGAATTGCCAAACCAAGTTGAACTCAAATAAGCATATTTTACGACCGGGCAAAGCTGGCTGCTCCTCCTCACCCACCCGCTAGTTTAATAAAAAAAAACAGCTTTATTGATTATCTTTGTTAGTATGAATAAGGAAACGGGTTAGTTACGGAAAGTGTTCCTGTATTGAGACGTGTATTAAAGATAAGACAGGCCTGTTGAAAGAGAGAAGAGTTCATATATGTTTGTGTCTAAAGTAGTCATGGAAGCGTGCGTCATGACTGATTAGAGGCAGTACTGTAGGTTGAGAAAGAAAGTTTGTGTGTGTTACCGCATTGAAGTCCGTAAGTGGATATAGCCATGTTGGATTGTTTGTAATCATGTCTCAGTATAACCCTGAACCCAAAGGCCGGGTGAGTTCTGTTGAGTCCCAAGAGAGTTGGAGGTGGGGACAGGTTCGTTTCACATGGAGTTGTTGTCAGTCCAAGATCTAGGGAAAAAGAGAGAGAGAGAGAGAGAGAGAGAGAGAGAGAGAGAGAGAGAGAGAGTGTGTTGGCAGTTTAACCTTTTATAAACTCGGTCATATGACAGAGAGCTGGCTTCTGCTTGGACAAGCCAGGAAGGAAGTGTATTCAAAATCTCCAACTGCGAGAATTCACTTGTGCTTGTGGTTCTTGCAATTTCGTCTGCTACACAGCGATCCAATCTAAAATGGAAAGGTAACAAAAAAAAAAAAAAAAAAAAAAATGGCAGTGTTAAAACTACCTTTTGTTGATACAACACACAAAAGTCTTTTTTTTCCTTTCTTTCCTCACCTACTTTTTTTTACATAGGCATAACCACTTATCAAGGCCAGAGACCACTCGAGGATAAGGGTTAAAGAGTGAACAGTAAACAATTGGGCAATAAAGTAATCGTTAGTAATGGAAATTAAGTAAATTTGTTAACTTATATGGAACGGCTCATCAAAACTTGTTTACGTTAGACTTGAAGACAACAATATTGTAGTCAGCCAGAAAGCAGGAAAACGGAAGACAATTCCACAAGCGTGCAGTTCTAAGAAAGAAGCTTTGTTCATGGAATCTGCGACTAGGTTTAGGCACAGATAAAGAGTGGGGGGAATTATTGATAGTGTTTTCAGTTAGACGAGTGTTTCTTGTTAAAGTCTGACTACAGAGGATCATAGATTGGAGCTCAGCCGAGCAGTTGACATGAAAATAACAATAAAGCAGAGACAAACTCGCAACATCTCTTCTGTGAGATAGAGGTTGCAGGGAAGAGAAAAGGACATCCCCTACGAGGCTACGAAGTCTATTTTGAACTCTACTCGTATCAAAGCAGGACAAGTCCTTTCTAGCAGCTCCTGCCCAAATGTGGCGACAGTACTCCATCCGTGGACATACCTGGCTCTTATATAGATAGAGAATTGCATCGTGTATTCACTATTATCTTCCACTATTTGTTCTCATTCTAAGCTGTCCAACAAAAAAAACTCAACTCAACAGCCATGCTTTAGAATTCGTCCCTTTTAACAGTTACCAATTGTATACATATGCAAATTAATGGTATACATCACCAATGAGCGACCTACAAAATTATACTTGTCTTTTCTTTTCAACATTTTCTGCTGGCATTTTGCAGACTAAACAAACACGAGGTCGTTTGCGAGAGTGATGATTTCCATTACAATCATGCAGTCCAAATTACCTGAATTTTACAGAATTGTTTTAAAAATACAACTTTAATCCTGTTAGCAGGTGAAAAGTTGCGGCCATCTTGTTTTTATAAAAAAAAAATGCGAAACGAAACCATAAACAAGGGAAGTAATTCCGAATGTTTAATGTGACTAACGCAAAATAAACATAACATATATACAGTGACCATGCCAAAAATCCATGGGCGTGCAGGAAATCAAATACACGGATTTTATTTGATCAAAAATAATAAATATCACACTGATTCAATTTCCTCAGGTCCATTTGGAAAATTCCAAAAACTTTTTCTGAGTTTTCCAAGAATTATCTGGAGGAAATTACCTCCCTTTTCCCGTGTCTTACATAAGCAAAAAAACTCAACTCAGCACCCATGCTTCAGAATTCATCCCATTTAACAGTTATCAATTGTATATATATATAAAAATTAATGGCATGCGTTCACAAATGAGCGACCTACAAAATTATTCTTGTCTTTTCTTTTCTACATTTTCTGCTGTAGACCAAGCAAACCCGAGGTCGTTTGCGAGAGTGATGATTTCTATTACATCCTAAAAAGATAAACAACAGCATAAAATCATTTCAAGTTAAACAATTCTTTGTTTTCCTTTTTATTTTGCCTCACAGTAAAGCCTCCTATTTTATTTTTCAGCTCAAAACGTTGCAGAGTTATGAAGATGGGAGTAGTACCATTAAAACGAGTGACCTTTTGTGCTCCAGAATCTCTTTTTCTACATAGTCACCACCATTCTCAATGCACTTTTGCCAGGAATTAAATGACGCATCTCTTCTCCTGACACAGGTCAACGACAAGGGTTGCTTTCTTAGAGTCTTGCACTGTCAATATCTGTAACAAAGAGATGAAATTTTCAGAACATGAATGCACAAGTTCAGTTATCATAACAAAGCAATTTGCAATCCCATCTGTTTCATTTGAGCGGAATAAAAATAGAAAGCATTACTTTTCGAATGCCCCTCGTAAAATCATTTCTCTCTGATAAGTTCATAAGAATAGTGGATGATGGGCAGAAATCAGAAGCTCAATGTATTAATGCTGGAATCCCTCAAGCGTCCACCTTGGACCCAACTCTCTTCCTGGTCTACACCAATGATCTTCCAAATTACATCCTAAAATTATTCATAGACATTTATGCTGATGACGCTACCATCTATAGCAACACTTCAAAGGTCGTAAATGACCAAGTTCTCTCTGTTTCTCTCTCTTCTGATCTTGAGCACATGGTGCAATGTGGAAAAAGGTGGCTGGTTAATTTTAATGCATCTAGAACCAAGTATCTCTCTTTTCATCATCAGCGCTCTGACCCCTGTCTGGCCTCAATTGAAATGAATGACTCTCGTCTTGGGGAGGTTCCATATTTTGACAAGCTTCTTGGTCTGACCTTTACTCCTCATCTGAAATGGAACACGTACATCAAATTCGTTGCCAAGGCTGCTGGAAAAATGGTGGGATCATTCTACCACTCCAGTAGATATCTCACTGCTAATGCAATTCTCTACCTGTATAAGAGCCAAGTATGTCCAAGGATGGAGTACTGTTGCCACATCTGGGTAGGAGCGGTTAGAAGCACCTCATCCTGCCTTGACGGAGTTCAAAATAAATGCTGTAGCCTAGTTGGGGATGCCCTTTTTTCTTCTCTACAACCTTTTTCTCACAGAAGAGACATTGCGAGTCTATTTCTGCTTTATAATTATTTTCATGGCAAGTGCTCATTTGAGCTCCAATCTACGGTTCCCTCTTGCAAAACTTTCACGAGAAACACTTATCTAGCTGAAACTCCTATCAATAATTTCCCCCACTCTATATCTGTGCTTAAACCTAAATGTAGATTTCAATGAACAAAGGTTCTTTCTTAGAACTGCACACTTGTGTAATTCTCTTCTGTTTCTCTGCTTTCCAGCATGGTTGTCTTCAAGTCCAATGTAAACAAGTTCTTGATGTGTCGTCCCCTTAAGAAATCCAATTTACCAAATCTCCACTACTAATGATTAATACGATATTGTTCGATTGACTACTGTATGTTCATTAACCCTTATCCTCGAGTGGCCTCTAGGCCTTGATAAGTGTTGACTCCTTTGTAAAGATCTTTCTCTCTCTCTCTCTCTATATATATATATATATAAATATATATATATATATATATATATAAATATATATATATATATATATATAAATATATATATATATATATATATATATATAATATTTATTACGACACTATATATACATATTTCAAGGTCGTACCAATGGTTTCATCGTGCTGAATCAACCATAAGAGGTTGGAAAGAGTCAGCGCAAATTCATCAGCAACTTTGAAAAACTGAAATGATGCAAAGTAAACAAACAGAGAAAAAAACTTTTAACGAGCTTCAGCTCTCATATCCACGATCGAGCACTTTATTGGATTTTTTTCATCACCTCCTAACACACTATATATATATATATATATATATATATATATATATATATATATATATATATATATAATTATTTACTATAATAATTAAATACCTACAGACACTGGTGTTTCATCTTTTCGGGAATCTTCAGTGCAGGGTGTCATAATTAACGCAAGTCGATAGATTCGAACCCGGCGACAATAAGCCATCTCTGGCTTGATTAGCAAAGACCATATCCATTCAGCTACCAGTAACCACGTGAAATAGCGTTGAATTTTATTTTTAAATGTTTTTTTTTACTTCAATCAGAGTGATCTAATCGTTATACAATGATCTATGCATAAGCTAAATTGACTGACTTAATTCAACTGAAAGTGCTTAACGATAAGAAACGAGTTTCATAATGGGGTTGACATAAAAGAACACAATTCAAGACTGTAAAAACAAAGATGACCAATAAAGTATTTTTATTTTTTATTTTTTTAAGTTTAGAATGAGATTTCACGTCTTCTCTATTCGACATTTTGGCGACTCCCAATCCGATGGCAAACATCCAACGTTCATCGACCTCTTTGTTCTAAAAGGAATTCAAGTTCATAACCAAGCTAGTATGTGATAGTGATCATTAGGTTTCGTTTTTAGTTTTTTTCATCTCATTCCCGTCCCCATTTAGGTGACAGATCTCCTGATTTATCAGAGATTCCAGGTCTCTTTCAAAGTTTTTGTAAGAGGTATGTATAATAAAGCGTTCATCACCCTTTTGTTTGATTGGTTGGTTTTGTTTTACGGCATATCAACCCTTTTCAGGTTATTTAATGCCAAATCCAGTGATTTCGGAGAATCATTTTTTAATAGAATATATTTGTTTTTGTTTTCTTTTTCAAGTCGGTTTCTATTTAACCCATAGTTGGGTGGGGCCCTAACAGGTACTACCACTCCGGGTTAGAGTGAACCTGGGAGCAATGATAATTAAGGGGTGGCTCCACACTCCCCAAAGCCCGCAAGCTGGGGCCTCAGCATCGGCTATAGTTTAAGGTCATATCCAGGACCCATCACCCTTTCGAATGGCAAATCGATTGTCTCAGTTTAGTAATGGGAGTTTTTTTTTTTTTCTTTCATTGTAAATACTATCTTTATTTTGTATATAAAATTTTTACACCCCTATCCCCCTTTCCCTGTAGTATATTGTAAGTAATATGGGTTTTAAGTAGATTAGTCATGGTAACCTGTTTTGTTGGAATTTTTTTTGTACCAATAATGGTGCATCCCCACCCCCCTGTTTACATTTATTATTTTTTATCTGGTTCTTGTGTTCGATTTTTTGTATTTCGTATCTTTTTTGATTCTTAGTTTCGTACATTTTGGGTTTGTACAAAACTCCCTTTAATTTGGAGAAAAGGGAAATGCTAGCTCCGTGATGATGTCACGAGCCCAGCGCAAGATTTTTGATTCCAGCAACGTGGAGATTGGACGTGTTCATTGCCCACCGCAGACAAGGAATTTTGGAGCCGCCTTCAAAGAAGAAAACCCGGCAAGAATACCCCGGACATGCGACGAGGCATGCTTCTGAAAACTATCTATGTTGCTACATCTTGCACGTATATTGAAGGAGTGTAATTATTTTAAGGGATTTCCATGGGATGTTGGAATTGTTTTGCCCTCTAACCATGTGAGTTAGAAAACTCGCATATGTAGTTATTTACCGCAACTTTGTCAGAATAATGAGGAACGTAGTCATGACGATGAGATATTACTCAGGTCATGTAGTTCTGACAATGGTCAGTGGTTGAAGGACAGGGGTCAATCCTGTGAGAAAGTGCAAGTTTTGTGCACTTCTTTAAGTGCTAATGTTAACACTGGGAGAGAAATTCTCCATCAAGGGTATAGGGCAGAAAGCACTGTATCCACCTGTGAACGTGTAAAAACCAAGAGGAGAATGGTTTTTGAAGAGTTATGTGAACTCAAGTTGGACTGGGGCGTCCAGATTCAGGTTGAGTGTAACTCGATAAAGAATCCCATTAGGGATCCTGTCGAATTTGCTGATTACATGGTGTGTAGTTCAGCTTCTCCAAGTTCCTATGAGAATGTAGGATATGTTGTTCAGAGATAGCTTGCAGAACCTTCATTCTATGAAATTGCTCCTTTAAGTAGAACGTTTCCTGTTTGGAGTCACATGCAGGTGAGTTTTCTAATGCTGGAATCAAAAAAGAGGGCGAATCTTGTGCTGGGCTCGTGACATCATCACGGAGCTAGCATTTCCCTTTTCTCCAAATTAAAGGGAGTTTTGTACAAACCCAAAATGTACGAAACTAAGAATCAAAAAAGATACGAAATACAAAAAATCGAATACAAGAACCAGATAAAAAAATAATAAATATAAACAGGGGGGAGGGGATGCACCATTATTGGTACAAAAAAAATTCCAACATTCTCCCCCAACAGGAAATGGCAGTCAACCTACAGTTGGATGACACCTGTAAATATTATAATACACATTTTTTCTTTATATATACACATATGCCACACAATGCATGGTCAGAAGAACTCCAGAAAACACATATCTGAACAAAAAAGCAGAAAAATTCAAATAGGCTTATTCTATAAAATTTCACATGAAAACGATGTTTTGATTTATGCAGGTTATTATAGAACCAATCCTCTATCGAATATGAAATATTATAAGGAATAATCTGCCCACCCGGTGGACTAATTTTGAAAAAAAAATTAAAAAATAATAATGTCGTTCATCAAATTCCGTCTGTGTTTATTTACAATATAACGTCAGCTGATGTTTGGGCTTGACGATGGATGCCCTGGAAAAATCACTTCTGATTAATGTTTAGTTTTAATTTAAAAATGTCTAAGAACACTGCCAGACATATAAATTAGCTTTGTGTGAAAGTTGCAAAAGATAGACTCAGCCGTTTGGGAATCTATGAGGAAGGAAGGAATTCACACACACACACACACACACACACACACACACACACACACACACACACAAAATGACTTTCATATAATAGTAGGGATCAATTCGTAAATTACTAAGGCTAGGACAACAGCATATTCTTTTCATTATTTTGACTCTCGAGTGTGTATCCGTTGATATCTTATATGCTTAATTTTTACGACGTGCCCAGAAACACTCCAACCTCTCCATGTTAAGAATGGATTTAGGAATAAACATCCACCAACCTCGAAAGCTGTTCTTAACATGGGATGGTTGGGGTGTTTATAATACGCTGGGGTACGTCGTAAAAATTAACCGCTTTTATATAGAGTGATGGTTCTTGATTAACTGTGTCGGATACACACTCGAGAGTCAAAACAATGAAAAGAATATGCTGTTGTCATAGCCCTAGTAATTACTGTCCTCTCCCTATCTTCCATTATCGGCCTTGTACCAAATTTTCCAGTAGAAATGTAGTATTTCTACCGAGAATAAATATTTTACATCGTAGAGTATGAATGAAAAAAAAAAAAAAAGGGTAGAAACGCACACGCACACACAAAAAAGTCGAGTTATCTCCCTCTAATTTCTCGCTGCTAGGTGGCGCCATTGATGCTCAAAAAGAAATTTCTTCTGTTGGACCACGTGTTTTAGTTTTGGTCTTGTTAAGCGTCCTCGGAGAAGACGATAAAACTTCCGAAAATTCTTCACAATGCAACACGATGATGTAAGTATATTTCGTTTACATTTACTTATATTCACGCAGCCACATTTTCAGACGCTCACGTGATAATCTTAACAAAAAAAAAAAAAAAAAAAAATACCTTTCAATCTCCACATAAAATCTCTCTTCGCTTTCTCGTGTTTTTGTCGTGCTAAATATTTTTATTTTTAGATAGGATTTTCAAATTCAGTTCAATTTTTACGGTATCTTTTATTTATTAAATTGTTAGGTGAAAGTACAGAATAGTTAACAAAGCCCTTCCTCTCCTCCTGGTGTTAAGAATGGGCTTCTAAATAGTAACGTTATTATTTCAGCATGGTCCGTAAACTGCATGAATATCGAAATGTGTCGTGTGTTTTCTGTTTGAAAACAGCCGTAGTTTCTTAAATCTTAAAATATTGGAGATTTAGAAAACCATTATTAACATGGGGAGGGTGTTTTGTAACTATTCTATACTTTCACCTAACAAATTAATAAACAAATATATAGTAAGACTTTAATTTAACCTGAAAATACGGTGCTTATTCAACTTGGCACTTATGGCGACAATTAACAGAAAATACAGAAAAGTCTGTACTTCCCAGTCACGGAACGGTCATGAAATATTCCAAAAATCATGTAATTTGATCAAGTATTTTTTATTTTTATTTAGTTTTTCAATAAAATCAAATTTTACGACTAAGTGACTCGTAATGTATTCATCGGGCATGATGAAATCTGATGAAAGGCGAGACAACTCAAATGAGTGCCGAGGTAAAAAATCAGCCTTATGTTCAATACCGTTTAGGGTACTTATTCAGATTGGCACTTATAGCGAATTGTCACGGATTAAAGATTTGGTATATATTTTTTTACGACTTGCCCCAGCGTAGTATAAACGCTCCCAACCTCATGTTAAAAACGGCTTTCGGAATAAACACTCCCAACCTCGAAAGCCGTTCTTAACATGGGGAGGTTGAGGAAGGGTGTTTACTACGCTCGCTGGGGCACTGGGCAGGTCGTAAAAAAATACGAAAGATTATATATTCTCCAAGTCACAAAAGTTGATCAGGTAGCTTTTTTTTTTTTTTTTTTTTTTTTTTTACGTAAACCAAATTTGCCCTTTTTATTTTACCGATAAGTGACAGACAAGACCATGGTTTTCTAGAGAACATAAGGGGAGGTAATCAGTGATTGTTATGACGGTTTCTACATGCATTAGAGCTTCTTGTCTGCCCTTGTCTACCGATTTGTGCGTCGCTTTTTATTTATTTATTTATTTATTTATTTTTTAACCCTCATCGAAATTTGATTTTACTTGATCAAATTACGTGATTTTTGGAATTTATCATTATCCCGTGACTGGTACAGTGGTACATACATCATACAGACTTTTCTGTATTTTTTAAATTTTAAGGGTTTGTATTACTGTACACATAGATTCGAAAAAGTTGTCAAAACAACAAATATATAACAAATAAATGTTATCAAAGGCAAGATAAGTTACTTTTCTACCAAACTGGATATGTTTTTCGTGTTTTTATTCAATGTAACATGTTTATTCAGCTCGAAAACACCGATGTAAATTTAGTGAAATTTTTTTTTTTTTTTTTCGGAGATCTTCATCTTCACTTCAGAACGGATACGTACAATATAACTTTTTTTTCGATATTTTCATTTTTTTAATGTCTTGACTAAACTGTACAAGTACCAATATTTTTTTATGCTTTGGAAAATAACTTTAGTCTTACAAATACAAATCAAAAAGTAGTTAGAAGCCTACAAAAAAATTATGATAAACCGGCTTTCAAAACTGTCGCCCTATCTTTATTCGGCAATGCACGTACCTAAATATTACCAATTGCAAGAAAAGTAACTTAAAAAAATTTTTATTACCTACTGGGATGAATTTGTTTATGTATATTTTTAAATGTTTTTTTTTATTTTTAAACTCTGGTTCACTCTAAACAGGGCATATTGCCACTTGAATGTATATTATATGGAACCACACCTATAGTGGCACTATGTAAGGGCATGTTTATGCAGTCAAAGAAAACAGGAAACAGGGAGGGAATTCCAAAGCTTAGCAGTTTGAGAGAAGAAATTATGAGAATAGAAAACTTTCTGGCATCTACATTGAAGAGGTAGGTTTTTGTTTGCTTGTAGGGTTAGTTAGTGAGAGTAATTTACCTTGAGGAAGCAGGAAGCACAAGTGCAACGAGTTCATCAGAGCATATTTCATTAAAATACTTGCTAAACAAGCATAGGGATGCAACATTGTGGTGATGGGACAGGGGTTGGAGCTTGGTTGATAATGCAGGACCTATTAGATCCTTGTTTTTTGGATCCTGTCTGAAAGGGGAGAGACTGTAGATAGATGCACCAGCCCAAATGTGGCAACAATACTCCATGCATGGGTGAATGATCGTTTTGTAGAGATACAGGATAGTATCAAATGTGAGTAGTATTCTAGCATGGTAGCGGGAGCCTGCCTTCTTTGAATGAATTGCCAAGGCTGCTGCAATGTACTTGTTCCAATTCATGTTTCCTGTGAATGTTAAACTGAGGAGTTTAAACAATGAGTTTTCAGATAGGATATTATTTGTGATGGCAATCAGTGGTTAAGATTTTTTTGTAGTTGATAAAGGAAAGGGGCTTTGTCTTAGTAGCATTGAATGTTACCAACTATTTACGGCCCCATTCCACTACAGATCGGATGTCATTTCCTAAGGTTTCAGCCATTGCTTTGTATATGTGTACACTTTTTTTTTTTTTGTCATCAAAAAAATGTTGCGTTAGAGCAAAAAAATAAATGGCTGACAGAACGCTCCATTTGAAATCCTGGTAATTACTAGAAACTCTAGGCTTAAACAAAACTACAGGTAATGAAAATATACAGTTTGGTTGAACATTAAATTTTCACCTGATGACAGTTCAGCTCCCAGGGAAGGCGAAAGAAAATATGGGAGGATTTGAGAGAAAGAAGGATAAAGACCTGACCAGATATAGATTTGTTTGAAGTCGGTTTCTTAATCCTGCGTTAGTCACCTTTCTGTTCCAAACATCGTTAGTCCTATACAGTGTATACACACTCCAATATAAAAACGTTGGCGCTGATGTCAACGGATCATTAAATCTAAGGGAGATAACCAGCATAGACATAACAAAAATAAGCACATTTTGCAAGATATAATTTGGGACGCTGAAAAAATCAGTAGAACAATGAAAGAATGTTAAAAAAACAAAATAAAAATAACACGATTGTTGTAGCCGAGTTCCGGAAATTGCTGAAGTAGTTTACGAAAAGGAAACAAGTTAGCGGAGTTAAGTAACAAAATAAACTTATTAATTAACACAAAACAAAAGAAAACTGTTGCAATGTTTATTAATTAATCCACAACAAAAAATTAAATAAACTTGTTTGAAACGATGGTAATTAAACAAAAATTAAATAAACTTGTTAATTAACGAAAATGACGGTACTTTTTTTAAGTATTTAAACCGTCGTTTTAATTATTTTTTTTATTTTTTTAACAAAAATAAAAAATAAAAAAATAAATCAGTTAGCGTCACGATTATTAAAACTTTTTTGAATGAGATTTTGAAATATTTAAACCATCAATTTAGGGCTATGATTTTATTTTTTTTTGTTACTATTCTGTAGTTTCATTTTGGGGCGCATAATAATTAACGTACACAAAACAACGAAAATAGAAAACCTTTTTTTTTTTTTCATTTAACATTCTTTCGTTCTTCTACTGATTATTTCAGCGTCCAAAATTATATCTTGCAAAATATGCTTATTTTTGCTATGTCTGTACTGGTTATCTCCCTTAGATTTAATGATCCGTTGACATAAGCGCCAAAATGTTTATAGTGTTATTATTTTGTAAAATAATGTTATCCTGCTTGTTCAGGATGTATCTACATTCCCTGTTAAACAGTTTGAATCACTTGTAGCTTGTCGATATCAATATAAAATAATACAATGAAATAAATTATAAAACTAAGAAAAAATTAAAATATTACATTAACTAAGTTCATAATTACAAGACTGAAAGGGTAATAAATTGTAATTAAAATAATAATCCCATCAAAACTTATGATAAAAAAAATACCAAAACATATCAATTTCATATTAAATATTACAGAGTATCCTAATGATACATTCTATGTGCTTATATCTACAAATTTTCATTTCTGCTAAAAAAGAAATATATAAATCATAAAATCATACCTATGTTAGTCAACTGGGATGTCTGGACATTCCAGAAGGACAAAGCGACGTCTACCTCCAAGGAAAACTGAGATACAACTGCGTCATAGCATGTGCGCTATACCCTCACTGAGTCAGGAGAGTTCTGGAAGGGAGGAAAAGAAATAAGTTGCCAACTAGCAATTATGAGCACTTAAGCAAAATTTGGGTGACAAAACACCCCATTGGATTAACGCAGTGTAAAAGCTGTCCAGTGCATGACAGCATGTAAAGTGTACACTCAACTGAATAAAATGATGAACAAACTGAACCCTTCTCTAAAAAATGAAAAAGTCCTTAATTAGAATTTGATTTTCTTTTTCTTTCCAGGTTATTTGGAGTATAATAAACAATTCCTTCTGCTCTTTCAAGACAAAGTAAGTATTTTCCACTCTGTAATAAAGAGAAATGTGTATTTATTTGTGTGTGTATATATATATATATATATATATATTTATGTTTGTGTGTCTGGAAGTATTCACAGCAACACGTTTAGTCAGAGCTCTACGGACAAATTTATTTTTAGTTGACCTTTGACAAAACATTTCCGTTCACTAGCCAAATAGAAAAGTTACTAGCCAAGCCCACATGATTTTTAGAATATGACATCTTACTTCTGTGACAAGTATGTACATCATAAAGATTTTTTGCATTTTTTTAATAAGCGTAATTCTAAATGTATACCGAATTTTATGTTGATACTTGAAGGTATAAACATTCAAATTTCCTCAGATATTTTTTTTTAAACAGCCTTTGTTAAAAAAAAAAAAATATTTTGTTAAACCTATTGTTTACATAATTTGATTTGCCTCGTTTTATTAAAAAAAAGTTGAAAAGATATTTTTTCACTCGGTAGTGAGCTTTGGAAGATTGTCAGTGAAAGAAATACAATCGCCAAAAGATAAGCATTTCATTATTTCTAGTCGCCATTTTGAAAAATCACTCGCAAATGTGACTGTTTCACTCGCAATGTAGAGCCCTGAGTGTGAAAAGAAAAACAAAGAATGGAGTTATAAAAAAAAAATAAATATTTATTTGTACCCATTTACTATGCCTCCCCACGGGACAGAGTTAGACACCAGGGTCGTTTTTTAACGTGGAGAAAAGGTACAAAAATAAAAATTGTCTCAGTCGTGAAGGATTTCTCCTCCACCGAAAGAGAACAAGAAATGGAAGTGCAGCATCTGAAGAACAGATACTACACTTTGATCTTGACCAAAAAGCCAAGAAACTTTTGTAAACAAAAGTAAAAATAACCAGACTATTTTACATTTAAAATAAATCATCTAAGGGAGATAATAAAAAGGTTTTAGTTATTACTATAAGTTAGAAATATTAAAATAACTTTCACAGATATATTTTGCTTTGGTCAATATCAAAATTCAGGAAAATCTATGTTTACCAATTTTTTGTCCATTGTAGATTGTTTGCACAGTGGTTTGCTTGGCTGGATGTTCAGTTTGTTTATTTTTACGGCCAGGAATTATTTCAGCTCTCAATTGTGGCTGGAGTTAAATTGATTTTTAACTAAAAGGTCGTCTTCAATTTTGTGTCGCTTTCATTTGATGTGTGAATCAATAACTGGTTTTACAAATGCATAGACTTCTATTTATAGTAAACTAGCGGGGGTACCAGGCGTTGCCCGGGTGTTTGGAGGTGTAAAAGAAAAGAAAAATGTTAGTAGGCAGACAGGCTCGAACCCGTGATGTGAAGGCGGAAAAGAAAGTGAAAAAAAAAAAAAGTGACATCTTACTTCTACACTACGAGGCCATAGGAAGTGTAAAGCGTTCAAATTTAGTGACGTCAACCAAAACGTTGACTTGCTAAGTGAATACACGGGTGCAGAAATGAATGTTGGCTGAAGGCCAGTTCAGCTTTCTGACGTTTCATTTATTTGTTTCCTGTGAGTAATGTGGAGTTTTACCCTAGTCACCATTGCTCCCAGGTCCACTTTGGCTCCAAGTGGTAATATCTGATTGGACATCTGGTGCTACCAGATCAGGTTGTCTGAAGATACTGGCTTTTTGATCAAAAATGCACCGAATATTGATGTTATTGTTTGTTTTTTTTCCTTTTCCCTGGCAAAACTCAGTCAAGTTCTGCAAAGTCAATAGCAATGTTGTTTTTTTTTTTTTAACAAAAGAACCAAACACAATAAATAAATATTTGAAGCCTAAAAATCTTTTTTTCCAAAATCCAACATTAAATAAAGGATTTATATGTCGTACCCCCCCCCTCCAAAAAATGAAGACAAATACAAATAAAAGAATATCAAACATTATTCAATCAAAACACTTGTTACAATTTTTGAAGTCCAAACTACTACAACTACAACAACAAAAAAAGGACAAATTTGGCTATAAAATGGCTAATCTAGCAAAATTACTGGATTTAGCATGTAATAACCTGAAAAAGGATTAGGGCACTAAATTTACAAATTAATGTACACTGTTCCACCATTGACTCGACGGGTCACAGGGTCGTCTAATGATCTTAATTAAAATTATTTTCTTTTTTCAGAACCAAAACGAAAAATTTATGTCGTCATGAGTATAACTTGACCGGACTTTGCAATAAACATTCGTGTCCACTCGCCAACAGCCAGTATGCAACAGTCCGTGAAGAAAAAGGTAAGATACAAACTCGTGTGATGATGACAATGTAGTAGAATTGGATGTGGATGTTCACAAATAATATTAAAAACACTAGAACCCCCATGTTAAGAATGGCTTTCTAAATATTATTTTAGCACAGATCAATAAGTGCGCTAGTACTGACATAACGAATATTTTAGATGGCGTGTAGTTCAGATCAGTAACCAAGATGGCGGCCAAGAATCAAATGCGGTCCGTGTGTTGCGTTGTGTGCACTCAGTCTATATAACTGCGTGGACAAAATGGTCGCCAGACAAGTTTACCGACGAGTGTATATTTTGAATGACAACTAAAAGACTCGACTGTTTACAAAAGAATTCGAGTTTATTTTCAACAATCTTTCTTTACACTTTTGTGTCGGTTGTCATTGACTCCACTAGCGAGGAGAGAGAGTGTTGTTAGAGATAGGTGGCATGGCGGGGGGGGGTTGACAGATGACAGACTTGATTCTCACCGCGTCGGCCGCTACTCTTTTTTTAAAAACCAAAACATCTTTGTTTATATTGGTATCGATCACGTTTCTCTAGCCCAGCTGCGAATGTCATCTGCATTCCGATTTGGTCATAAAATATTTGTTGATGTTATTATTTTCGATTGTAGGCCAATTTCCTTTTGTTTGTTTGGCCTTGAAACATCACCGCGTTCCAAATGTGTGTCACTAGCTCAGGTGACGCTCGTGCAACATTCCATGTTATGGTTGAAACGTGACCCTCATATCACGTTCTTGGCTTGCCTCTCCGATTTCTTCACAGCCTGTCCCCTTATTATGCAACGCGTGGCGTAATTAACCTCTTAAGTTCTGAGATATTGTGTTGAACAAAGATGGCGGCGTAGTTCAGATCAGTAACCAAAATGGCGGCCAAGAATTAAATGCGGTCTGTGACGTAAACGGCGAACTGATTGAATTCAAAATTCGACAATTTTTGTAATAATTTTGGGACGTTTTCATTGGTTGTTTAGCACAGCCGTTGGTTATAAAAATGATTGGCGAATCCATTCGTCTCATACCCCCATTAGATGCTCTGATGGGGAAGGTCTTCTAGCGGCTTCGGCTGCATGGAGACAGGGTAGTACAAGTCAAGGATTCGACACTTGACACTCAGCCCAACAGGTGAGGGGCCGGGAACCGGCCCAGCATCTGTTGGACTGAGGTACGCCGCCTGGGTAATACCTAGGAGGTCCACCCTCCCAGGCCTTGCCACCGGGCTTTCCGGTGGAGCAAGTTTATTGCTTGCTGCCTGAGGCGCCCCGGCTGGGGAATGCCGACGGGGTTATTCAAGCAATTTTTAAAATTGCAGGAGTGCTCCTTCTTTAGGGGAGCCTGCGGGGTTCCCACTTTCCGGCCTTGTGCCACATAATGCTGATGTGGGCAGCATTTAAATATATACCCCCATTAGAAGTCTGATGGGGAAGGTCTCCTAGCAGCTTCGGCTGCATGGATACAGGGTAGTACCCCAACAGGTGAGGGGTCGGGAACTGGCCCAGCACCTGTTGGACTGAGGTACGCCGCCTGGGTAATACAATATATACCCCCATTAGGAGTCAAAAACATTTTACAGTATGTAATACTGTTTTTGCTTAAAACGATCTATTTAAAAAAAAAAGAATCTATTTGTCCACACTATCTTAACAAGCACCAACGTTTCTTGCTTGTGAAACGATGGAACAGCTGGGTGCGGATGATAACGGGTGTGCAGTATATAATTTATCGGGTTTGTTTCAGATATCCACAGTGTTATAAGGGAATACTGTTTTTATGTATCAATGTTAAATATTTACTTTAAGAGTGCTCAATATATGAATAGAGCTAGGTTGTAATTTATGGAAATATATGACAATTAAGCTACACAGAACACAATGATTCCCTATGGGGATGAAACCTGGAAGATTCTGTATAGCTCAACTGCTATAGATATATTTTCATGAATCATGGATTACAATAGAAAAATGCGAGCATGGAAAGTAATATGGTTAAGCTTAAACATGGAAAAGTAAAGGACCAGTTGTTAAAACTGGAAAAGAAAAGGACAAGATATTCTAGTAAAAAATATAAATTTATAACTTAAAATATTGCAGCATTATGAATTTAAAAAAAAATTCAATTTATAACATTATATAATCAATTTCTTATGCTGCAATATTTTAAGTTATAAATTTAGTATATTTTTTTCTAGAATATAGAAAAAGGCCGGAGAAATAGTTGGCCAAAATGTTGTGAAACAACAACTAGAAGATGAGGATAATAGTTTGCAAATAAACAAATAAATAAAAATAAACAAAGAAATAAAAAACAAAGAAATAAATAAAGAAATAAACATAAACAAAGAAATAAATAAACAAAGAAATAAACAAATAAATAAACATAAACAAAGAAATAAACAAAGAAATAAACATAAACAAAGAAATAAATAAACAAATATACAAATATACATAAATAAACATAAATAAACAAAGTAACAAATAAATAAAATAAACAAAAAATAAATAAACAAAAATAAATGTATAAACAAATAAACAACCAAACAAATAAATGAGCAAATAAACGAATGAATGAATAAACAAACAAACAAATAAATAGATAAACAAATAAATAAACAAATAAATAAATAACCAAACAAATAAATGAATAAACAAATAAATGAGCAAATAAATACACGAATGAATGAATGAATAAATAAACAAACAAGCAAACAAATAAATAAATCTATATATATAAAAGCGAAAATGTGTGTATGAATGTTTGTTTGTATGTGTGTTTGTATGTCTCACAAAAACTTCCGACACGGGTCACAGATTTTTGCCAGATCAGTATCATTTTAAAGTTCCAACCTTCGCCCGACAAATATCGAAAAATTGGCCAAAAACATTCATTTCTTCACCCTAAAATCATCAGTTTTCTACAGGGAGGGGTCAGCAAAATCCGTCCTCTCATGACAAGTTCGCTTCTATGCATGCGTCATATGACGTCGGAACATGGTTTACTTTAAATATTAAAAAACAGACACAATTTCGTCAACGTCGTTCTTAGCTTAGTTGCTTAGAGCGTGGCCTCATTGTCTGAAGGTTTTGGGTTCGAATCGTGGTGTGAAATGTCTTTTTTTTTTTCTTTTTTTTTTTTTCGATTTTTTTTTTTAAATTTTAATATTGAAACAGGGTTATTTAAGCCATTTTTTGCATGTTTTTTTTGTTTTTATTTTTCAGATTTTTTAATGAAATTTTAATGTTCATTTTTCTGTTTCATGTTTTTTTTTTTTTTTTTTCTGATTTTTACATTTAACATCGTTCGTTTGCCTTACGTTAGTTTTTTTTTTGTGTGTTTTTATTAACCCCCCCCCCCCCTCCAACCCTGCCGAGCACACACACCTCCAAACACCCGGACAACGCCGGGTGCCCCCCCCCCCCTAGTAAATATATAAATAAAACAAATAACGAATTACTCATTTCAAAATAATATAATAAAAATAATAAATTTATTTTATCGGGATCAAGCAAAAATGTTAAAATAGTGAAATTGTCATAATAGTGAGATTTGACTTTGTTCGAACTACTGTTCCCATCTTGGTTGTTATTCTCACAACGTTTCGGCTGAAGTAACCTCCAACCTTCAAGGGTATCTTCACAATGGCTGTTATTAGTGAAAAAGAATGTTTTTTTTTGTTTTTTTTCTAACCAATCATAATCGTTAGAATCCAAATTGAAAGTAGCATAGTGACAAGAGTTTCTCAAATAAAAACACGTGAAAAATGGATGAATAAAAAAAAAAAAAAACGAAAAAAATTGAATTAAAAAAACAACCACATGCAATATTGAGATTATGGGGTGACATAGTTAATTTATTTTGTATTGAATTTTGTTGGGACCGAGCAGATGTGGTATAATAGCATGAGTGGCCTAATAGTAAGATTTGACTATATTTAAAAAGACCTGCTTGATCAATTTACCTAATTTTTGGAATATGACATTTTTGTTCCGTGGTGGGTATGTACATAATAAAATGTTTTGATTAGATTGGATTCTGGACAAGTACCAAAATTATTATTATTTTTTTTTTTTTCTCTCGTCTTTCAGGTGTTTGTTACTTATACATGAAAGAAGTGGAGAGAGCTGCGTTTCCGAGTCGTTTGTGGGAAAAGACCAAACTTGATGAGAATTTTGACAAAGCTGTGAAACAGATCAATAAAAAGTTAATTTACTGGCCCAGGTAAGTGTTTGATCATTTCGTTTATACATTTTATGATGATTAGGTGGAAGAGGTTTTCAGGCATTTTTTTGTAGCCAACAAAATGCAATTTTTTTTTTTTTTTTATTAGTAAATAAATCTAATATTTATTAAAATACAAATTTTCGGTTTGCAAAGAAACCATCTTCAAGTAAAAATAAATTTTAGTGTTTTTTTTTTGTTTTTTTTTCTTCAATTCTTCCTTATCCTGTCTTGGCATTGTTTTAACGGTCTCCGATGTAATAAGAACTTCTGTTTTTTATGTAAATCTGAGAAGGGATGCTGGCGCGCACTTTTAAGTAAGTACGATTTGCGTCGTTGAAAGTTAAAAATTTGAAAATTGTAAGGAAGCCAACAAATGTGATTTTCTTTTTTTTTTTTTTTCGTGGCCGTCAAAACAACACCAAGACAGGATGAAGTAAAAGAAGAAAAAATACTAAAATTTATTTCTACCTGAAGATGGCTTCTTTGCAAACCGAAAATTTGTATTTAAATAAATATTACGTTTATTTATTTAAAAAAAAAAAAAAAATCACATTTTTTTTTTGTTTTCTGAACATTTTCAAATGTTTAAAATTTGTTCTGATGCAAGAAAATGTGGAAGAAATTTGTTGCATACCAGTGAAAAAGTATCAACACTTTCTTATACCTGTGGTAAACCTAACCTTCTACAAAAAATGGCCAAAAAAATCGTTCATCTTATTGATGTTGAAAATTTTAAATAAAAACTATTCCTTTTTTTTTTTTCTCTTCTCTTGAGTTATATATGATACTGTATCATAAAATCAGTTCAAGGCTCTAGATGGAACAATACTGAAAGAAACCGCTGAGTTTACATACCTGGTCAGTAACATAGGTTCCACAGAGAAAGAGATATCGAAATCCGCATCTCAAAAGCATGGGCTGTATTGAATAAGCTGCGGTTAATATGGACTTCAAGACTAACTGACAAACTAAAAAGGCAGTTCTTCAGAGCAGTGGTGAAGTCTGTCCTTGTTTACAGTGCTACAATGTGGACACTCACCAAAAGATTGGAAAGAAAGCAAGACAGTGTTAAATATATCTTGGCAAGATCGTTTCATGAAGCAGCAACTTTATGACGACTTACGTGCCATATCTACTACTATGTGGGAGCGACGTCTATTATTTGCTGGTCGTTGCCAGAGGGGCAAGCAAAAGCTGGTGAGAAATCTATTGCTGTGGACTCCACGACACGGGCACAATACCATAACCTAGATCCACGTGCATCCAGCAAATTGCATGTGACGCCAACTGTGATCCTGAAGATCTGAGGCAGCTGATGGAAGACAGGGAAATCACTCTGTTGAGAGTCAAAATAAAAAAACAGAGAGAGATACACTCCCAGTCTTTGTTAAGACATGTATCTAGGATAAGAAAACTCTGATGTAAAAACCTGTATACTGTCCTGTGGCAGTCATCTGCACTGACAAATGTTAGCAGTAATACCAAAAACTATGGTTGGTTCTACACAAAGCCTTCACCAGATTTCTGAACAACTTAGTTGTTGTGGCAGAAGCTCATATGTTGAATTTGGCGGGAGAGTCCGTCATATATATATAAATTCATTTTTATAACATAAATAGGTTAGATAAAGTAATTAAGACTAGGAAACTAGATCTAATATTTGTAACCTGTTTTTTTCCTAAGATTAAGGGAAGTGGTGTTTGATCAACACTCATTATGTAAGACACTGTTTTGTTTTTAAATCTCCGAAACAGTGTTTCATGGTAAACAACTGATGATCCCTTAAAAAATAAATTATTACTGGTACTGTAGTGAATTTGAGAGAGCAAGTTTGTGCAGTGATTGCAGGTGATTGAATGACTTACTAACTAAATAGTTTTCTAATGAATGATAAATTTTTTTTTGGATAGTTTTAAAGGTTAAAAACTTCCAAGACTATATATATATATATATATATATATATATATATATATATATATATATATATATATATATATATATATATAAATATAAATAAAGAGTATATCCAGGGTTTGCACAGGCTTAAAATGTTCTTGAATTTTGACTTTTGCCTTGAAAAGGCCTTATTTCTGTTATTGCTTTGAAAAATCCTTGAAAACATAGCAAATGTCTTGAAAAGGTATTGAAAATTGTAAAAATTTGTATTGAAATGTTAAAAATAAAATCAAAATAAATATTTTTTTAAGTATTAATAAAAAATACTATTAAAATATTTTTTTAAATATTAAAAACAAAATCGAAATACATTGTTTTGAAATTGCATAGTATTATTGTGGATACACGAGTTATGCCCCTTTATCACAAAACTACCTTGCATAGTTTCATGGTAAAGATTCAAATCTCCATCTATTTTTGTTCTCATATATAATTTTTTTTTTTTTTTTTTTTTTTTGAGGGGGCACAAGGGGAGAGGAGTAGTGGTGTCATCATAAATAAAATTATTTCTCCCCTCTTTAAAAAAATACTTTCCTTGCATTGGATGGGACTCTCCAATGGCAAGCCCCCACCCCCTCTACAATAAAAATAAAATTGTGATAATTTAAAATTGAAAAATAAGGTCGCCCCCCCTCCCCTCCAAAAAAAAAAGAAAAATGGACAAGACAGCAGCCATCTTGGTTGAAAATTTAAAAGGCGTAAAGAGAGTTAATATTTGAAATGAAATAAAAAGCATTTAAAACTACTTAAAAACACCAAACAAATGATGCGGGCTAGGGTTAGATTGCAAAGTAACTTTTATTGGCTATGGTAATATTCATTTGTATATTTGTTTCTTTTTTTTTTACCAGTTTTTCAAATCGCTGTGGATTGTAAAATAACCTACTTTTGTTTTGAAAACTTGAATTTTGTCTTGAAAAACTTTGAAAAGTCTTGAAAATGGACACGGACTCGTCTAGCTGAAAACACTATCAATAATTCCCCCCACTCTTTATCTGTGCCTGAACCTAAACGTAGATTCCATGAACAAAGCTTCTTTCTGTGGAATTGTCTTTCGTTTTCCTGCTTTCCGGCTGACGACAATATGGTTGTGTTCAAGTCTAACGTAAATAAGTTCTTGATGAGCCGTTCCATATAAGTTATCAAATTTACCAAATTTTCATTACTAATGATTACTATATTGTCCAATTTCTACTGTACACTCTTTGACCCTTATCCTTGAGTGGCCTTTTGGCCTTGATAATGTGGTGATGCCTGTGTAAAAAAAAAGCAAAAACATGGTCATATTTATTACATATGAAAATTCATGTTTTGAAAGATGACAATGTCTGCCCAGTTTTCATCAAACGGAAATGGAATCATGTCATCTTTTCTAAGGCAAAATTTATAGATGATATTGTGATTGAGTGATGACTCCGCTGATAATCCTGGAATGGGGGCAATCAAAAGTTGCTCTGAGCAGACAGCGACTACAAAACTGACCCAAGCATCTGCGAGTCTGAAGAGGAGGAGCAAATGGTGCAGCATTACCTGACGATTAAAAGATTGAATAACAACAATTATGCAAACAACTGTGTAAAAAAAGTGTGAAACTAACGGATGACCCCCCCCCATGCACACACGCACACACCTACGCAAAGGAAAAGAGGAATTCATGAAAATAAATAAAAACTAATCGTATTTTTACTCTTTTTTTTTTTTTGTCCAGATATATCAGACAGAAATGCCGGGAAAGATTAATCAAAATCCGACAATATCTGGCAAGAATCAGGAAAATTACGCTTCGAGGAAAGTAAGTCACTGAAATTTTTGTTTGTTATTTCAGTTTATTTATTGATTAGCAAGGCCACCCGGTGTTGTATGGAAAATACAAGAGTTAAAAGAAAATCTGTTTTGTCTTCTGCATACATCCTCAGTTTTGAATGCATAATGTCTATAACTGCCCCTGACCCTCCAGTCTTTCTCTCTCTCTCTCCATATATATATATGTGTATATATATTATAGCTAAATACAGACCAATTAACATGATTAAAAAGGGAAAATAAAGGCTAGCTAACCAGGTTTCGTTCCTTGCTCTACAGAGCTAAATCGAGGAAAGTATAATTTAAAAAAAAAAAATAGTCATGAATATGGCAAGGGAGAAAAAAAAAAAAGCGGGGGGGGGGACAATTACATAGAAACTAAATTAAGTCCTAAAAGACCTTCTTTTTGCTTGTAAAGAGGTCTCAAGGATTTAATAAAAATAGTTCCTAGAATTTTTAGATGGAAGGGAGAGTGCAACGTACTCAAGATTGTAAACATGTCAGCACTGAAATTTGTTTTTTAATCATGTTAATTGGTCTGTATTTAGCTATAATTTTGTACTCCTCCAAAAATTTTCAAATGCACTGCTCGCTGTGGAGGTCCTATGGTTAACCTCAATATCAATGTTTCACTCGCGCATCAATTACTCTCACTCGTGGTCGAGATGGTTAAGTGGTTGGCTTTTGTTTCCACCTTCGCATCAAGGCTTCCGGGTTCAATCCCGCATCCCGACCAAAACTATTTTTTTTTTTTTCTTTTACACCTTTAAACACCCGGACAACGTTTTTTTTTTTTTATTACTTCGCTTATTCTTTAGTTTACCCCCCCCCCCCCCCCACCTCAGATGAGTCATGACCTGATTTACTTTAAATACTTGAAAAACTGACTAAATTTCATGTACGTCGCGTTAGCTCAGTGTGTTAGCACGTTGGTTCATTATCTAAACGTTTTGGGTTTGAATTGTGGTGTGAGATGTCTTCTTCTTTTTTTTTTTTTTTTTAAATTTAAATATTGAACCAGTGTTATTTAAGCCATTTTCCACGTAACGTTCGTTTTTCTGTTCTGATATCTACCCTTTCCATAAACACCCAGAAGGGGTGAACTGGAGGTCAACTGTGCTTTTGTCCTGTGTCTGCCTATTGGCTGATTAGGATGGGCGCAATGGCAACTAGAAAGCTGATTGGCTAACAAAAAACTCAATAGCATGTGCGTATATATAAACACGAGACAACCACAACTCTTCGCATAAGCCTGACGAATTCTCATGAGAATGAAACTCGGAATATTCTGTGTAGCTTAATTGCCATATACATTTTCATAACTTTATATATATAATGTATGTATGTATGAAGATGCTTTTCTTGTCTGTGATAAAAGCCTAGTCTAAATTTTAATTGAAAAAGGCTTAATAAGCAAATTCAGTACAGATTTTGTTTCAGAAAAAAAATAAACAAGAATGTAAAAATTTAATGGCAAAGTTTTAAATGTTCAAATCGAGAGACACAGAGAAAAAACTTTCATCATTCACTTTGCACGTGATTTGGATATTTTAAACATCGCCATTGAACTACAGTTTACTGCGTGGGTTCTTACAATCTTGCTAACACCATCCCATGAGAAAAAAAAAAAATATGTCGAAAATTAGATTCATAAACAAATTAATGTTTGTTGATTTTTTTTTTTCTTTTTAATTTTTTTTAAAAACAAAATCTGCGTTAAATTGGCTTATAAAACTAACTTTTTTAATATATATCTCTACTATTTATATATCTCTACTATTATATCAAAGGAACTTTATCTATGTTCGTTCCCTATGGACTCTAAAACAGCTGGGCTGATTTGTATGAAACTTTACACAAAATACTTTGTGTCTATTAATGTTCTTAGATATGATAGTATCGGAATGCCTTTGATAAGTATTGATAATCGAAACAATCCAATGAAAGAAGGAACAGGCGATTTTGACTAAAGTTAACATCTTACACAGCCTAACATCACAAGTGCATTTGAGAAGTTTTATTACCACACAAGCCGAAAAGCCCGACAGTAAGTTCTTTGATATGACAGAGGTGCATTGGAAATGTTTTTGTCTAAAGCACAATTTCACAACTTTAATTCAAGCCATTGTATATAAAAATAATTTTATAAATCTCTACAGTGCAACGTAGACTATGACATATTGTGAACTTAGTCACTGCAAGAGGCATGTGAACCTTTCTCCAGGTGTGTCACGGCATGTTCCCAATTAGAGCAGGCAATCAATGAGTGATTTTTACAGATTTCGATGCCATATTTTTATTGGCATCGAAATCTGTAAAAATCACTCATTTTTCAATCAAATTGATTGGTTGCCTGCTCTAATTGGGAACATGCCGTGACGTATCTGGAGAAAACTTCACATGCCTCTTGCAGTGACTAAGTTCACAGTATGTCATAGTCTACGTTGCTCTGTGGAGATTTATAAAATGAATCCCGGGCAATGTTGGGTCACTCTCTCTATCCTTCGGGCCCACCGTGCTACGCGCCCTGAAGGATAGAGGCGTTGAATCTCTACAGTTCCAGGTGACTATTGTCTGAAGATAGTGGTTTCAATCCTATCCAAAGCAGGCCAGAGGATTAGTTGGCCAAAACATGATGAGATGACAACTATGGAAAGCAGTAATAACTAGGACAACAGCATATTCTTATCATTGTTTTGGATTCTCAAGTATATATCCGACACAGTCAGGCACATTTAATCAATCGAGAACCACATCACTCTATATAAAAACATAAGATATTAACTGATATATATATATATATATATATATATATTCCAGTCAAAATAATGAAAAGAATATCCTCTTGTCATAGCGCGAGTAATTTACTGAGGATGCATTCCTATCTCGTCGTTATCCGCATCTTCGTAGTTGCTCTCCCGTCACGGTTACCAATTGACGAAGGCCAGAGGAATAGTTGGCTGAATCGTTGCGAAAGAGCAACTATAAAAAAGATGAGAATGATAGTCCGCAAAATAAATAAATATACAAAATTACACGTCTCAAACAATTCCTATCTATATAATTATAAAATTCTGATGACCTTTTAAGGGGTGTTGTAACCCAACATCCGGTTTACGACTTCCGGTTGCGCATGCGTACATAAACAACGAGACAATAAAACGTATTGTTTTACTGTGTACGTTTTCAATGTCACAATTGTTTTTTTTTTTTTTTTTTTGCATTTAAATTAAGATATATCAAAATTTGAATTTAACTTTAAGTATTATGGTATCTGTTCAGTGCACATTTGCCTATAAGTACAGCAAACCACTTATAACTCAATGGCTGTAAGTTTTTTTTTCCCCCAAAAAGAAACAATAATAAATAGAACGACTAATAGAAATCTCTATATTCTTTTTTCATTTTAGTATAATTTCATAGAAATGTTTCTGTTATGTCACAAAAACTATTTTCTTTACGTCACAAGTGTCAAGCTCGTACATTAATTCCATAGCTAATATAACATACTGACCCAACGGGTCACGGTTAGTCTAGTAATGAAATAAAAATTAACTTGTTTGAAATCATCATTTGATTACAAAAAAAGTGTTGTTTTAATGCATTAAATGTTTGGAACAATAATATTTTTGTTGAGGAATAGCGACATCTTAGAAAAGTCATTCCACGTACAATATAAATTCTTTGTTTTGATTCATTTACTGTAAAAAAAAAAAAAAAAAAAAAAGTTGCAAATAATGAAAGACTGTCATAAAGGAGTATTATCGACTCGGTAATTTTGTTCCGTAATCAAAATTTAATTTAATTTTTATTGTTCTTCATTGGTGACCATTTTTTAAGTTTTTAAATTTATTTTTTGTTTTTAAGGAGAAAATTGGTTCCTCTTCAAAGAAAAGTTGAACGCAGAGAAAAAAGGAGAGAAGTAAGTTATGCATTCTTGGAATTTTTTTTTTTTTTTTTTTTTTTTTGACACTGTTCTGTTTGCCATAAACCAACTCCTTCAGCAGGGTCAGAAGAAACGACAATGACCCAACATCTGAAAACCTATAATAATTAATAACTGCTGGATGGCTGGCAGTTTTTTTTTTTTTGTGTGTGTGTATAGGGATCATCAGTTGATTACCATTAAACATTGTTTTGAAAAGATATATATTAGTGTTGGGACGATTAATTGGGTATCGGAATCGGAAAAATTTGTGCTTATTTTCCGATACCAACAACGATTCTTTTAATTAGCTGTTTTTGATTTTCTTTAAAGAAAAATATTCTACCGCTGATAGTAACACTAAAATAGTGAAGATTGTTGATTTTAACTTTTTAGTGAAACTAAAATCGATAGATCATCCCTCACAAGTGTATCCTTACGTTTAAGAAAATATCTGCATATTTAAACATGTTTTTATGGTAATCGTGAAAAAAATAACAACTTTATAGTTAAATATTTAGAGGTTTATAAAGAATCAGAATCAGTAATTGTATCGGAATTGGGAATTTAATACGGAATTGGTAATTTTATCGAAATTGGACAAAATATTGGAATCGTCCCATCACTAATATATATAAGATTTGTTGTTGGCGTTTTTTGACGATCTTTGCAATTTATGACTATAATAAATTTGTGGCTTCATTTAATGCCATAACCAGCAAAACAAGGTTTTTGTAACATTTCTGCTGTTATTCTTAAATCCAACTTTTGTATCCATTTGTCGAAGTCTTTCATCACCGACCCCCACTACAACAGGGATCACCTCAACTTCTTTCAATTTTCAAATCCTAGCAATCTCATATCATATGTTTATTATTATTATTACTATTATTATTATTATTATTATGCCTGACAGATGCATTCTGGGTGGATCAAAACAGCAAATGTTTTTTATTAAGACAATTTTTTTTTTTTTTTTTTTTTACATGGGGGTCACCACTTATCAAGGCCCGGAGGCCGCTCAGGGATAAGAGTTATTGCGTGTACAGTAATCAATGAGATAGTATTGTAGTAATCATTAGTATTGGAGATTTGATAAAGTGTCTTACTTAAGGGGGCGGTTTGTCAATGTATGCTGTATGCACAGAATCGATTTTAGGTATTTTCATTTTGGATTCGTACATTTATGCATTGACTTTTTCTGCTTTTGAATTCAATATATTCTTTTTAGGCTTATACGTTTACTGAAGCGCATTGAAATAATCATGTGATTATTTAGAAAGCCATTACAAACGTGAGGAGGGGATAGTGTTTTGTAGCTATTGCATACTTTCACCTAACAAAATTAATAACAGATGTTGTAAAGCTTTCATTTAACTGGAATGGATTACTGCGGTAAAATATTTGCATGGTGGGCTCCGAGATTACATTCTAACAAAAAAAAAAAGAAAAAAAAGCACTTCTATACAGGACGCAATAGTGCTAAAAAATACAAAGTCTAAAGCTTTGTCACTAGCTATAAGATTGCATTTTTATGAAAATTGCTCCAGACAAGGCATGAAGCCTCTTGAAATTTTTTATGAAAGTTGCTGCAAACAAGGCACGAAGCCACTTGATATTTTTTATGAAAGTCGCTCCAGACAAGGCACGAAGCCACTTGATATTTTCATGAAAGTCGCTCCAGACAAGGCACGAAGCCACTTTATATTTTTTTATGAAAGTCGCTCCAGACAAGGCACGAAGCCACTTGATATTTTTCATGAAAGTCGCTCCAGACAAGGCACGAAGCCACTTTATATTTTTTTATGAAAGTCGCTCCAGACAAGGCACGAAGCCACTTGATATTTTTTTATGAAAGTCGCTCCAGACAAGGCACGAAGCCACTTGATATTTTTTATGAAAGTCGCTCCAGACAAGGCACGAAGCCACTCTGCATACAGTTGATCCTTGTGATAGTTTCATGAAAGTGTAGAGTTAGATCTGGCATGAATTTTTAGGTCTCATCTAAATTAGGAACTACTTCTAGTCGTTATCGTTGTCAATAACACACTCGTTAGCTTCGGAATGTGTGCTGCATTCTTGTCATCTGATACTGTTGGACCATCCCGGATACAATCCTTGTGTAAGTTTACAAGGCACTTGAGTTACTTGGAGAAATAGCAATGATGAAAATGTCTTCCATGGATTGCTTTGTTGCTTTCGTGGATATTTCAGCCCTAAGGGAGGAAATCCGGACTTTCTTTATTAGGATCACTTTATTTAGAAACTAGCGGGGGTACCCGGCGTTGCCCGGTTGTTTGGAGGTGTGTGCGTAAGGGGGGGGGTAAAGTAAAGAATAAGCAAAAAAATAACCCTGTTTAAATATCAAAATCAAAATAAATCGATGTTAAACTTCTGTAAAAAATCGGCAAAACCAAAACAAAAAAATAAAAAACAGTGAACAAACGTAAAACTTCTTTAAAAAAGAAATCGGAAAAACAGAAAGCATAAATCAGGGAAAAAGATGGACGTGTTCTGGAAAAACGAAAACAAAAAAAACAGGGAAAAGCGAAAAAAAAAACAAAACAAAATGCCATAAATAAACCTTTGATTCGCTTAAATCCAATGGTGCGTTTCACCCAGTCCATTCCAGTTTTTTTTAATCAATTACAAAATGAAATGCCATTCCATTTTTTTTTACAGCAACTACGAACCCCAACCGGTGTTTCTTTGTACTGTCCCTTATATAAACGGATCCGCAATGGTGTAAATGGTAGTGGGAGTAGGAAGAATTTATTAGGAGAAAAGATTTTACAACTTCCATTGATTCTAACCGATTTTGGCAAGAAAAAATATAGGAATCCACGATTATCAAGGAAGTGGAGAGGTAATAGGTCTATAGCACACCTCAGATAATGTGCTGCAGTTTGTGCATATTACATTTGCATGAAATGTCTTGATTTTCAATCCTATTATGGTCAAAATCAGAGGGGAAAAATGCGTTCATTTTATATATATACTAGCATTTCAGCCCGGCGTTGCCCGGGTGTTTGGAGGTGTATGCTGAGCAAAAAAAAAAGAGTAAATTTTTTTTTAATTTGACCCCTATTATGACCCCTTAAAATTTATAGTTTCGGGCTCAAATCACTTTATTAAATTAGATCCAGGTTCAAGGAACCTATATCTAAAATTTCAAGTGTCTAGACCCAAAATTGTCGGAGTTTGGTAGAGTTCTTAAAGGTCAAATCGTTGAAATTTGACCCCTTAACAGCCAAATTTCTGGCTGACACCCGTCACATCGATTTTTCCCAAATCTCAGTACCCGGTATTTCAAATTTCGAGTCTATAGACTAAAAATTGCCAGAGTTATTGCGTAGGGAAATGTACACAGACAGACAGACAGACACGTTCACTTTTATAGATATAGGGAGGATAAGTGATAAAGTGTTTGTAATTTTGTGTTTGTATTGAAAGACATAGCGTTTTTTTTTGCTGAAAATACTCTGCAAAATGGAAGGAAAGCGTCGTATTAGTATTCGTTCTTCAGATGGAAAAAATTGAAATCATTAAATGAGGGACTCACCAGTGTTAATGATGTCTTTTTTTTTTGTGTGTGTGATTTTCATCCCAAACAAGGCACACTACCATTTGAATATAAGGGATTAATATTTGGGACCAAATCTACAAGGATATTATATAGGGAGTTGAGCAGCTAGATGTTTGTTAACATTTCAACTTCTGCATCTTGGTACAGTCAGGGAAGCAGGAACCCGGGAGGGAATTCCAAAGTTCTGGCATCTAAGGATCTCTACAGTGTAGGGTGGGGGTTTGGTGCTTGTGCGGTTAGTCGGGGTGGGGGGTAGTATTGACGTTGATGGGGTGCGAGTGCTTTAAGTTCGTCAGAGTAAGTTACATTAAAATAATTGTAAGATAAAAATGAAATATAATAAGTCCCCAGACATACCTCTCCATTGTACAGTATATCGATACACTATGGCTGACTGGATAGCTTCCGTACATTTATATCGATCTATCTCTGTGTTCCATGTTTAAAAAGGATGTGTCCTTTATAGTATCAGACCTGATGGAATGGTTAATTGTAGGTATATACCGTTTCATACGCTCGAAAAAGTTCCAGCAAAGACCTAACAGCCAGCCATGGTTCTCTCAGAATGTGCTGCTGCCATAGCACACAGAAATCACTTTTTCCACTGCTTCCAACGTAATAGATGTATGGAAACTAAAGCCGCTTTCAGGACTGCCAGCAACCATTGTAAGAAAATAATAAAGAACACAAAAGAGTTGTATGCTCAGTCCGTCAAGTCCAAAGTAGCTGAGCAGCGGCTTGGTTCCCACCAGTTTTGGCAAATAGCAAACAGAATCCTAAACAGAAGTGTGTGCTCTATCCCAACTATCATCAATGGACCAGAGGTAATCTCATCAGCATCAGACAAAGCCAAACTCTTTGCCAAAAACTTTGCAGCTAATTCTACCCTTTGCGACCAAGGTCGCCAACCCCCAATATTTCCTCTTGTATCAGAAAACACGGTATGTGATATACGTATATCTGTACGTGATGTTGCCAAGCTAATCAAAACCCTTGATTCCAGTAAAGCAACAGGCCCTGACGGTATTCCAATTATAGTACTCAAAAAACTTCAACCTGAACTAGCGCCCATACTTACAAAACTGTTTAAACGTTGTCTTAAGGAAATTGCTTCCTATCACCCTGGAAAATCTCATCAGTATGCCCTGTATTTAAGAATTCAGGTGATCGGTAATTCCCCTCTCAGTACAGGCCAATAAGTCTCCTGTGTGTCATGAGTAAGTTGTTGGAATCTGTGTTAAATACAGAAGTAATCAACCATCTCAACAAAAATAACCTTCTTAGTGACACACAATATGGTTTCCGTTCTGCTAGATCTATAGCAGATGTGTTTACAGTTATATCACATAGGATTAGCGAATCTCTCGATGGAAGCAACCTTTCTTAACATATCTAAGGCCTTTGATAGGGTATGGCATGAAGGTTTACTTCACCAGATCTGTAGCTATGGTATAACTAGAAAGGTCTTCTCAATTATTAAATCATTTCTTTCTGATAGGTTCATAAGAGTAGTAGTTGATGGGCAAAAATCAGAAGCTCACAGTATTAATGCTGGCGTCCCTCAGGGGTCCATCCTGGGCCCAACTCTTTTCCTGATCTACATTCATGATCTTCCAAATCACATCCTTACATCATTTGTAGACATTTATGCTGATGACACTACCATCTATGGTAGCACATCTAAGTCAGTAAACGACCAAGTTCTCTCTGATTCTCTCTCCTCTGATCTTGAGCACGTGGTACAATGGGGAAAGGAGTGGCTGGTTACTTTTAATGCATCTAAAACCAAGCTTCTCTCTTTACATCATCAACGTTCTGATCCACATCTGGCATCAGTTGAAATGAATGGCTCTCGTCTTGAGGAGGCCTCAAGTTTTGACAAGCTTCTGAGCTTGACCTTTACTCCTGATCTTAAATGGAACACGTACATCAAATCTGTTGCCAAGGCCACTGGAAAAATGGTGGGATCCTTCTATCGATCCTGTAGATATCTCACTGCTGATGCAATTCTCTATCTATATAAGAGCCAGGTACGTCCAAGGATGGAGTACTGTTGCCACATCTGGGCAGGAGCTGCTAGAAAGGACTTGTCCTGCCATGATAGTTCAAAATAGACTTCGTAGTCTCGTAGAAGATATCCTTTTCTCTTCCCTGCAACCTCTATCTCACAGAAGAGATGTTGCAAGTTTGTCTCTGCTATATCGTTATTTTCATGGAAAGTGTTCGACTGAACTTCATTCAGTCTATGGTGCCCCCTCACCAAACTTTCACAACAAACACTCGTCTAGCTGAAAACGCTATCAATAATTACCCCCACTCGTTATCTGTGCCTAAACCTAAACGTAGATTCCATGAACAAAGCTTCTTTCTTAGAACTGCACGCTTATGGAATTGTCTTCCGTTTTCCTGCTTTCCAACTGACTACAATATGGTTGTCTTCAAGTCTAACGTAAACAAGTTTTTGATGAACCGTTCCATATAAGTTAACAAATTTACCGAATCTCCATTACTAACGATTACTATATTGTCCAATTTCTACTGTTCACTCTTAAACCTTTTACCTCGGGTGGCCTCTTGGCCTTGATGAGTGGTGATGCCTATGTAAAAAAAAAAAAAAATAAATAAATAAATAAAAACAGGCATGGGGATGCAACGTTTCAGCAATGGGACGACCTGCATGTTTTAAGAAGCAACAAGGCAGATTAAAAAACACATGTTTTTTGAATTTTGTGATTTTAAAAATGACGTAAAATTATTCTGGTTTATGTATTTCTATTAACAATTTTTATTGTTAAAAAAATTAATTTTCAGGTATCTTTTTTATTTATTTTATTTTTTTTTTTAATTGATTTCATTATTTGTTTTGTAGGAAAAAGCTTTGGTTGCTGCTCAATTGGACAACGCAATAGAAAAACAATTGTTGGAACGACTGAAATCAGGGGCGGTAAGTCTGATTCGATTATTATTTGATTAACTCCCTTGGATTGATACCTTTTTTTTTTCATTCCAGCTACTCAAATTTTCGTTTGTAGAATTTCATTTATTATTTTTTTTTTAATCGATTTCCTTTTCTTTAAATCTTTTTCCTTTGTTAAAAAAGTTATTCTTTAAATCTTTTTCCTCTTTTTAAAAATATTTTTGCCTTTTTCCTGCTTTAAAAAAAAAAAAAAAATCTTTTCCTGCTTTTTTTTTTTAAAAAAAAATCTTTTCTTGCTTTTTTTAAAAAAAAAATCTTTTCTTGCTTTTTTTTTTTTTTTAAATCTTTTCCTGCTTTTTTTTTTTTTAAATCTTTTCCTGCTTTTTTTTTTTTTTTAAATCTTTTCCTGCTTTTTTTTTTTTAAAAAAAATCTTTTCCTGCTTTTTTTTTTTTTTTTAAATCTTTTCCTGCTTTTTTTTTTTTTTAAATCTTTTCCTGTTTTTTTAAAAAAAATCTTTTCCTGTTTTTTTAAAAAAAAAAAATCTTTTTTCCTTTCTATTTTAAATCTTTTTTCCTGCAATTATGTGTATTATTTGGGGACGGTGTTAGCCACTTTACATGGGGTTTTGTGGGAGGGGACCATGTCACTTGAACCTGGGTTGAGTGGTAGGGAATTTGTTTTCCTGATTTATCTGCATGAAAATACCATCCCCCTTTTTTTTTCTTCTTTTTTCTTGTTCTTTTTTCTTTTTCCATTTCTTTTTTTCTTTTTCCTTTTCCCTTTTCCTTTTCCCTTTTCCTTTTTCCTTTTCCTTTTCCCTTTTTCTTTTCCTTTTTCCTTTTCCCTTTTCCTTTTCCCCTTTTCCTTTTCCCTTTTTCTTTTCCCTTTTTCTTTTCCCTTTTTCTTTTCCCTTTTTCTTTTCCCTTTTCCTTTTCCCTTTTTCTTTTCCCTTTTTCTTTTCCCTTTTCCTTTTCCCTTTTTCTTTTTCCTTTTTCTTTTTCCTTTTCCCTTTTTCCTTTTCCCTTTTTCCTTTTCCCTTTTTCTTTTTCCTTTTCCCTTTTTCTTTTTCCTTTTCCCTTTTTCCTTTTCCCTTTTTCCTTTTCCCTTTTTCTTTTTCCCTTTTCCCTTTTTCCTTTTCCCTTTTTCCTTTTCCCTTTTTCCTTTTTCCTTTTCCCTTTTTCCTTTTCCCTTTTTCTTTTTCCCTTTTCCCTTTTTCCTTTTCCCTTTTTCCTTTTCCCTTTTCCCTTTTTCCTTTTCCCTTTTTCTTTTTCCTTTTCCCTTTTTCTTTTTCCTTTTTCCTTTTCCCTTTTTCCTTTTCCCTTTTTCCTTTTCCCTTTTTCTTTTTCCCTTTTCCCTTTTTCCTTTTCCCTTTTTCCTTTTCCCTTTTTCCTTTTCCCTTTTTCCTTTTCCCTTTTTCCTTTTCCCTTTTTCTTTTTCCTTTTCCCTTTTTCTTTTCCCTTTTTCTTTTTCCTTTTCCCTTTTTCCTTTTCCCTTTTTCCTTTTCCCTTTTTCCTTTTCCCTTTTTCTTTTTCCCTTTTCCCTTTTTCCTTTTCCCTTTTTCCTTTTCCCTTTTTCCTTTTCCCTTTTTCCTTTTCCCTTTTTCCTTTTCCCTTTTTCCTTTTCCCTTTTTCCTTTTCCCTTTTTCTTTTTCCCTTTTTCTTTTTCCCTTTTCCCTTTTTCCTTTTCCCTTTTTCCTTTTCCCTTTTCCCTTTTTCCTTTTCCCTTTTTCTTTTTCCCTTTTCCTTTTCCCTTTTTCCTTTTCCCTTTTTCTTTTTCCCTTTTCCCTTTTCCTTTTCCCTTTTTCCTTTTCCCTTTTTCTTTTTCCTTTTTTCTTTTTCCCTTTTCCCTTTTCCTTTTCCCTTTTTCCTTTTCCCTTTTTCTTTTTCCTTTTCCCTTTTTCTTTTTCCTTTTTCCTTTTCCCTTTTTCTTTTTCCTTTTCCCTTTTTCTTTTTCCTTTTCCCTTTTTCTTTTTCCTTTTCCCTTTTTCTTTTTCCTTTTTCTTTTTCCTTTTCCCTTTTTCTTTTTCCTTTTTCCTTTTCCTTTTTCCTTTTCCCTTTTTCTTTTTCCTTTTCCCTTTTCCTTTTTCCTTTTTCTTTTTCCTTTTCCCTTTTTCTTTTTCCTTTTCCCTTTTTCTTTTTCCTTTTTCCTTTTCCCTTTTTCTTTTTCCTTTTCCCTTTTTCTTTTTCCTTTTCCCTTTTTCTTTTTCCTTTTCCCTTTTTCTTTTTCCTTTTTCCTTTTCCCTTTTTCCTTGTTCTTTCTTGTTCTTTTTTCTTTTTTTCTTGTTCTTTTTGTTTTTTCTTTATTTCTTTATTTCTTTTTGTCTTTTTTATTTCTTTTTTACTTGTTTTTTGTTTTTCCTTTTTTTCTTGTTTTTTCTCCTTTTTTCTTTTTTTCTTTTCTCTTTTCTTTTTTCTTTTCTTTTTTCTTTTCTCTTTTCTTTTTTCTTTTTCTTTTTTCCTTATATATATATATATTATTTATTTTATTTTTTTTTTTGAAAAAGAAATCCTGTAGAGTGCTTGATTATAAGGAAAATATGAAAATAAGAGCGCATTTTTATATATATATATATATATATATATATATATATATATATTTCTTGTTTTTTTTTGCTTACAGAGTTTTTAGATGAGACAAGTCATTGGTACCATCAGTTTCAAATCCGATAATTATGACCGTTTTATATACCCATATCAAGCTCTCGTCAGCCAATTCTCATCAATATCATCGTGAGTATTGGCTGACGAGAGCTTGATATGGGTATCTAAAACAGTCATAATTATCGGGTTTGAAACCGACAGTACCAATGACTTGTCTCATCTAAAAACTTTCTGTAAACAAAAAAATGTGTGCGTGTCTACACCCCTCCAGCTGAGACCACTGTCATTAATTTTCCCCACTTTTTATCTGTGCAAAAATCAGAACATAGATTCCATAAACAAAGCTTCTTTCTTAGAACTGCATGCCTGTGGAACTCTGTACCGCTTGCCTGTTTCCCTCCTGACTTCAACATGGATGTCTTCAAGCCCAACATAAACAAATTCCTAATGAACCACCCCCTTAAGTAATGACACTTTATAAAATCTCAAATACTGCAACACTATCCCATTGATTACTGTACACACAATAACCCTTATCCCCGAGTGGCTTCTGGGCCTTGATAAGTGGTGACTTCCATGTAAAAATATATATATATATATATATATATATACTGATTTCAAGGCCGTCGCTCATTTTTAAAACTTTTTATATCACGTTTAAATGATAATATCTACGACTTAACAAGGGGCGTCGCCTCTCTATTTAATTTGCCTGACTTTGAAACGTCAAATATTCAACATTTTCAGATCGGCACGTGTTGCTTTTGTTTTTCGGTATATAAAAAGCAAAACTCGATTCGAATCACTGGCCCACAGCCAGTGGTCTATAGAAAGCGATGTAACGTTTGGTCAATGTCGACTTTGTCATATCAGACAGTTGCTTTCATTTCGAAACAAGACACGCCCCCTAATAAAAACTGTCCTGTAGAAAATGTTAACTGCTGAATAGCTATTGCTTACGATCGCCGCATGTGCATTAAGCTTTTTCGTATAAAAAAAAGAAGTTAAGGGACTCGCGGTAAATAAAACGCTGTCCCGCAATCAAAGTTCACGTAATTAACTCGTCAAAAACGGGCACCTGCCAGGTCACACTTTTTTTTTTCGCACTTTACTATTTTCTAACTGCGCGTCAAGGCTTCGATTGTTTTTTTTAAAACGACCAACGATTTTTCTTTTCATTTTCCCAAAAACACGCACACTTACAAACACCTGGGCAACGCTGGGTACCCCCCCCCTCCGCTAGTCTATTTATATAAAAGGCAAACGTGTCGTGTGTGTTTGTATGTCCGCTAAAAACTTTTCTCATCCGCATCGTACATGCATGAATGTGGCATTGGTAGAAAGAGTAATCTGTTAGACAAAAAATATCAAAGAATTGGAAAAAAATCGGACATTATTTTGTGTAGAAATATCGTTTTGTTTGAAGGAGGGGGGGTCAGATAAAAACCTGGCTTTCGGTGCGATTTGCAAACTGCACATGCGCAAACTGTTGATATGTTCTTTCGTTTTAAATAGCTAAATTTGCAATATTATAACATCTGCGTAATCATGGGCACATCGATAAGAGCATTCGGTTACTTCAGTTATTATGCCAGTTTGCATCTTTTGCTTTCAGTTTCGCTGATGACACTGAATCCCTTTTCTTTTTTCCTTTTTCCTCTTTTCTTTTCCTCTTTTCTTTTTCTTTTTTCTTTTTCTTTCTCCTTTTTTCCTTTTCCTTTTTTCTTCGTTTTCTTTTTTCCTTTTTTCTTCGTTTTCTTTTTTCCTTTTTTTCTTCGTTTTCTTTTTTCCTTTTTTTTCTTTTTCTTTTTTCCTTTTTTTCTTCGTTTTCCTTTTTTTCTTCGTTTTCCTTTTTTTCTTCGTTTTCCTTTTTTTCTTCGTTTTCCTTTTTTTCTTCGTTTTCCTTTTTTTCTTCGTTTTCCTTTTTTTCTTCGTTTTCCTTTTTTTCTTCGTTTTCCTTTTTTTCTTCGTTTTCCTTTTTTTCTTCGTTTTCCTTTTTTTCTTCGTTTTCTTTTTTTTCTTCGTTTTCCTTTTTTTCTTCGTTTTCCTTTTTTTCTTCGTTTTCTTTTTTTTCTTCGTTTTCTTTTTTTTCTTCGTTTTCTTTTTTTTCTTCGTTTTCTTTTTTTTCTTCGTTTTCTTTTTTTTCTTCGTTTTCTTTTTTTTCTTCGTTTTCTTTTTTTTCTTCGTTTTCTTTTTTTTCTTCGTTTTCTTTTTTTTCTTCGTTTTCTTTTTTTTCTTTTTCTTTTTTTTCTTCGTTTTCTTTTTTTTCTTCGTTTTCTTTTTTTTCTTCGTTTTCTTTTTTTTCTTCGTTTTCTTTTTTTTCTTCGTTTTCTTTTTTTTCTTCGTTTTCTTATTTTTCTTCGTTTTCTTATTTTTCTTCGTTTTCTTATTTTTCTTCGTTTTCTTATTTTTCTTCGTTTTCTTATTTTTCTTCGTTTTCGTTTTCTTTTTCTTCGTTTTCCTTTTTTTCTTCGTTTTCTTTTTTCCTTTTTTTCTTTGTTTTCTTTTTTTCTTTGTTTTCTTTTTCCTTTTTTCTTTGTTTTCTTGTTTCCTTTTTTTCTTTTTCTTTTTTCCTTTTTTTCTTCGTTTTCTTTTTTCCTTTTTTTCTTCGTTTTCTTTTTTCCTTTTTTTCTTTGTTTTCTTTTTTCCTTTTTTCTTTGTTGTCTTTTCCTTTTTTTCTTTACTTTTTCCTTTTCTTTTTCTTTTTTCCTTTTTTTCTTTTTTCCTTTTCTTTTTCCTTTTTTCCTTTTTTCTTCGTTTTCTTTTTTCCTTTTTTTCTTCGTTTTCTTTTTTCCTTTTTTTCTTTGTTTTCTTTTTTCCTTTTTTCTTCGTTTTCCTTTTCTTCGTTTTCCTTTTTTTCTTCGTTTTCCTTTTTTTCTTCGTTTTCCTTTTTTCTTCGTTTTCCTTTTTTTCTTCGTTTTCCTTTTTTTCTTCGTTTTCCTTTTTTTCTTCGTTTTCTTTTTTTCTTTGTTTTCTTTTTTCTTCGTTTTCTTTTTTTTCTTCGTTTTCTTTTTTTTCTTCGTTTTCTTTTTTTTCTTCGTTTTCTTTTTTTTCTTCGTTTTCTTTTTTTTCTTCGTTTTCTTTTTTTTCTTCGTTTTCTTTTTCTTCGTTTTCTTTTTCTTCGTTTTCTTATTTTTCTTCGTTTTCTTATTTTTCTTCGTTTTCTTCGTTTTCTTTTTCTTCGTTTTCCTTTTTTTCTTCGTTTTCTTTTTTCCTTTTTTCCTTTTTTTCTTTGTTTTCTTTTTTTCTTTGTTTTCTTTTTCCTTTTTTCTTTGTTTTCTTTTTTCCTTTTTTTCCTTTTCTTTTTTCCTTTTTTTCTTCGTTTTCTTTTTTCCTTTTTTTCTTCGTTTTCTTTTTTCCTTTTTTTCTTCGTTTTCTTTTTTCCTTTTTTTCTTTGATTTCTTTTTTCCTTTTTTCTTTGTTGTCTTTTCCTTTTTTTCTTTTCTTTTTCCTTTTTTCTTTTTCTTTTTCCTTTTTCTTTTTTCCTTTTCTTTTTCCTTTTTTCCTTTTTTCTTCGTTTTCTTTTTTCCTTTTTTTCTTTTTAATTTTTCCTTTTTTTCTTTGTTTTCTTTTTTCCTTTTTTCTTTTCTTTTTTCCTTTTTTTCTTTGTTTTCTGTTTTCCTTTTTTTCTTTGTTTTCTTTTTTTCTTTTTTTTCTTTTTTCCTTTCTTTCTTTGTTTTCTTTTTTCCTTTTTTTCTTTGTTTTCTTTTTTCCTTTTTTTCTTCGTTTTCTTTTTTCCTTTTTTTCTTCGTTTTCTTTTTTCCTTTTTTTCTTCGTTTTCTTTTTTCCTTTTTTTCTTTTCTTTTTTCCTTTTTTTCTTTTCTTTTTTCCTTTTTTCTTTTTCTTTTTTCCTTTTCTTTTTTTTTCCTTTTCTTGTTTTTTCCTTTTCTTTTTCTTTTTTCTTTTTTTCCTTTTTTCTTCGTTTTCTTTTTTCCTTTTTTTCTTCGTTTTCCTTTTTTCTTCGTTTTCCTTTTTTCTTCGTTTTCCTTTTTTCTTTGTTTTCCTTTTTTCTTCGTTTTCCTTTCTTCGTTTTCCTTTTTTCTTCGTTTTCCTTTTTTCTTCGTTTTCCTTTTTTCTTCGTTTTCCTTTTTTCTTCGTTTTCCTTTTTTCTTCGTTTTCTTTTTTTTCTTCGTTTTCTTTTTTTCTTCGTTTTCTTTTTTTCTTCGTTTTCTTTTTTTCTTCGTTTTCTTTTTTTCTTCGTTTTCTTTTTCTTCGTTTTCTTTTTTTCTTCGTTTTCTTTTTTTCTTCGTTTTCTTTTTTTCTTCGTTTTCTTTTTTTCTTCGTTTTCTTTTTTTCTTCGTTTTCTTTTTTTCTTCGTTTTCTTTTTTTCTTCGTTTTCTTTTTTTCGTCTTCTTTTTTTCTTCGTTTTCTTTTTTTCTTCGTTTTCTTTTTTTCTTCGTTTTCTTTTTTTCTTCGTTTTCTTTTTTTCTTCGTTTTCTTTTTATTTCTTCGTTTTCTATTTTTCTTCGTTTTCGTTTTTTCTTCGTTTTCGTTTTTTCTTCGTTTTCGTTTTTTCTTCGTTTTCGTTTTTTCTTCGTTTTCTTTTGTTCCTTTTTCTTTTGTTCCTTTTTCTTTTCTTCTGTTCCTTTTTCTTTTGTTCCTTTTTCTTTTCTTCTGTTCCTTTTTCTTTTCTTCTGTTCCTTTTTCTTTTCTTCTGTTTTCTTTTCTTTTGTTCTTTTCTTTTTCTTTTTTCTTTTCTTTTTCGTTTTTTCTTTTCTTTTTCTTTTTCGTTTTTTCTTTTCTTTTTCTTTTCTTTTTTCTTTTCTTTTTCTTTTTTCTTTTCTTTTTTTTTCTTTTCTTTTTCTTTTTTTCTTTTTTCTTTTTTTTTCTTTTCTTTTTTTCTGTTTTTCTTTTTTTCTGTTCTTTTTTTCCTGTTTTTTTCCTGTTTTTCTTTTTTTGTTCTTTTTCTTTTTTCTGTTCTTTTTCTTTTTTACTTTTCTTTTTTTTCTTCTGTCCTTTTTCTTTTCTTTTTTCTTCCTTTTTCTTTTTTTCTTCCTTTTTCTTTTTTTCTTTTTCTTTTTTATTTCCTTTTTCTTTTCTTCCTTTTTCTTTTTTTCTTCCTTTTTCTTTTCTTCCTTTTTCTTTTCTTCCTTTTTCTTTTTTTCTTCCTTTTTCTTTTTTTCTTCCTTTTTCTTTTTTTCTTCCTTTTTCTTTTTTTCTTCCTTTTTCTTTTTTTCTTCCTTTTTCTTTTTCCTTTTCCTTTTTCTTTTTCCTTTTCCTTTTTCTTTTTCCTTTTCCTTTTTCTTTTTCCTTTTTCTTTTTTTCTTTTTTCTTTTTTCTTTTTTTCTTTTTTCTTTTTTTCTTCCTTTTTTTTTTCCTTTTCCTTTTTCTTTTTCCTTTTTCCTTTTATTTTTTTCTTTCCTTTTATTTTTTTCTTTCCTTTTATTTTCTCTTTCCTTTTATTTTCTCTTTCCTTTTATTTTCTCTTTCCTTTTATTTTCTCTTTCCTTTTATTTTCTCTTTCCTTTTATTTTCTCTTTCCTTTTATTTTCTCTTTCCTTTTATTTTCTCTTTCCTTTTATTTTCTCTTTCCTTTTATTTTCTCTTTCCTTTTATTTTCTCTTTCCTTTTATTTTCTCTTTCCTTTTATTTTCTCTTTCCTTTTATTTTCTCTTTTTCTTTTTTCTTTTTTCTTTTCTTTTTCTCATTTTTTAAAAAATTATTAATGAGTTATCTCTCCTCCTTTTTTATCTGTTCTTTAGTTAATCATAAATTTAATTATCTTAAAAGTAAAACTGCTTGATTAATTCGCATGATTTTTGGAATATGATATTTTTGTTTTGTTACAAGTACGTACATCATACAGATTTATCTTTTCAAATCTTATTTCAAGATGAATTTTATATAAGTTTAGATGGTCTCCAAAACTTTGTTCCTTTTTAGCTGGGATCGTCTTGAAAATATATTTTTTATTTTTTTTTTATCCCATTTTCACCCCAAACAAGGTACAGTGTCACTTTGATGTAGGGGGCTACTACCAGAGACAGTAGTTGCAGGAATACTATGTAGGGAGTCGAGCAGCAAGATGTTTATTCACATTACTTTGAACTTCTGCATGTCAGTACAGTTGGGAAAACATGAACCTGGAAGGGAGTTCTGGTGAAGAAACTATTAGAGTAGAAGGTTTTCTTACATCTAGGGATCTCTACTGTGTAGGGGTGGGACTTTGCTGCTTGTCATGTTTGTCGGGGGTATTTATATTGAGGGGGGGGTACAATGCTTGTAGTTTGTTGGAGCATCCACCATTAAAATACTTGTAAAACAGGCAGAGGGATGCAACATTTCGTCGATGGGACAGTCGTTGAAGATTAGATGACAGTTCAAGACCAATCAGGTTGGCGACTCTTTTGAATCCTGTCTAGGAGCGAGAGACAAGTAGCAGATGCACCAGCCCAAATATGACAACAATACTCCATACATGGGTGAACTTGTAGAGGTACAGGATACTTTTTAACTTTCTAGCATGGTAGAGAGAGCCTAACTTTCCAAATATTCACTATAATCTATATATCTATAAAAAGTGTGTGTGTGTGTACATTTTCCTTCGCAATAACTTTGTCAATTTTCAGTCTAAAGACTCGAAATTTGATATACAGGGTACTGAGATTTGGGAAAATCTTTGTAATCCGTTTTCGGCCAGAAATTTGGCTGTTAAAGGGGTCAAAGTTCAACGATTTGACCTTTGAGAACTCTACAAAACTCATCCGACAATTTTGAGTCTAAACGCTTTAAATTTTAGATATAGGTTTCCTTGGACATGGATCTAACTTAATAACTTGATTTGAGCCCAAAACAAATGTTAAGGGTCATAATAGGGGTCAAAGTTAAAAAAATTGACAGTTTTTTTTTTCTTTTTTTACTTTTTGCTCAACACCTCCAAACACCCAGGCAACGCCGGGCTGAAATGCTAGTATTTAATAAGACAATATTTAATTTGATTATCAAATCCGTGATTTAACGCGTATATATTTTTTCATATGTAGTTTTTCTGCTACTTCGCGAGCCAGCCATCTTTTGCTGCTGCTTTCCACGCACTATATGACATACTCCTCTCGAGTTTCATTTTCACAACATTTCGGTTGATGTAATCTGCAACCTTCTCGAGGTGTATCTGTCGAACTCAGAAATTTGGACGGAATTTCGAATGGAAATTTCACGTGGGAGGTGTGGGGGGGGCGGGATTGCATGCTGTCGTCTCATTAGCCGTGACTGGATAAAAGAAGTCCTAAGCAATTTGCAACAAGTAAGGTCAAAGGTTACGTTGACCAAAACGTGAAACTGACCATCAAGATAAGAACAGTCAACTGAAAGACCCAAATTATACGAGTTACCCTTGTTTGTCATTCAGTTTTTAGTGAATACTAGTGGGAGTGCCCGGCATTGCCCGGGTATTTGGAGGTGGGGTGGGGGGGTAAATCTAAACAAAATGGAAACAAAAGAATAAGTGAAGTAATAACCCTTTTTAAATATTATACAAACACCCAAACACACACCCACCCAAACACACACACACCCACACCCAAACACACACACACACACCCACACCCAAACACACACACACACACACACCCACACCCAAACACACACACACACACACACACACACCCACACCCAAACACCCACACACCCACACCCAAACACCCAAACACACACACACCCACACCCAAACACACACACACACACCCACACCCAAACACACACACACACCCACACCCAAACACACACACACACACACACACACACACACCCAAACACACCCAAACATGCACACACGCACACAAACCCGCACACACACAAACCCGCACACACACAAATCCGCACGCACTCACACACACTCGCACGCACTCACACACACTCGCACGCACTCACACACACTCGCACGCACTCACACACACTCGCACGCACTCACACACACTCGCACGCCGCACACACACTCGCACGCCGCACACACACTCGCACGCACGCACACACACTCGCACGCACACACACACACTCGCACGCACGCACACACACACACTCGCACGCACACACACACACTCGCACGCACGCACACACACACGCACGCACACACACACACTCGCACGCACGCACACACACCCGCACGCACACACACACACACATTTTGCCTTTTATAAATATAGAAGATAATTTTAACTGCAATTCAAAGTTTAATTTGTTGAATTTTTTAAAAAGATTTTCAGTTAAACGTTAGTTTGTTTTTCTTCCTAAACACTATTAGACATACGAGAAATCTAACTTTACTAGACGGACACCGAATTGCCATTTAAATAAAAAAATTTTTTACAAGGCCTGGAGGCCACTCGAGGATAAGAGTTGAATTAATGAGTGTACAATAGTCAATGGGACAATATCGTAATAATCGTTAGTAGTGGAAATTTGGTAAATTGGATTTCTTAAGGGGGGATGGCTCATCAAGAATTTGTTTACGTTGGACTTGAAGACGACCATATTGTAGTCAGTTGGAAAGCAGGGAAATGGAAGAGAGTTCCATAGGTGTGCAGTTCTTAGAAAGAAACTTTGTTCATGGTATCTAGATGAAGAGCGTGGGCCATGTTAAAGATATAAATATTTATTTGTGCATGCGTAGAACTAGCATTTTTAATCGACTTACACCAGCCAAGTTTCCAATTTTCCAATTAACAGCTATTTTAGTCGTTAAAGACCAAATTGAATTTGTTCCACAGGTTCAAATCCTCTACATATCAAGTTTCAAGTCTGTAGACCAAAAACAGACAGGAGTTTGGCAGAGACCGTCCTGCACGATCATTTGTATATGTATATTATAATTTCGCCATAACCAAAACAACAATATATAATACGTTTATCATACAGTGTATTTTCTTCAGTGTTACAATCATTTCTAAACCATTCGGACAAGCAGAAAAACGGAACAGTTCCACAGGTGTGAAATTCTAAGAAAGAAGCTTTGTTCATGGAATCTACGTTTAGGTTTAAGCATAGATAAAGAGCGTGAGAAATTATTGATAGTGGTTTCAGCTAGACGAGTGTTTTTTTTGTGAAAGTTTGGTATAGGAGGACCATAGATTGGAGCTCAGACGAGCATTTGCCATGAAAATAATGATAGAGCAGAGACAGGCTCGCAATGTCTCTTCTGTGGGAAAGAAGCTGCAGAGAAGAGAGATGCGTGAATTTCCGTAAAGCAATAAAGGTGGCGGACTTTTGAAGGTTGCCCTTCTAACCTCTGCGCCGACGTATCTGAGTAATTGAGATGCTATCAAATATGGAATCAAGTCTGCAGATGTTCTTGAATCTTTCCTTTTTACAAGAAGACCTTCCGCTTTTTTTTCTTTGTGCGTGTGAAGATGATATAGATAAATAGAAGGATGTCCTCTCGGAAGCATTTAGTGAACCCTCGAATGACCTAAGTCGGCCGTCAGGAAGTCTTTGGTTGTCTTTTCAACCGCCATTTCAAAAAAAAAAAAAAAAAAAAAAAAAAAAATGGAAGAATACTTATTGAAGCCATTTTCGACATGAACATAATGACAATCACCCCAACCCCAAAAGCGATGAGCAATCTTGATATATATATTTTTTTTTTATCCTTTTACAAGTTGGGTAATTGTAATTTACTTTGCATTTTGCCATTTTTTTTTTTTTCATTCTTTTCTTGAACTTTTTGCTATTTTCTTTTTTTTTTTTTGTTATTTTCTTTGTCTTTTACTTTGTCTTTTTTCCCTTGTCTTTTTTTTCCCTTGTCTTTTTTTTCCCTTGTCTTTTTTTTCCCTTGTCTTTTTTTTCCCTTGTCTTTTTTTTCCCTTGTCTTTTTTTTCTATGTCTTTTTTTTTCTGTCTTTATTTTTAGTCTGCGTCTATTTTTTTCTGGTGTATGCCTATTTTTTTTTTTTTTTTTTTGACTTGTCCTTTTTTTTCCCCCATCTTTCTTTCCCCCATCTTTCTTTGTTGCAAAGGCAACCAAACTAAACATAATGGATAAATATTTGAAGCTAGAAAAAGAACTTGAAGCATAAAATCTAATATATAAACGGCTGTCTCCATATTTTCAAACTCTATCTCCTCCGGAACTAAAAGTCGCAGAGCGGTGCTTGGGAACTCAAATAATTGGATTATTTTTACAGGCCGTTCTTTTATAGGTCTTTAGTCGGTTACAATTGTTTTTAAGGGGTTAAAAATGGGTTAAAATGGAAAAAAAAAATCATTAAACATTTTATACTTTAAGATTCATCTTAGTTTATTTCTAACTTTTTAATCAGTTTATATGTCACGTTGGTACAGTAGTAAAGTCGCCAGCTCTGAATGCTACAGTTTTGGTTTCAATTCTAGCTGATGGCATCCAAAGAGTTTTTTTTTTTTTTTTTTTACTTTTGAAATCACGACTCTATAATAATATATACAAAATCTGGACAAATTAAAATATCATATTTAAGCGTATTTTACTCCCCCCCCCTTCCTCGGGGCAAAGCTCCCCACCGTTAGTCTTTTACTAAAATGGTTGAATATTCATTTGGTTTAGATTCTTCAGCCTACTTGTTCTCATCTTGAGTGTCATTTTCACAATGTTTCGGTTGATGTAACCTCCGACCTTCTTCAGGTGTATCTAGTTGAACTCGGGAATGTTTCTGTCAAACTTGGGAAGTTTGGACGAAATTTTGAACGAAACCCTTTATTTCATGCAGGTAGCATGCTCTCATTCTGTAAGTCATGACTGGATAGAGGTCCTAAGTAATTCACAATTGTATTTTTTTGGTCGACCCACACTGAGAATTGAACCGTCAGGAGAAGGTTTAATTCAAAATGCCGAGTTCAACAAGATACACCTGAGGAAGGTCGGAGGTTACATCAACTGAAACGTGAAAATCACATTCAAGATGAGAACAGTAGTCCGATGAATCCAAATAATATGAATAACCAATCCTCATCTGAAAAATTCAGAATCAAAATGATTGAATTTAGTATTAACCCAAAAAGGGTTGATATGCTGTAAAAAAAAAAAAAAATGGGTGACTATTTCGGAATACTAGGCGCTGTATATGGGAGGGAGGCAAAACCTCCCTGTCTTCCCCTCAAAAAGCAAACATATACAATGTATTTTGCAAGTATAATCTATTGCCCCAACTGAACAATTGTCCTTTGAGTGGAAATTCTGTTTCCAATCATGTGGGGAAGCTCATCTGTTTTTATTTTTTCTTATTTATTTATCTTTATAAAATTTTTTATTTTATGTACAACATAAGTAACTGTTTTTGCATGATGCTATGCAACCTCTCTCCCATGTTAAGAAAGTGATTGAAAAAAAAAAAGAAAGTAAAACCTAATAACAAAAAAAAGTGAATAAACTGATTAGCAGAATAAAGGTATGTGAAATAAGCTTAGCAGAATAAAGGTATGTGAAATAAGCTTAGCAGAATAAAGGTATGTGAAATAAGCTTAGCAGAATAAAGGTATATGAAATAAGCTTAGCAGAATAAAGGTATCTGAAATAAGCTTAGCAGAATAAAGGTATGTGAAATAAGCTTAGCAGAATAAAGGTATATGAAATAAGCTTAGCAGAATAAAGGTATGTGAAATAAGCTTAGCAGAATAAAGGTATGTGAAATAAGCTTAGCAGAATAAAGGTATGTGAAATAAGCTTAGCAGAATAAAGGTATGTGAAATAAGCTTAGCAGAATAAAGGTATGTGAAATAAGCTTAGCAGAATAAAGGTATGTGAAATAAGCTTAGCAGAATAAAGGTATGTGAAATAAGCTTAGCAGAATAAAGGTATGTGAAATAAGCTTAGCAGAATAAAGGTATGTGAAATAAGCTTAGCAGAATAAAGGTATGTGAAATAAGCTTAGCAGAATAAAGGTATGTGAAATAAGCTTAGCAGAATAAAGGTATGTGAAATAAGCTTAGCAGAATAAAGGTATGTGAAATAAGCTTAGCAGAATAAAGGTATGTGAAATAAGCTTAGCAGAATAAAGGTATGTGAAATAAGCTTAGCAGAATAAAGGTATGTGAAATAAGCTTAGCAGAATAAAGGTATGTGAAATAAGCTTAGCAGAATAAAGGTATGTGAAATAAGCTTAGCAGAATAAAGGTATGTGAAATAAGCTTAGCAGAATAAAGGTATGTGAAATAAGCTTAGCAGAATAAAGGTATGTGAAATAAGCTTAGCAGAATAAAGGTATGTGAAATAAGCTTAGCAGAATAAAGGTATGTGAAATAAGCTAAGCAGAATAAAGGTATGTGAAATAAGCTAAGCAGAATAAAGGTATGTGAAATAAGCTAAGCAGAATAAAGGTATATGAAATAAGCTTAGCAGAATAAAGGTATATGAAATAAGCTTAGTAGAAAGACGATGAGGATTGTAGTTTACAAAGGAACACAAAGTTTATTTGAATTAGGATTGTTAATCAAAGTAAGGCGGTAACTGAGGCAAAAAAAAAAATAAACGGACGGTGAATATATTTAGAGATTATGAATAGCTTAAGTATGGACGCAAGTTTTTTACGGACAAACCTCTCTCTCTCTCCAGCCCCTCTCTCTCTCTCTCCAGCCCCCTCTCTCTCTCTCTCCAGCCCCCTCTCTCTCTCTCTCCAGCCCCCTCTCTCTCTCTCTCCAGCCCCCTCTCTCTCTCTCTCCAGCCCCCTCTCTCTCTCTCTCCAGCCCCCTCTCTCTCTCTCTCCAGCCCCCTCTCTCTCTCTCTCCAGCCCCCTCTCTCTCTCTCTCCAGCCCCCTCTCTCTCTCTCTCCAGCCCCCTCTCTCTCTCTCTCCAGCCCCCTCTCTCTCTCTCTCTCTCTCCAGCCCCCTCTCTCTCTCTCTCTCTCCAGCCCCCTCTCTCTCTCTCTCCAGCCCCCTCTCTCTCTCTCTCCAGCCCCCTCTCTCTCTCTCTCCAGCCCCCTCTCTCTCTCTCTCCAGCCCCCCCTCTCTCTCTCTCTCCAGCCCCCCTCTCTCTCTCTCTCCAGCCCCCCTCTCTCTCTCTCTCCAGCCCCCCTCTCTCTCTCTCTCTCTCCAGCCCCCCTCTCTCTCTCTCCAGCCCCATCTCTCTCTCTCTCCAGCCCCATCTCTCTCTCTCTCCAGCCCCCTCTCTCTCTCTCTCTCCAGCCCCCTCTCTCTCTCCAGCCCCCTCTCTCTCTCCAGCCCCCTCTCTCTCTCCAGCCCCCTCTCTCTCTCCAGCCCCCTCTCTCTCTCCAGCCCCCTCTCTCTCTCCAGCCCCCCCTCTCTCTCTCTCTCTCCAGCCCCCTCTCTCTCTCTCTCTCCAGCCCCCCCTCTCTCTCTCTCTCCAGCCCCCCCTCTCTCTCTCCAGCCCCCCCTCTCTCTCCCTCTCTCTCTCCAGCCCCCCCCCTCTCTCTCCCTCTCTCTCTCTCTCTCTCTCTCTCCAGCCCCCCCTCTCTCTCTCTCCAGCCCCCCCTCTCTCTCTCTCTCCAGCCCCCCTCTCTCTCTCCAGCCCCCCCTCTCTCTCTCCAGCCCCCCCTCTCTCTCTCCAGCCCCCCTCTCTCTCTCCAGCCCCCCCCCTCTCTCTCTCTCTCTCCAGCCCCCCCTCTCTCTCTCTCCAGCCCCCCCCTCTCTCTCTCTCTCCAGCCCCCCTCTCTCTCTCTCTCCAGCCCCCCTCTCTCTCTCTCTCAAGCCCCCCTCTCTCTCTCTCTCAAGCCCCCCTCTCTCTCTCTCTCAAGCCCCCCTCTCTCTCTCAAGCCCCCCTCTCTCTCTCTCTCCAGCCCCCCCCCTCTCTCTCTCTCCAGCCCCCCCCTCTCTCTCTCCAGCCCCCCCCTCTCTCTCTCCAGCCCCCCCTCTCTCTCTCCAGCCCCCTCTCTCTCCAGCCCCCCCCTCTCTCTCCAGCCCCCCCTCTCTCTCCAGCCCCCCTCTCTCTCCAGCCCCCCTCTCTCTCCAGCCCCCCCCTCTCTCTCCAGCCCCCCTCTCTCTCCAGCCCCCCCCTCTCTCTCTCCAGCCCCCCCTCTCTCTCTCTAGCCCCCCCTCTCTCTCTCTCTCTCCAGCCCCCTCTCTCTCTCTCTCTCTCCAGCCCCCTCTCTCTCTCTCTCTCTCCAGCCCCCTCTCCCTCTCCAGCCCCCTCTCTCTCTCTCTCCAGCCCCCTCTCTCTCTCCAGCCCCCTCTCTCTCTCCAGCCCCCTCTCTCTCTCCAGCCCCCTCTCTCTCTCCAGCCCCCTCTCTCTCTCCAGCCCCCTCTCTCTCTCCAGCCCCCTCTCTCTCTCCAGCCCCCTCTCTCTCTCCAGCCCCCTCTCTCTCTCCAGCCCCCTCTCTCTCTCCAGCCCCCTCTCTCTCTCCAGCCCCCTCTCTCTCTCCAGCCCCCTCTCTCTCTCCAGCCCCCTCTCTCTCTCCAGCCCCCTCTCTCTCTCCAGCCCCCTCTCTCTCTCCAGCCCCCTCTCTCTCTCCAGCCCCCTCTCTCTCTCCAGCCCCCTCTCTCTCTCCAGCCCCCTCTCTCTCTCCAGCCCCCTCTCTCTCTCCAGCCCCCTCTCTCTCTCCAGCCCCCTCTCTCTCTCCAGCCCCCTCTCTCTCTCCAGCCCCCTCTCTCTCTCCAGCCCCCTCTCTCTCTCCAGCCCCCTCTCTCTCTCTCCAGCCCCCTCTCTCTCTCCAGCCCCCTCTCTCTCTCCAGCCCCCTCTCTCTCTCCAGCCCCCTCTCTCTCTCCAGCCCCCTCTCTCTCTCCAGCCCCCTCTCTCTCTCCAGCCCCCTCTCTCTCTCCAGCCCCCTCTCTCTCTCCAGCCCCCTCTCTCTCTCCAGCCCCCTCTCTCTCTCCAGCCCCCTCTCTCTCTCCAGCCCCCTCTCTCTCTCCAGCCCCCTCTCTCTCTCTCCAGCCCCCTCTCTCTCTCTCCAGCCCCCTCTCTCTCTCTCCAGCCCCCTCTCTCTCTCCAGCCCTCTCTCTCTCTCTCTCCAGCCCCCTCTCTCTCTCTCTCTCTCCAGCCCCCTCTCTCTCTCCAGCCCTCTCTCTCTCTCTCTCCAGCCCCCTCTCTCTCTCTCTCTCTCCAGCCCCCTCTCTCTCTCTCTCTCTCCAGCCCCCTCTCTCTCTCTCCAGCCCCCCCTCTCTCTCTCTCTCCAGCCCCCTCTCTCTCTCTCTCTCTCTCTCTCCAGCCCCCCCTCTCTCTCTCTCTCCAGCCCCCTCTCTCTCTCTCTCTCTCTCTCCAGCCCCCCCCTCTCTCTCTCTCTCTCCAGCCCTCTCTCTCTCTCTCTCTCCCCAGCCCTCTCGTCCTCTCTTTCGTTCTCTCTCTGTCTTGTTCTGTCCTCCCTTTCTTTGTTTCTCTTCAATTAGGTAGTACATATTATTATAAGTGATTATCTTCCATATTCATAAATCTGTATCGTGATCTTTTCATCTTTTTCTTCCCCGCCAGTATAACGACATCTACAATTTCCCTGTGCACGCCTTTAATAAGGTCGTAGAAGGGGAGGAGGTCGAGAGCGAAGCGGAGTCTGAGGCTGAGGCTGAGCAGGAAACGGACAGCGACGAAGAAAAAGAAATTACAAAGGAAGTGGAAGAAGAGATTGAAAAAGAAGACGATCAGACGGTAAGATTTCTTTTTTTTTTTTTTCTTTCCCATTCTTAATATCATTATCTTTTAGATTGCCGAGCGCTTCCTTACCGTTTTTCACAATGTAACTCTTCGACAATCTGTATTTGGATATCTGACCAATTTCTTGCTATCTGGTCACTTTAGACTCTATTATCGTCTTCCGTCAACTCCCCCATCCCTGACCACCACCACCACCACCATCACCAATGATGACAATTTTTGGATGTATGCTTGTTAGTGCAAATTTTCACTTGATGAGGTCACCCCCCTCCCTTCCCCTTCCCCAGGTCAAAGGGTAGAGGGATTTCCATATTTCTTGGATAAGTGGCACTTTAATAACTAAACAGCTGTCTTATAAAAATTATCAGCTGATATTTTTTATTTTAATACGTCCATTTTTTTTTTCATTTTTTTTTCATTTTTTTTTCATTTTTTTTTCATTTTTTTTTCCTTTTTTTTTTCCTTTTTTTTTCCTTTTTTTTTTCCTTTTTTTTTCCTTTTTTTTTTCCTTTTTTTTTTCCTTTTTTTTTTCCTTTTTTTTTTCCTTTTTTTTTTCCTTTTTTTTTTCCTTTTTTTTTTTCCTTTTTTTTTCCTTTTTTTTTTCCTTTTTTTTTTTCCTTTTTTTTTTTCCTTTTTTTTTTCCTTTTTTTTTCATTTTTTTTTCCTTTTTTTTCCTTTTTTTTTTCCTTTTTTTTTTCATTTTTTTTCCTTTTTTTTTCATTTTTTTTTTTCATTTTTTTTTCCTTTTTTTTCATTTTCTTTTTCATTTTTTTCCTTTTTTTTTCATTTTTTTTCATTTTTTTTTTCCTTTTTTTTTCTTTTTTTTTTCCTTTTTTTTTCCTTTTTTTTTTCATTTTTTTTCCTTTTTTTTTTTTTTTTTTTTTTTCATTTTTTTTTTTCTTTTTTTTCCTTTTTTTTTCATTTTTTTTTTCCTTTTTTTTTTCATTTTTTTTTTCCTTTTTTTTTCCTTTTTTTTCCTTTTTTTTCCTTTTTTTTCCTTTTTTTTTCTTTTTTTTCCTTTTTTTTTCCTTTTTTTTTTTTCCTTTTTTTTTTTTCCTTTTTCCTTTTCCTTTTTTTTTCCTTTTTTTTTCCTTTTTTTTTCCTTTTTTTTCCTTTTTTTTTTCCTTTTTTTTCCTTTTTTTCCCTTTTTTTTTTCCTTTTTTTTTCCTTTTTTTTCCTTTTTCCTTTTTTTTCCTTTTTCCTTTTTTTTCCTCTATAATATATATTATACTGGCAGGGAGACCAGTCCATATTTTTATTGTGATCAAAATCGGTGAAATCGCCCATTTTTCAATCAAATCGATGCTCTAGTCGGGGACACGTCATGGTGCACCTGGAGAAAGTGTTACATGCCTCCCTCCGGTGACTTTGTCGTCTACGTTGCACTGCTGATTTTATAAAATTATTTTTTGGTTTGAATTAAAGTTTAAAATGCAAAAGTCAAGTATCTTGGTTCAGTTGTGCTCTAAACAGAAACATTCATTTCAAACACGCCCCCGTCATATTAAAAAAACCTGCTGATTTTGCATGCCTGGCCTTTCTGCTTGTGTGTTAGCAAAACTTCTCAAATGCACTTGTTAGGCAGTATAAGGATGTTAACTTTGATCAAAATCATATTTTCCTTCTTTTGTCGGATTTCTTTTGATTATTGATACTATTCGATGATATTCCGATACAAGACTTATCTAAGAACACTGCCAGATACATGTAGTACATTTGTGTGAAATTTCATAAAAATTGTCCCAGTACATAAGGGGAACAAACTCACACGGATAAAATTCCTTTTTTGTAATAGTAGATAAATAAAGGGCAGTTCTATGTCCAGTTAAATGTTCAACCCACAAAGGATCACTTTCTTATTCTCTTTTTTTTTTACACAGTGATTACCACTTATCAAGGCCCGGAAGCCACTCAGGGATAAGGGTTATTGCAAGTACATTACGTTAGTGTGGAGATTTGCTGAAGTGTTTAATTAAGGGGGCGGTTCATTAGGAATTTGTTAATGTTTTGGACTTGAAGACATCTAAGTTGTAGTCCAGAGGGAAGCAGGCAGACGGAACAGAGTTCCACAGGCGTGCAGTTCTAAGAAAGAAGCTTTGTTCATGGAATCCTCGTTTTGATTTAGGCACAGATATAGAGTGGGGGAAATTTTTCACAGTGGATTCAACTAGACGAGTGTTTTTCGTGAAAGATTGGCGAGGGAGGACCAGAGATTAGATTTGTAGAGATAGCAGAAAGTCTCAGGTGTGAGAAAATGTTTAGAGAGAAAGAGCAATAGATCTAATATATAAACTGCAAATTTTTTTTTTTTTTTAATGTTTAAAAGGTTTTGAGAAATCCTGCATATTAACTGATTGTTCAAAGAGCAGCAACTATTTTATTAAGAGATTCGTTCATTTTTTTTTTTTTTTTTTTTTTATACAAGAATTTGGGATGTTAGATTAAAACTTTATTTAATGCCACACGGAAAAAACGGCAATAATTGCAGAAGAATTGAAAAAAAAAAGATGCGCCGGTTGATGGGATTGAGAATCCAACAAGCAATTTCGTACCGCAATCTACAACTGAGCCCAAGTTAACAATTTCCACAAAAGAAGACCAACCTAGGAGAAGGAAAACTCTGAAAGTGTCAGAAAGACTCTGGAAAGAGTTCCTCTGTTCAGTATACGAAATTTGAGTGACATGGAACTCAATTTTATCAAAAACCTTCAAATTGGACAGAGTCGCAAGCCTAAATATGGCAACGGCACTCCATAAATGGTTTGATATTAAATTTGTAGAAATAGAGAATAAGCGATAGAGAGAACTGATTTTATGAGAATCAGAAGGAGCAATGGATTTAATATATGAACTCTAAGACAGATTCGATGAGAAAGGCCAAGAAGTTTATCAAGAGGCATCCATAAGAATCTCCTGAAAAAAGGGGACACGTATTTGATTGAAGAAATGCCATGTTACCCGAGAAAAACAATGTGACAGTGTTTCGTTATACTGTTCTATGCAAGAAAATTTATTCAGCTTTGTTTGGGATAGAAAGTGATAGTCATTGATAAGTGTTCAATATTCTAAGAATGAACAGGTTTTTTTTTTTTTTTTAATATATTCCTGGGCAACACCTGTTAGCCCATTTCGACATCGACATCCATTGTGTATTTATTTGGTGCCCCATTACAGAACCAAAGAAAAGCAGAAGACAGAAATTCCCACTGCTACATCACTACTACGACTACCTTTTACAATGAGACATCACTATCCATTGAGCAAACTCGATACTGAACACACAGATCAAATGAACATGCCTTATTTTACCTGCATATAAACATTGCGGTTGGTCTGTCAGGCGTAATTTTGAGATATATCATTATCCATCATATTTGGTTGAACGTCTTTCTTACATACTGGCATGTGTTGTACGGCTTTTCGAAATTTATCTTCAAACTAATCTATCTCTGGCCAGGTCTTTATTTATCTCTCTTTTTTTATCCTTCCATATTTCCCAAGGCTTTCCCCATCAAACTCAACCTCAACCTCAACTGTTCTATATCTATTAATTCAAAACCGCTCATCTATTTTTTTAATGTGGCCATACCATCAGAGTCTACTCTTCTGCAAGTATCTCTCTAAAAGTTAATTCGACTTCATGCGAAATCAATACGATCAGATTTCAGCTTTTTTGGGATAGAAAGTGATAGATGATCACCAAAAAGTGCTCAATATCCTAAGAATAGCAGGTATGTTCGAACGCAACTTCATTATTTTCTTTTTTTCTTTTTTATAAGATCCTGGGCAACACAGGATAGCCCTGCTAGTATGTTATATAAAATTAATTCCAGATGTGTGTATGTTGTCCAATGTGTCATCTTTTTTTATCTGACTTGTGTATGTGTATATATATATACAAACACACATCTATATATCTATATATATATACACACATCTATATATCTATATATATATACACACATCTATATATCTATATATATATACACACATCTATATATCTATATATATACACACATCTATATATCTATATATACACACATCTATATATCTATATATATATACACACATCTATATATACATATATATATATATATATATGTATATATTGTGTATCTATAGACACATATATTGTATCTATAGACACATATATTGTATCTATAGACACATACACTTTTTTATTTACATATCCACATCGCATTGTATTATGTGTCGTTTACATTTTCAACATGTTTTCATATTCACCCTACTTCACCTTGACGCTTTTCACACTTCAAATCTCAATTTTAGACAAAACAAATTTTGAAAAAAGAAAAAAAAGATCTTTTCCAAAAGCACTTCAACAAGAACTTACGATTGAAAATGTTTTTTCCTCGAGCGATTTCCATTGTTATTGCTTGGAGATTATTTTGACCTTTGAACTCTGAATCTGGTGTCACTTTTTAGGGTCGAGTATATCTGTTGTTTTGAGAAGATTTTGTATTGTTATTGCCCCGAATACCAAACATTGTGAATCTATACTGAAAGCAGATATGTCGACAATTGGACATAAGTAATGGGTTTTAATTTTTGAAGATATAAATTCTTTGCTTGTATGCAATCATATATATATATATATATATATATATATATATATATATATATATTTCCGCAAAACCTCTGGCCTTGATGGAGGGGAGACTAAAGCTTACTGCTATTGTTTCAAATGATCTGAAATAACAGCAAGAGGAGACTTGATTCCAAACATTTCTCATATGTTATATCTCCACTGTTTTAGAAATAGACTATAATTATGAATATCACTCCTTGACAAGGTTCAAAAGAGTCGCAAACCTGATAGGCCCTGAACTGGCATCTAAGCTTCAGCCTCTGTCCCATTGACGAAATGTTGCATCCGTCTGCCTGTTCTACAAGTATTTTAGTGGTGAATGCTCTGACGAACTGCAATCACTTGTGCCCCCACGACGTGAGCACCTTCGACAAACTCGACAGGCTGCTAAATCCCACCCCCACACTGTAGAGATCCCTAGATGTAAAAGATCTTTCTACTCCAATAGTTTTTTCCCCAGAACCGCTAGACTTTGGAATTCCATTCCAGGTCCCTGCTTCCCCAGCAGTACTGACGTGCAGAAGTTCAAGTGTAACGTGAACCAGCACCTTGCTGCCCAAATCCCTACGTAGTACCCCAGTAGTTGTTGCCCCTGATAGTAGCCCCCTACACCAAAGTGGCAATTTGCCTTGTTTGGGGTGAAAATGTAATAAAAAAAAAAAAAAAAAAAAAAATCCAGTATCAAATAATCCTTATACACTATGAAATTTACTTTATGCATGAAAACCAAAAAGGGGGAGATATAACATATGAGAAATATTTGGAATCAAGTCTCCCCTTCTGTTATTTCAGATAATTTAAAACCATAGCAGCAAGTTTTAGTCTCCCTCCACTAAGGCCAGAGATTTTTGAGAAATATCAGATATTTTGTTATTCATAGGCAAAACTAGGAAAACAAATGACTATGATTGAAACATTTTATAGCTGTAAAACGGTGCCAAAAATAGGCTCTGGATGATGGATGATCCTTTTAATGTGCGACCTTTAAGGACAATTGTCACATAATCCAATAAACAATTCAGGTAATTACCTTTCCAATTAGCCTTCACTTGTTAAATTCTGATTAGTATTTATGTATGAAAACCAAAGAGGGGAGATATAACATATGAGAAATATTTAATAAGCAATAGGGGATTGATTCTGACATTTTTTAATTTTTGAGATACAGAATGATTATTTGGATTAATCAGACTACTGTTCTCATCTTTTGTGTAATTTTCAATGTTTTGGTTGATGTAACCTCCGACCTTCTTCAGGTATATCTTGTCGAACTCGAAAATGTTTCTGTCAAACTTGGAAATTTGGACGGAATTTCGAGCAAAATCCTTTATTTACTTCATGGGGGTAGCATGCTCTTGTTCTGTCAGCCATGACTGGATAGAGGTCCTAAGTAATTAGCAATTGTATTTTTGGTCGCCCGCACTGAGGATTGAACATTCAACCTTCAGGAGAATATCACTTTTTACAATTGATTTTTCCAAGTGCTCTAACCACTGCGCCACGGATCCTTGCGGACAATTTTTTTTTTTTTTTTTTTTTTTTTTTACACAGTGATCACCACTTATCAAGGCCCGGAAGCCACTCAGGTATAAGGGTTATTGCAAGTACATTAAGTTAGTGAGGAGATTTGCTGAAGTGTTTACTTAAGGGGGCGGTTCATCAGGAACTTGTTAACATTGGACTTGAAGACATCCAAATTGTAGTCCAGAGGGAAGCAGGCAGACGGAACAGAGTTCCACAGGCGTGCAGTTCTAAGAAAGAAGCTTTGTTCATGGAATCCGCGTTTTGATTTAGGCACAGATACAGAGTGGGGGAAATTTTCCACAGTGGATTCAGCTAGACGGGTGTTTCTCGTGAAAGATTGGCGAGGGGGGACCAGAGATTGGAGTTCAGACGAGCATCTGCCATGGAAATAACGATAAAACAAGGACAGGCTCGCAACGTCTCTTCTGTGGGAGAGAGGTTGCAGGGTAGAGAAAAGGGCATCCCCCACTAAGCCACGAAGTCTATTTTGTACTCTGTCAAGGCAGGATAGGCTGTTTTTAGCAGCTCCTGCCCAGATATGGTAACAGTATTCCATCCTTGGACGTACTTGGCTTTTATATAGATAGAGAATTGCATCAGTAGTGAGATATCTTCTGGAGCGGTAGAAGGAACCCACCATCTTTCCAGCGACCTTGGCAACAGACTTGATGAACGTGTTCCATTTCAGATCAGGAGTAAAGGTCAAACCCAGAAGCTTGTCAAAACACGGAGCCTCACCCAGACGAGAGCCATCCATTACAATTGATGCCAGATGGGGATCAGAGCGTTGATGATGTAAGGATAGGAGTTTGGTTTTGGATGCATTAAAGGTAACCAGCCACATCTTCCCCCACTGAACCACGGCTCGAGATCAGAGGAGAGAGAATCAGAGAGAACTTTGTCATTTTCAGCTTTTGATGTGTTGCCATAGATGGTTGTGTCATCAGCATAGATGTCAACGAATGATTTAAGTATGTGTTTAGGGAGGTCATTGATGTAGATCAGGAAGAGAGTTGGGCCCAGGATTGACCCCTGGGGGACTCCAGCATTTATATTGCAGGCCTCCGATTTTTGTCCATCGACCACTACTCTTATGAGCCTATCGGAGAGAAATGATTTAATGATTGAGAAAACATTTCCCGTTATACCGTAGCTGGAAATCTTGTGAAGTAGACCCTTATGCCATACCTTGTCAAAGGCCTTTGATATGTCAAGAGCAATTGCCCTAGAAAGAAAGCCTTTGTCAAGAGATTCACTTATCCTGTGGGATATAACTGTCAGCACATCTGCGGTAGATCTTGCAGAGCGGAAACCATATTGTGTGTCACTAAGAAGGTTATTCCTGCTGAGATGGTTGACTATTTCTCTATTTAATATGGATTCCAGCAACTTACTCATAACACACAGGAGACTTATAGGTCTGTATTGAGAGGGAGATGACTTATCACCTGAATTCTTAAATATAGGGCAAACTGAAGAGGTCTTCCAGGGAGTCGGAAAGCACTTCTCCTTAAGGCAGCGCTTAAATAGTTTCGTAAGTATGGGAGCAAGTTCTGTTTGAAGCTTTTTTAACACTATAATTGGGATGCCATCAGGGCCAGTTGCTTTATTGGAATCTAGGTTCTTTATTAGCTTGGCGACCTCATGCACAGATATTTGTATGCTACCCAGCTTGTTCTGTGTTATAGGAGGAAATATGGGGAGTTGATGGCCTTCGTCGCATAGGGTAGAATTAGCTGCAAAGTTCTTTGCAAATAGTTTGGCCTTGTCTGACGCTGACGAGATGACCTCTGGTCCATTGATAATGGTTGGTATAGAACGCACACTTCTGTTCAGGATCCTATTTGTTATTTGCCAAAACTGGTGGGATCCAAGCCGCTGATCAGCTACCTTGGATTTAACAGACTGGGCATATAGCTCTCTTGCATTTTTTATTACTCTTTTACAGTGGTTGCTGGCAAACCTGAAAGCAGCTTTAGTTTCAGTGCATCCATTACGTTGGTAGCTATGGAAAAAGTAATTTCTGTGCGCGATAGCAGCAGCATATTCTGGGGAGAACCATGGCTGGCTGTTAGGTTTTTGTTGAAATTTTTTGGATGGTATGAATTGGTCTATGCCTACAATTAACCATTCGGTCAGATCTGATACTATAGAGGACACATCCTTTTTAAACATGGAGTGCAGAGGTAAATCAGATATGAATGTACGGAAGCTATCCCAGTCAGCCATAGAGTATCGGTATACAGTACGGTGGAGGGGTACGTCTGGGGGCTTCTTACATTTCGTTTTTATCTTAACTGATACGACGGAGTGGTCGGAGGATCCTAGAGGAGAATGAACGGAACATGAACATAGCTCAGGGGAAGTTGATAGAAAAAGGTCTAAGAGGCTTGCATATTGACCGGGTGTATCGGGGACACGGATGGGTTCGCGAACAATCTGAGTGAGGTCATAAGCAATGGCAAAATCATGACAAAACCTTCCCTCATCGTCTGTCTTATTTGAATGGGTCAGCCATTCCACGTTATGGACGTTGAAATCACCACATATGTGGATGTTAGCCGAGGGATGTGAAGACAGTATGTGGTCAATTTTCTCAGATATGCTCTTAAAGATTGTAACTCCGCTACTGTGGGGCCTATAGAGGGCAAATATAAATGCAGTGGTGTTAGCAAGTGCAACCCTGAAGCACATATAGGGTAAATTAGGATCTTCTCTAGAGATATCCCTGCCACACGGGAAGCCATCCTTAATGTAGGCACATATTCCATGCCCATGGCGATCTTGGGGGTCAGATTTAGCTGTTAAATTTGAGTATCCGTTAATTATGAACTCGTCTAGGGTAGTGGTCGGTCCTATTCCAGTTTCACTTAGAAATAAAATGTCCGGTTTCATCTCCTGTAATTGGGTTTCAACCTCTGGAAGGTTGGAACGTAGACCCCTGATGTTGGAGAAGGAGACCTGGTAGTAGGGGTCTACGTTGAAAGATGGGGTTCTAGGTTTAATCGAGTTTTTATTCTGGATATATTTCATGTTGAGGTTTGGGGATTTGTGGAATAGGTCGGCATACTTGGTTAGAGCAGTACAGAGAGGGAAAGTAAGAGAGAAAAAGACAGGAAAGTTTGTTTTTTTTGTAGCACACGAAAAGGTAAAGCCATAACAATTACCCACTAGTATGGCATCGAGAGGCCCCACCAGAGACTACTGCATGGTCCAGATCCACTCACCAAATGGCAATACAGTAGTCCCAGTACTTTGCGCCTGCTGATAGGACAGCCTCCTTAGTGGTTAATCCAAGGTTCAGGTCCCTGACTATCAGGCGGATAACGTCAGCCCAGACAAACGTTTACCTCCAGCACCCTTACTAGTGACATGGCCACAAGGACAGACAGAGACAGAAAAATTTCCGACATCTCAGACTACTGGTCACCAAGTACTACCGACCTTTAAGCAGCTTTTTCTTCACCCTTTGTCAGAAAAATCACTCATTGAATGAGGACTGAATGCCAAAATAGATGAAGCGAGAGTTACTGGAGCTGCCGATAACACATCCACTGTATTATCTATTCTGGTATGGGAGGCCGTATAGGTGTGGTAGCTTGCTGTAATATTGTACTAATTGTCTGTATTTTGCTAGCTAGTACATTACAGCAAGCTACCACACCTATACGGCCTCCCTAAGATTCACAAGGATGGTATTCCATTAAGACCCATTGTCAGTGCCTGAGGTTTGGCATGCCATCAATTGAACCGATTCCTGGTATATATAATCACCCCAGTCATGCGTCAAGAATTCAGCTCACTTTGTGGAAATAATAAACAATGCTCCCATTCATTTCAACGAGATGGTAAGTCTAGATATAGTGAGTCTGTTCACGAAAGTACCCACTGATGAGATTCTGACAGTGGTATGGGATAAGCTGACATCAGATGCCTCACTGAAAGAATGCACTTGCATCCCAATTGATAATATGATGTAGATGCTGACCTTGTGTAGAAACTAATATACTTTGCGATGGGATCTGATATATATCGGCAGGAAGAAGGTCTGGCGATGGGATCACCATTGTCCCCATTACTGGCCAATGCATACATGGAATACTTTGAGGAAATGACATTAGGATCAACACCACTAAAACCAAGAATGTGGTTGCGATATGTAGATAACACATTCATACTCTGGCTCCATTAGGAAGATGTTCAAATGTTACTAGACCATGTGAACTCGATCCGTCCAACTATACAATTTACGATGGAAAAAGAACAAATTATCGTTCCTAGATGTGTTGATAACCTGCACAGGTTAGGAGTTTGTCATCTGTATACCGAAAACCAACTTTCACTGAACAGTACCTGAACTTCAACTCCCACCATCCATATAATGTAAAGAAAGGAATCGTCCGTTGCTTACAACACTGAGCAAAAGCAATATGTAGTAACAGCAGTGCATATCCAGATGAGATGAACAGTTTAAGAGAAAACCTCCACCGAAACAACAATTCAGAGAGCATGACATCAGGTCCAAGAAATCTGGATCCAACACAAAAAGACACCACTTAGAAAATCACCACAGTTTGTTTATCATATATGAAGGGCTTGTCTGAAAAACTTCAAAGAACAGGACAGTGTTCAGGAGTGATTGGACTCTCCGAAAACAGCTTGTGAGAGTCAAGCCCTCTACAGAAAAAATCATGACGAAGAACTGTGTATATGAAATCCCATGTAAATGTGGAAAACTATACAGAGGTGAAACGTGTCGTCTGTTGAAAGTACGGTTCGAAGAACATCGAAAAGCTGTAGTACGTGGAGAGGCTGAAAAATCGGGTATAGCTGACCATATTTGGAAAGAAAAGGGAAACCATCTACCATTATTGTAACGTGCATCCAGGAGATAAGCGCCCGCGTGTTTGCGTGTTGTGTGGGTACGTGGGAGAGACGGATGGGGGGGGAAAAAGACTTACCTCGAGACCAGCTCAGCGTTACCGACCAAAAATAGAAAAGAAAGACCAAGCTGGCGACCGCCGTCTTTTGTAAAGTATGATGTCTCGCAAAGTCACACGAATTCTCGGAATATGCAAATTTAGCCGGCCTAGAACGACGATAAAAGCGGGTGAGGGGAAAGACATGGGGCAGTGACGATTGAGTTGGCTGGGGAATCGTGTGGCTGTTGCTTCTTGTGCCGTGTTGAGGATATCTTACCGTGTTAAAGAGAGAGTCGGGTGCCATCTTGAATTTTTCCTTACACTTTTTACTTACCATTATGGGATGAAGTAAAAATAATAGATAAAAGAACAGTGGAGAGTACGACGACTGAAAGAAGCTGCACATATGCTGGGGAATAACCAATCACTAAGTAGACTTAGTATAGAATTTAATACGAGATGGGATTTGAATGCTACAGTTTTGCTTTCAGTTTCGATTCTAGCTGATGCCACCCAAATACTTTTTTTTTTACTTTTGAAATCACGACTCGATAATAATATATATGAAATCTGGATAAATTAAAAAATATTATTTCCTTATATCAGAAGACAATTGCTATTCAATTTCGACAAGTGGAGCTGTTTCCCCCTACTCCCAATATATAAAAATATATTTAAGTGTATGTTACGCCTCCCTTCCCCCCACGCTAGTTTTATTATATTTTCACTTGTGTAAATCAGCTAAGTAATTTTTATATTATATTGCCCCCCACCCCCACCCCTTCATCCAACATGACTCATTCCAGCTAAACTGATTTTTTGATTTTGTAATGACGCTTTTGCTTAAAACTTATTTATTGACTGGAGCAATCATATCTTATAATATTAGAAAAAATATAAATTTTTCTTTGTGTGCGACCCACTCACGGCCCATTGAGTATTGTATGAAAAATATATCTTTTGGGGGGGAGATTGAACCCTACACTGATCTATAATATAAATCTCACCTGTTTGTTTAAATGTACGCATGTATGTTTTGCAAAAACTTTCAACAGAGGCGACGGATTTTCACAAGATCGGTATCGTTTTGGAGTCTGACCCTTCAGACGACAGATATCGAAAAATTGTCTAAAACATTAATTCCTTCACCATCTTTTCTACAGGGAGGGGTTGCTTTTTTTTTTTCCGATATTTTCGAATGTCATCGCCTTTTTTTTTTATTGTCTAGCCTTAATTTATACGTACGTCACTTCCAGTTTGGCGATGGCCACGACAGCTAACGTGTCACTATTTCTTTCACTTTCTTTTCCTCCTTCACGGTACGGGTTCAAGCCTGCCTACCTACTACCACTTTTAGTTATTTTCATGGAAAGTGTTCGACTGAGCTTCAATCTATGGTCCCCCCCTCGCCAAACTTTCACAAGAAACACTAGACTAGCTGAAAACATTATCAATAATTTTCCCCACTCTTTATCTGTGCCTAAACCTAAACATAGATTCCATGATCAAAGCTTCTTTCTTAGAACTGCACGCCTGTGGAATTGTCTTCCGTTTTCCTGCTTTCCAGCTGTCTATAATAGGGTTGTCTTCAAGTCCAACGTGAACAAGTTTCTGATGAGCCGTTCCACTTAAGTTAACAAATTTACCGAACTTCCATTACTATTGATTACTATATTGTCCTTTTGACTACTCTACACTCTTTAACCCTTATCCTTGAGTGGCCTATCGGCCTTGATAAGTGGTGACGCCTATGTAAAAAAAAAAAACCCCAAAAAAAACTCTCTTACACACACCTCCACTTTCTTTTCTGCCTTCGCGCCATGTGTTCGAGCCTGCCTGCCTACTACAACTTTTTTTTTTTTTCTCAACACACACCTCCAAACACCTGGACAACGCCAGGCACCCAAGCTAGTAAAAATATACTCCATAAAACAAATTTAAATGTGATGGATCCTGAGCAGTGGCATATCGGGACAGCTAGTACCAAATAGTATTAGTTTCACATAACTTGATTAAATAGATTATTTTTCACTAAGAAAATTTACGATTTTCAGTAATTTTAAATACTAAATGTATCCATTATAAGGCTGATTTTGATCTTGATAGTTCGAATTGAGTTATCTCTCTCTCTTAATCATTCAACATGGTCGGCTAAAATCCTTTGTCTTTGTCAGAAAATTTGATTTTTTTTTTAGTTAAAAGAAACAAAAGAAATCAATTTTTGTGATTTTTGGAACGTGATATCTTTGTTCCATGATGGGTATGTACATCATAAAGTTTTTTTTTCTGTATGTATGTTATCCATATACAGTACTGTTTCGTCATCAGTGTGGCTAGACTAGCACCTTTCCCTAGCCAAGGATTGAACCTACAACCATCATGTTGATAGTTGGCAGTTCTACCCATCGGCGCATGGGAGCGGTGCTCGTACATAACCTCAACAAATGTCCATTTTAAATAAACATTTGGCCACTGCTTTTATACTGCTTGAGATCTATATGTTTGTTTTTAAAGTGTAGTTCTGAATAAGAACCCACATTTCTTTGGTCAAGACAACTCCTCATCCTCCCTATAGTCCAGGCCTTGCCCCCTGTGGCTTTTAGTCCGTAAGCTCAAGGAAAACCTTAGAGGCTGTCTTTGTGAGACGATTAAGGAGATGAAAGAGAGTGTGATGAGGGTCATCGACATGCTCACACAAGAGGACTTCCAGAAGTTGTTGGAACGGTACAACAAGTGTATTGCAGTCGGAGGAGATTACTTCAAAGAGGATTAGAGTTTCTCATGTGTGTACTATCAATGAAAGTGCCCATACGAAAAAAGTCTTTCCCAGCTGACTACAACTTGGTTGTCTTCAAGTCCAACATAAACAAATTCTTGATGAACCGCTCCCATCAAGTAGTCCAATCTACCAAATTTCCATTAATAATGATTACTACGATATTATCCCATTGATTACTGTACACACAATAACCCTTATCCTTGAGTGGCCTCTGGGCCTTGATAAGTGGTGACTCCTATGTAAAAAAAAAAAAAAAAGTCAGTTTTGTGAAGATCCTTCACACAGCAACATGGGATATGTTTTGTTGGAGGTCATTTTATTTGTTTACATAATTCTCATATGCATATATATATATACATTTTTTTTTGTATTCTTTTTCTAGCCGGATGTTGAATATATCCCATATGAAGATTTTGAAGAAAGTGATATTGAAGATTTAGAGGTGAGTGCTTTTTTTTTTTTTAAAAGATTGTAACACTGGGTATGGGGCAGCCAACCAGGAGCTCTTTTTAGTATCCTCACTGTTCTCTTAAGTGCAATTGTCTGGATCTCTTTTGCACTTGGTTCACCAAGAATATTAGTTAGGTAGGACTTCAGGTTCTTCTTTCATAAGCCCTGTGGCACCTATGATAACTGGTATGATTGATATCACCCTAAGATTCCAGTTTCTTTTCATATCATACATGAGACCCTGGTATTTGGTCTGTCTCTCCATTTAAGCTCAGTTCAGACCTCCATCATTAGGGACACTCACTTCAACCAAGGTTGCAACTCTCTCTGACTTATTGTGTGTGTGTGTGTGTGTATATATATATATATATATATATATATATATATATATATAATCTTTAATATAAAGCTGAACGTCTGTGTGTTTGTGTCTGGTCACGAATAGGCTCCTATATGGTTGACTATTTTAAAAAAACTGATTACATATAATGATAGAAGATGTGTCGAGGATCAGGAATGGGTATGTTTGAACTGGCAGAACGGTGGTTCATAAAAATTGTGGGGTCTGCGTTCGCAGCTGGCCCCCAAAGTATGGAAATAAAAAATTTAAAAAAAATCGTTTACAAGTGTTTTTGATATAGATGTACATAATACTTTGATAAGTATGTTTCAACTTAAATAGGGATGGTATAATAAAATTGTGGGGTCTGCGTTCGCGCCTGTACTCCATGGAAATATGGCACAAACTTTAACAAAGACTTTTCATTTCTATTTGCAAGTATACTTTGATAATTATGTTTCAGTTTAAAGAAATATGGTATAATAAAATTATTGGGTGTTCGTTTGCGCCTGACCTCCATAGAATGTAAATATGTCACAAAGTTTAACAAGGTTTTTTAAAAGGGGTGAAGGTCCACAATAATACCTTAACTTTAATCTTAATTCACATTAGCTTTTATTTATTTTTTTGAGTTGAATCATATTGCGTCGAATAAATTCACCTCATAAATTCACGTTCTTATTAAAGTGAAAGCCAAAAAAAAAAAAGTCGGAACTTTAGACAATTCTCGACACAAATTTTGCATAACTGTTTTTATCCTTCTCCACTTGCATGTGCCACTCTTTCAAAAATAGATAAATAGATAAATAATAAAAAATAAGAACGTTACTTGTTATTGTGTCAAAAGAAGGAAAAAATCCTGCTCACATGATTACGTGTCTTTTTAAAAACATTTACATAACCTTTTTATTTTTATTATATATCTGTTTAAGCTTTTTTTTGTCGGTGTACTAGAAGGAATTCAGTTGATTACAACCCTTTCTGCGGGTTCTTTACAATAGTACAACCCTGAATCCGATGGCGCAATATTACACCGTTCAATACTGTAAAACTGAAATGAAGTTGTTCTGCTTGAAAAGGGCGCCATTTTCTTCTTATTCATATTTATATCGATTCTTTGCTTTAAAAAAACTAAAGTAATTACGTGTTTACTTTTTTAAAATCCCATTTTGCTGATTCGGATTTACAAACGACTATCCGAAAAAAATAAATATACAAGAAACAAATGTTACCATAGTCAATAAAAGTTCAGTTCATGTTTTTTTTTTTTGGTTTGAAATAGTTTTTAATGATCTTTACTTGAAATACTTTCAGCAAACCGAAATTAAAATGAAATTTAAGGTGATAACTACTGAAATTCTTTTTTATATAAAGTACACATGCCATAATCGAATATTCCTCAAGCACAAAATAACGGGAAACATTAAAATATGTTTATAAATATTCCTTACGTTGACGGAACTCTCTTAAATTGTTAACACAGAATACTCAGGTGCCCCTCCTTCAAATTGAAAACGGGGCTGTCCATTTCAAAGTCGCTGCCATTTTGATTTTTTTAAACCGGTTCGTGAATTAAAAAAAAAAATTTTTTTTTACAAACTACTTCAAATACAAACCAATGAACTTTTGTACCATAAAAGTAACTTTTATTGACTATGGTAACATTTCTTTCTTGTATATTTATATTATTATATATATAACATTTTCTCTTTGTAAGGAAACAATTTTGTTGGTCACTCTGTGCTACGAATGGAAACAAAGTTGAAACAAAAAAAAGAATATTTTTGCAAAAATTATCTTTACTTTCATCATATTTTGCTTAGGGTAAAATTTTTGAGTATCAAAACCTATCATATTTTCATCAATCACAGTCCAATTTCTGTAGGCTGTTTTTGAACCCAGTCAACGACGGGTACTTCTGCTAGTATATATATATATATATATATATATACACACACACACAGGGTGTTCCACAAATCGTGAACACATTTGGACATTAAACATTATATATATATATATATATATATATATATATACACACACACACACATGGATATGAACACGCAACAAATTAAAAGAAAAAACTAATAAGAGTTAAAATAAATACTTATTCAAATAATATTTTATTTGTACTACTACTGCTATTACTAGCTTCGAAAGTGATTATATAAGGTCTATAGCGTTGATGGTAAAAAAGAGATAAGAACTAATAAATTCAAATGAAATGTTTTATGTAAATATAATATGAAGAATATTCAATGAGAAAATATACAGAAATCTTTGTTTTCACCAAAATTCCAGTTTCTTCAAATGATGCGATGGTTGGCTTTTAAAGAGTTTCTTTCGGCTGGATTTTCATCCTAGAAATATTACCAGAGTTCTTGACAGCAAGCCAGCAAGTTAACAATTTAACAGCTCATGTACAGCATCCTTATATAGGTTTCTGCATGGAATTTTCTTGATTATTCCAGATTGTTCCGAAAATGTTCTAAATAGAATATTTTAATATTCTATTCATTTTTATAAGGAAGGAAAATGCCCTCTCATAACTATATATATATATATATATATATATATATATATATATATATATATATATATTCATATATTTTGGCAGCAAGTTATTATCCAAGCATGTCTGATTAAACACGACAGAGTTATTCTTTTTTCCGATTTTTTAGTCCCCCGATTTATCGGAGAGGGATCTATGTTTTCAGTGGCATCCGTTAGTCTGGATGATTGCTAGATAACTGTCCATTAGTTTTTCCTGAAATTTTGCCACAAATTGTATTTCATTAAAAACATGTGCACAGTAAAAACGCTTTTTTTGTGAAAATTCCCGTTACGTCCCCAGAGGTAAAAAATTACACGTTTTGCCCCCATAACTTTTAACCCATCCATTAGATTTTTCTGAAACTTGGCCAAAATGTTCTTAATATAAATCCAGTATTGATGACCCTGGAAGAATTCTGGTTTGCATCCATCTGGAACTTTTAGGGCCCAAAAAAAACATTTTGGAACTCTTTTTTCATATTACTCAAGATCCTGATATGTATGTCTATATAGTGGTTTTCCATGGTGCTGAATTCAAATATACATGTCTTAAGGAGTGAAACTCCACTGTTTGTCCATTTTCATTGGGATTCGGTATTCCCAGGAGCTCAAGAGGTCACAAAAGGACCCAAATTGCAAACAATTACACTTTTTTCCCCATCCATTAGATTTTTCTGAAACTTGGCAAAAATGTGAAGGCAACGTTGGCCCTTCATACTTCTCACATTCATCATTTCTTCACTAGACCACGGGTGACCATGCATGCGCCGCTTGTTCTGGATATCTTTTCCATTCGCTGAGCGGTCTTTTTTATTTCAGCTGGCATGTTGTATAAAATGGCGTCCAAAAGTTGTTGTTCAGCCATATTCTTCTAAAGCGCTGTCTATCCGTGCATCCGATTATCATTAGGAGTGATTGTTGTTATCTTTTTTCTTTTCCTTTGAAATTTTGTGTATTTATAGTTCACACACACACACACACACACACACATATATATAGTGGTTAAAGTTAAATTCTGAAATTCGAAATATAAACACGTATATTCGAGTTAAGAATTTGTTGTTTGATATAAGGAATATATAGAGGGGAGTTTTGTTAATTTCCTTAATCCATAGATTTTCAATACTGGCTAATATCATCAGAGGAAATGAAATGCGGTAAGCAAAATGTTCAGCTGTGAATGAACACATATTTTGCTTTTCAGCACGAATATTGAAAATGTTATTTGAATGGTGAATAATAGTTATAGGAGAAAGAATTTCATACAACCGGGACTGTCCATTATCGGAAAGAGCTCAATATTTTCCGGGGTATTATTACCAGGTCGGAGGAATAGTGGTCCAGAGGAGAAGCCAGCAATCCTATATAACAAGAATGTTTGGGGTTGCTCCATACTGTTATTTCGAATTAACATAACTCTCCTCTGTATATCCCTTGTGTCAAACAATAAATTCTTAACTCGAATGTATGTGTTTATATTTTGATTTTCAGAATTTAACTTTAACCATTAAACTTATATATTGCTCTATTTTTAAATATTGAGCTTTACCTTTTTGGCTAGGATCACCCTGAAAGTATTACCTCAAAGTAATATCTATCAGGATTTTTCACTTGATCTTTAATCTGACTTATCTCGCTTATATATATATATGATAAATGTATTTATTTGATATTGTTTTATTGCTTTTATGTTGCATCTCACACATTTCATTGAATGGCAGAAATTCAAGCAAATCTTCAGAGACATATGTAGATTCCTCGGAACAAATTTTGTAAGACGCGACATATCAGCAATAAAATAGAAATGTGAAATAAATACATTTTTACCATTGATATTATGTAAATGTTGATATTATATAAAGCAGCTAATACGTGCAGATCATCATATAATGATAAGATCACTCTGACTGACACTAAAAGCATTTAATACGAATAAATGTTTAATTTCAACGGTATCTCTTGTGGTTTACGGTAGCCTAGCGGTTTGGGTCCTTGCTAATGAAGCCAGACATGACTTCTGTTGCTGGGGTTTGAATCTCTCGACTGGTGGTAATTGTGACACCCTACACTGATGATTCCCGAAAGGATGAAACCCTAGTGTCTATAGGTATTTAATAATTATTATAGTAAATAATATATATATGCCTGGTCATAAAATACGCTTAAATATGATATTTTAATTAGTCCAGATTTTGTATATATTATTATAGAATTGTGATTTCAAAAGTATTAAAAAAAAAAAGTTGTTTTGGTGCCATCAGCTGGAATCGAAACCGAAAGCAAAATTGTAGCAGTCAAAGCTGGTAACGTTACCACTGTACCAACGTGACACGCATAATAATCCAAGATGAATATACAAAATGTATAATGATTTTTTTTTCAATTTTGACCTCTTTTTAACTCGTTAAAAAGTATTTTATCCAGCTAAATCCATTAAAGAACGATCCATAAAAATCCAATCATTTGAGGCCCTGGCGCTGCTCTGCGACTTTTAGTTTCGGAAGAGATAGAGTTTGAAAATATGGAGACAGACAGACATAGTGAGTTTTATAAATTAGAGATCTATAAATTAAATAATAATTATTCTTTTCTACCTACAGACAATAGTGTTTCATACTTATGCAATCATCAGTGTAGGGTGTGGCACCAAACTATTGCCAAGAGAATGAAGAACTAATAAACGCTTAATTTGGGCGCGGACATAAGATAATCCAAGCGTTGGGTAAAACTATGTGATTGTGTTCTTTGCTTCTAAGCTAATTGTTAAAATTTAATGGTTTTTATTTTTAATTGTTAAAATTTAATGGTTTTTATTTTTTTAATTGTTAAAATTTAATGGTTTTTATTTTTTTTAATTGTTAAAATTTAATGGTTTTTATTTTTTGTTAAAATTTAATGGTTTTTATTTTTTAATTGTTAAAATTTAATGGTTTTTATTTTCTTTTTATTTTCTTTTTTTTTTCCACAGGATATTAATATTAATGATTACAATACCGAAAGTGAGGATGAAGGTGAGGACAATGAAGAGGACGCGTCAGATGTCTCCTTATCATCTTCCGATGAAGACAATGATCAGCCAATGAGCAAGAAGTCAAAGACACAGAAAAAGGTGCCACCAATTCCCAAGAAGAAGAAACGAGGACGCGTTCTTATTGAGTACGAAACAGAAACCGAAAAACCTTCAACGTCGAAAATGAAACACAATTTCTGAGCAATATTAAGAGAAAATATTTTTTTATTTTATTTTTAAACCCCATTAAAATAAAAAAAAAAAAATATATTCGAGAAAAAAATTTGTTTTTCTTTCTGTTTTGTTTTTCCTTTAAAATTCTTTTCACTAAATTACAAATATTTTCCATTTTGTTCCTTGTATTTTTAAAAAAAATTTTAGTGTTAAAAAAAAAAAGAAATTTAATATAACATTTCTTCTTTTTCTTGAAAAACTAAATTTTATTTTATAAAAAAATTTTTTTTTTTTTTTTCATTTTACTCCCGCTCAGCAAAGAAAAAGGAAATCTAATTGGTTAACAGATCTAGTTTTTGAAACTTACTTTGACAGTACGCATTCAGATTTAGGATTTTTATAAAACAAGCACCTATTTTTGCCCAGCTGGGCAAACTTGAGTCCTTGTACCAGAAAAATATCCTGTAAATAAAATGTTGTTTAGTAAATCGTTTTTTTTGCATTTCCATACATCAAACATGAATATAAATAGTCATAAGCTTCATTTCGGTACCTAACTTGCCTGGGTGGGTTGCCTATAGGCTGAGATAAACCACATCACACACACACAGTAAATCGAATTAACTAAGGAAGATAATAACTTCCGGTGAATGCCGGAACAGTATCCAGTAAATAAAACATAGTTTAGTAAATCGTTATTTTTTTTTGCATTTCCATACACCAAGCATGGATATAAATTCGATATAAATATCACTAACACATCCGCTGGGTCATAAGCTTCATTTCGGTACCAAACTTGCCTGGGTGGGTTGCCTGTAGGTTGAGATAAACCACGTCTCACACACACACACACACACACACACAGACAGTTTAGAAATTTATGATAGGATAATAAAAACTCATAAATGCTGATAATTATTTGGAATATTTTTCTCAAATATTAAAAGAAAATATTTAAAAAAACATTTTTTAATTTTATTTTTAAAGTCAATTAAGATTTTAAGTTAAAGTTCTTGCAGAATTTTTTTGATTTCAAATGATGTATCTGTTGTAATACCGTTGCTTTATATATTATTTTAAAGAATATTTTTCGCTCCATCTAATCGTTTAAATTGCAATCGTTTTAAAACGTCTTCTTTTCAGAATGTTGAATGCAAGATGGGAAAATAGCAAATTCGCACAATTTTCTTTAATTCAATTCCAGCTAGGCCAAAAAAACCTGTAAAATAGTTCACAATATCAACGAAGCGTTTGGTCCAAGAGCCATTACTGAACACACAACACAACGGTGGTTGAGAAATTTTGTTGATGATGTGCGTAGTGGTCGACCATCAGATGTTGACAACGATCAATTGAGAGCCTTAGTCAAAACAAATCCATGCACAACTGTTCGAGAACTTCTGAATTAGATGTAACATGTATAATGATTTTCAGTCATTTGGATAAAAAAAAACTTGATAAATGCATACCTCATGAATTGAACAAAGAGACGTCGTTATGAAGCGTCATCTTCCATTCTTTTATGCAACAAGAACGACACGTTTCTCGATTGGGTTGTGACTTGCGATGAAAAATGGGCTCTTTACAACAACTGGTGACACTCAACTCGGTGGTTAGACGCCAACGAAACTTCACAACATTTCCCAAAGCTCGAGTTGCATCAAAAGGTTATGCTGAAAATACTTTCAAATATAAATCTTGAAAAATGTTAAATGATTCCCAATAGGAAAAAATGAAGTGAATGATGATAAAAAAGACCTGTGAATCCATTGAACTCCCCAGAAAAAATGGCACCCTGAAATTAGCTTTAGTGACCAGATAGTGAGGCCGGTGAATTCATTAAACCTACCAAGCAAAAATCGCACCCTGGCAGTAAATTTTTTAGTTTCTAAATGATAAGCTTTGATGAAAATGGGTGTAGCCAGTTCTGGTGACCAACTGAACGTATTGGAGGGGAGGATCGGACATTTAGGATTTCCAGCTGAAAGTAGATATATTAGAAATGAGCAGATCTGTCAGAGTTTTGAGAGTCAAAGAAGATTGCCACTGAGGCCAACACTGTACAACAATCAATAAACGTTTTAGAATCTTAGTTATGACAGCATTATCGTAACACTTATCCCTGAGTGGCTTCCGGGCCTTGATAAGTGGTGATCACTGTAAAAAAAAAAAAAAAAACACTGACGATATTTGTGCCTGGGCAATGCCAAAATGACCTTGCTGGTATATTCTTGTGTGTGATAATATTGTCAGAATGTATAATTTATATTTTGTTTATTTATCTGCTTACGACTGTACATTCCTGCAATATTAAGACTTCAAAAACACCTTTTATAGAGGGTGCCGGGTGTTTGGAGCAAAAAAAAAAAAAAAGTTGTAGTAGGCAGGCTAAAACCCGCGACGCAAAGGCGGAAAAGAAAGCCTGACATCTTACCGCTACGCTACCACATGAGAGGAAGTGAAAGTAGACTTGCCAAGTGAATGAGTTCACGCAGGCACAGAAATGAACGTCTAGCTAGAGGCCAGTTAAGTTTCTGCTTTCTGCTATTCCCCATGATGTTGGGGAAAACCAGCTCCCCACAAATAGGGGGAACTCTGCCAGTGTTCAAATGAATAGCAATTGTCTGATATGAAGGGTTTCCCCCACACTGATCATAGCTAATTGCCCTTCTGGACGTCCCAGTGGGAACTTTATTTAGTGCTTGGCTCCGGGCCTAGCATTATCTACGTTCAGGCCCTTATTTGGGGTCCAAGACACTTAAGCATGAAGCCAGTAGGGGGAAGTGGGGGGGGGGGCGAGGGTCATTCTACACTAATAGCTAGGTCTTTGAGAAGACTTAAGTTCCCTACACTAAGACACTATCACCATAATACCTCCTTCTTACTATGGAGTTTATCTACTTAAAATCTCCCCAGCATATGCGTCAGCTTTATATACAAACTGAAAAACGAATATTTACATGTTTTAACAAAACAAAAATTATATATACAAAAAAAGATTTTTTTTTTTTTTTTTGGTTTTTATTATTAATTTCAAATTTTAAATTTAAATGAGGGATGAGATGGGGAGGGTGGCAAGCTAAGATACACCCAAAAAGAAAGAAAAAGAAAACAACTAAACAAAATGCCTATGGGGGCGGGTTAGTAAGGGATCCTTCCAACCTACTTCTAAATATGGAGCGCCCACTGTCTTCCGGTCCCGGAGGTCGAAAGCAAGCAGGTCGTTCCCTAGAAGGGGAGTGGGGGACCTAGGGACAATATTTTGAAAACAAATTAGATAGGGATGGGTAACATAGGGAATGGACGGCGTCTTCCAAGATAAATGTACGTATAGGGGAAACAGACCGGGGACAAAACAAAGAGTGGACTGGGCATCTTTGGAAGCTCTCCTAGTGCCGATGAAAAAATAAAATCGGGGATGGGATCAACTTTCATACTTGCCCTAGTCTAGCACTTAATAAAGAATTTTCCACTCGTAGTGGTTAAGACCTAACTAACCTTACTTTATAAAAATAACAATGTTCGGGGCTGGGTTCCATAGAAACCTAGCACTGCCAGACAAATACCACTAGGGTGGGAAAACAGACTTAAACCTAGCGCCTCGTCGGATGCACAAACTAGTCTTGTGCACCCATCTCCTATCAAAATCTATGCGATGTAATCTTTTCCAATCGCATCTGATCTTTACTTTAAGCTGATGTTTAAAATAAACGACCAGATCCCGATCGGAAACAGATTCAACCCCATAGACAATTTTAAGATGTGAAACCCACGTCACTAACCTAGCTACAGCTAGGATCGTGAGAAACCCCAACCGTTTCTCCCCAGTGAACGGCGGATCCATGTTGTCGACGACGTACGCCAAATAAAGTGGCACCAACTGCTCGGGGTCGATGCGAGCCGTTACCTCTCCGACGTACTCCCAGAGGCTCTGAACTCTGCTGCAAAGAAAAAAGGCGTGATCCCTTGTTTCATCCTCGTCATTCTCGCAGCGGGGGCAAAAGGAACGTATTCATCCCTCTTGCAGTCCCTGGCAAGCACGCCAAAAAGTGGCAGCACATTCCGGGCAAGCCTCCATTTTATAGAAAACTCTGAATTGTTTAAAAAGCTTCTGGCTGGCACCCAATTCCACTGAGAGACAACCTCCTCCCTCGACATGTGCAGCCGCTCAACCAGCGGATCTTTTGCGGTCCCCACCACTAAATCCTGATATAGCCTCCTCCTAGACCGTATAAGGTCACTGGACCCCGGCAATGCCCTAAGGGCGGCTTGGCATTCGGAGAGGAATTGCCGTTCCCCCACCGGTCTTCTGTGACCTTCAGCGGCAGGGGAGGATAAGAGTTGTGGAAAAGCTTGCTCCACAACTGGTACCCAGTGCAATTCCTCAAGCAGTGTCCGACTCAGGAACGCCAATCTTTCGGTGTACTTATGACTTAACAAGTCAGGCATTCCTAAGCCTCCCTTGCTGAGTTTCTGTGTACAGACCTGTCTATGGACATACGGCTTTCCCCCTTTCCAAAGAAGTTTGAAAAGGAGTTGCTCCAAAGCCTTACGGCAGTCCGCAGACAGAAGAAGTACTGACAAGTGGTAAAGGAGCAACGGAAAGACGTAAGTTTGACACGCCTCCGCACAACCCTTAACATCCCAGTAGGAAGGCCGGCGAATCAATTTTGCTTCGATTAGTTGCGCTTTATTTATACGAAAAAGAGCAACAAACATGTGAAAGGAGAGAATAGAGGGGATTTTTTAAAAGTCGATCCAAATAACTGTAGAGATGACGTCCGCTTGCGAAGCGTAGATATTATAATCAAGGGAGTATAAAGAAAGTTCTAAATAAATGTAACCTTGTTGAGAACCCTATACATACAAAAACGCATGCTACCGTTTTGCCTTTTATATATAACTAGCGGGGATACCCGGCGTTGCCCGGTTGAGAAACACCGGGGGGGGGGAGCGGGTAAAAAAGTTTTGGTAGGTAGGTAGGATTGAACCCGAAGCCCTGAGGTGAAGTTGGAAACTAAAATGTGAAAAAAACATGACACGTTAACTAATCGGCCAGCAAGAAAGAGTAACTGAAAGACATTTGAATTAATTTAAGTAGGAAGAGAATTGACAGGTGTCCGCACTTAATGAGGTCAAGTGGAAATCGTGGAGTTAACATTTTCTGCGAGCGTTATGACGACGTAAACAATGGCTAGTCAGCAGTTAACATTTTCTGCGGGACAGTTTTTAATGAGGTCAATAACCCCGGTTGTTTTTACCCAACTTTGGGGAAAACCAGCTCCCCGTTTATTAGGGGAGTGTCCAGACGAAAGCAATTGTTTGATGTGACGCTAAAAAGCCGACATTGACCAAACGTTCTGGAGACGACTGGGAACTGCCGATCTAAATCCAGTTTCACTTTTTTATACTGAAAAGCGAAAGATACACCTGACGATCTAAAATTTCGGAAAAAATAGCGCATGAAAGTCGGGCAAATTAAATATGCACGCGACTGCCATTCGTAACTCATAGATATTATTATTTAGACGTGATATAAAAAGTTTTAAGGAGGAATGAGCCAACTGAGAAGTCCAGCGAAAAAAACCTTTTACAGACATACACAAAAAGCGAACACACACACATACATACATACATACATACATACACACATTTTTGCTTTTATGTTTGGTGGTACAAAACTTATATATAAATTTAAATAAAATATGCGGAAATTTCTCGAGCTCTTTTGGCTATCATCTCTTCAGGAAAAATCGATAGGAAGGGAAAACAATATTATTGACAAAATTAAAGAGGAATTCGGATGTGCCAAGAATGGAAAAAAAAAAAAAAACGATTAAAATAAAAGATTTTAACCTTTGTATACGTGTAACGGGAACGATGTCCCGGGCCTGCGTCATCTAGTGGTGGACCCCTCCAGCGTGACCAGACTCGTACTGGTCCCTGGAAAACATACCTCCGCTGCTCAAGGCACGTTAAACGTGCATGACCCCAAGTCCGTGTGGCAACATTGTCCTCTTCGGCCGTCACTCTGGTTTTGTGTCTGTGTCTTCGTCGTCTGGCGTCAGGGCATACCTGAAATAAACTGCATCTTCACTTATGCCGGCAATCGAAAAACAAAGAAAAAACTCTGAGGTCATTTTCGTTTAAACCAAATAAAATAATTATTTGCAATCATTCTACATTTGTTTAAAGTCATGTTTTCGTTATCCGCGCTTCGTGATGCAGGTTGTATACGTGAGATTTCAGGTTAATTCTCTAGCTAAGAACAAGAACTTTTTAAGTTAGTCCTTACTGAGATTTCTGCCCCTGCCTCTCACCCCAGGCGGGGCGAGAGCCGATGTGTACGCTTCGCTCGCTTGCCAAAGACTGCCAAAACCCTTCTAACTCTTTTTCGAGTAGGCGATCGTTGTTTATATCAAAAGCATCTTCCTTCCTTTTCTCCATTATCTTCTATTCCCCCCTCTTTCTTCTCTTGTGAATTTCTTTCTCTATCCCCCTATTTTCTTATTCTTTCCCTTTCTCTATTGTTTTGTAAACATATCTGTCAAACTAGCTTGGTGGTCTCTGAGTTAAACACCACGGGTCCCCGACTCCGAGCAGACATTTTGGAACCCAATTCTCGAGACTGTCCGAATCAATTACGTTAGTTAAAACTCATTCTCACCAGATCCAACTAGAAAAATAATCTCCTTTTTCTTCCGCCATTAAAACAGATATCATGTCTCCCGAACATATCTCATAAACGCTTGTCTTAATCTTTGACACAGTATCAGCACGCCCCCCCCCCCGGCCATAAGCATTCTTATCTTCACCTAGCTGAACGGGACACCCGGCATCGTCCGGTGTCCCGTCACATACGAACGACGTTTAAAACCGACTAAAATGAGCACAGTGAGGGAGGAAAAAACAAAAAACAAAAAAAAAAACAACAAAAAACAAAAACAAAAAAAAACAAAAAACAAAAAAAAAACAAAAAAAAAACACGAGGGAAAAGAGGTCAAAATTCCCCAAAGAGAAATAACCTTTGTGTCATCTCCTTTTGACGGCATAAAGAAGGTTTTTGAACCGCAATAGAGACAGACTCCAAAAATCTTTAAGTGGTTTTTGGAGTATGCCCTGTGTGATGCCTCGAACGACTCTATTTTATACTTATCAGCACAGAATGGATTATCAACTGAATGCTGACCAAGATTAGGCAGGTATGGGGAGGATCTGGTAGTCTCCCTTCTTCTGCAGCCTTGGACTCTGCTTTTTAATCATCATCATAATCATAATAATCATCGTAATCATTGTCATCATCATCATTACTATTATCATCATAATTATAATCGTCATCATCCTTATCATCATCATCATCCTTGTCATCATGGTCAGTATCATCATCATTGTCGTTATCATCATCATCGTTATCATCATTATTGTAATCATCATCATTGTTATCATTGCTTTAGCGCCCGTTTTTTTTTACATGGAGTTCACCACTTATCAAGGCCCAATAGCCACTCAGGGGTTATTGTGTGTACAGTAATCAATGGGATAGTGTAGCAATAGTATTGGAGAATTGATAAGGTGTCATTACTTAGAGAAGGGGGGTCATCAGGAATTTGTTTGTGTTGGACTTGAAGACATCCAGGTTGAAGTCGGGAGGGAAACAGCCTGCATTTGGTGTGTTAAAAAAATTGACTTCCAAGCTAACATATCTCTGGCCAGATGTTTATTTATCCCGCTTTCTCTCAGATCCAATTTATTATTTCCTCCTATGTTTTCCTTGGCTCTCCTCTGCCAACGGACCCTGTTACCTCAACTGTTCTGCATCTACTAACTCAAAAACTTTTATCCACTCTCCCAACATGATCATCATCTAAATGAACAGATACTACGGATTGATTGGTTTCATATGAATAAGAAGGGTCCTATTTTAATTGTACGCATGTTTTTTTTTTAACGATATACACCCGAACCAGTCCACAAATATGGGAAATCGTGGAACAAAAGAACAATGCGTATAAAAAATCCTTCCTAAAAAAAAAGCAGCTAAACAAACAATAAAACCTAATAAAACACCTTTTAAATAGCATTTGAATAATATATATATATATATATATATATATATATATATATATATATATATATATATATATATATATATATATATATGAGAGCAAATAGTTAATAAAACATGTTAAAAAAACACTTTGAAATGAGTTAAAACCATATTTAATCTGCAAAGGAAACACTAGATAAGTGGATAGTCATTAATCCGCAGAATTTCGAAGAAATGCTTTCCTTCTCATCAGAGGGTAGGAATTAGCAAAATCCGGGATGAATGGATAGTCTGGTGAAAGGTAAATTATCCAATGACGGTAAAATCCAAAAATATAAATCCAAGAAAGTTAATTAAATTTCCATTTGCACAAGTAAAATCCAAGGAAATCACGCTATTGGAAGATGGTCCAAAATAATCCAAAAGGTCGAAATCCCTGGAATAATTCATAAATATGTACAAAAGGGGAAAAAATTCCAATAATATTAATAAAAGAAAAATAAGATATGCGTTTAACATTACTGCCGAGACGAAGTGTAATTAAGAAAAATTATATATATATATATATATATATATATATATATATATATATATATATATATATATATATATATAACTACTTCATTTACTCACATAAAATTAATATACGAAAGTATAAATTTATGCGTAAACTAAGTATTTACTTCAAAAGCGCTCAATACGTAGGTAGAGCTAGTTAGTAAGTTATAAAATATATATGGCGATTAAGCTACACTGAATGTTCCGCATTTCATCCACTCTAGGACTCTTCAGGCTTATGCGCCATAAGCCTGAAGAGTCCTAGAGTGGATGAAACGCGGAACATTCAGTGTAGCTTAATCGCCATATATATTTTATAATTTACTATATATATATATATATATATATATATATATATATATATATATATATATATATAATTTAAAGGAGATTAGAATAATAGTCTAAAGAGCTAAGTGTATTTTAATGTAATAGTGAAATTACTAGTTTAATTAAAATACAGGAAATGCTCGTTGTAATTTAGATATATAATAAGCTCGATAGTTAAATGTCCTAGAGCTAATTCAATATTAAGTAATGTGATTTATAATTTAAAAGTTTTAAATTTTTTTTAAATTTAACAATCAAAATTTAATTAAATTAAAAATCAGTTTCATAAGAAGGAACAACAACAAAGTCATATATATATATATATATATATATATTAGTGATGGGACGATTCTAATGTTTTACCTGATTGTGATACAATTACTAATTCTGATTTCGATACTTTATAAAATTGTTTTTTTTTCCGATAATCATAAAAGCATGTGCTTAATGTTTATATATTTTTTCAAATATAAAACACACTAGTGGGGGTGATCTTGACTCTTGTATGCCACTCAAAAACTCATACTCGCTTCATGTAAAATGGTCCTAAAGCTGTCTGAAGCATTCTATAACTTTCTTTGGCAACTTTTACCAAGTTTAAACAATATTTTATTGCATATCGTTCTTCTAAAGTGTCCTAACGTCCACATTGCATTTTTGAAATTCACCAGCTGTGATAATCAGGCTTTAGTAGAGTGTATTCCAATTCCTGCTGAATGTATTGCATTTGAATCTGAAATCATAAAAATTTGTCAGTCATCTCATAAGATGTATAGCAATAACATACTGAATTTTCAAGAGTCTTAATTTTAAATACTTGTATAAAAAGTCTGGAAACTTATTGAAGGCACCTTGTATATACATTTACTGTTTTATTTATATAGAACTAGCAGGGGGTACCCGGCGTTGCGCGAGTGTTTGTAGGTGTGTGTGTTTTTGGTTAAATGAAAAGAAAAATCGTTGGTTGTTTATACGAAAAAGCTTAATGCACATGCAGCGATCGTAAGCAATAGCTATTCAGCAGTTAACATTTTCTGTGGGACAGTATTTAATGTCAATAAACCGTTTTTTTGTTTTTAACAAACTTTGGGGAAAACCAGCTCCCTGTTTATTAGGGGGAGTGTCTCGTCTCGAAATGAAAGCAACCGTCTGATATGACGATAAGCCGACATTGACCAAACGTTACATAGCTTTCCAGAGACCACTGGCCATGGGCCAGTAATTCGAATTGAGTTTCGCTTTTTTTATACCCAAAAACGAAAGCAACACGTGCCGATCCGAAAATATTGAATAATTAACGTTTCAAAGTCGGGCAAATTAAATAGAGAGGCGACCACCATTGTTAAGTCGTGGATATTATCATTTAGACGTGATATAAAAAGTTTTAAAAATGAGCAATGGCCTCGAGAATCCAACGAAAAAAGCCTTTTGAAGACATACCCAAAAAGTGAACATACATACACACATTTTCGCTTTTATATATATAGATTAACACTTTAAAATGTTGTTTCTAATTTCAGAATTAATATTAGAAATTTGGGATTGAGCCTGAAAAGAGTTATTGTTTGTGCAACATAATCTATAATGTAAATCTCACCTTTCTGTTTAAATGTATGCATGTAGGTAGGTATGTATGTTTGTATGTCCAACTAAAACTTCTGACAGAGGCAACAGATTTTCATAAGATCGGTATCGTTTTGAAGCACGACCCTTCGGACGACAAATATCGAAAAATTAGCTAAAAATATTAATTCCTTCACCCTCAACTGGGCACTTTCCTACAAGGAGGAGTCGTTTTTTTGGGTTTTTTTTGCCAATATTTTCGAAAGTTATTCCCTCTTTTAGATTGACTAGCCTTAATTTTAACCTTCGCCACTTCTGGTTTGGCAATGGACGCAATGCCAAAGATGTCACGTTTTTATTTCACATTTTTTTTCTGCTTTCCCGGTACGGATTCGAACCTGCCTACTACCACTTTTATTTTTTTTAACAAGCACTTCCAAACACCCAAGCAACGCCGGGCATCCTTTTTTTACTTACGTTCACCTCTAACAAGGCATATCGCCACATGGATGTAAGGTGCTACTGGGAAAGATTAACAAGATGTTGGTTTACATTACATTTAAACTTCTGCATATCAGTACAGTCAGGGAAGCAGGAAGCAGGAAGGGATTTCCAAAGTCTACGTTTTCGAGGGAAGAAATTATTAGAGTAGAAAGCTTTCTGGCATTTAGGGACCTCAACAATGAAGGGGTGAGATTTTGTTGCTTAGTGGGTTTGTCAAGGATATGTACGTCGAGGGGACACAAGTGCAACGAGTTCATCCGAGCACATTCCATTAATTCTAGAATTTTAATAAGTAAAAAAACTGAACACATTAGTATGAGGTTCGTTCCAAAAGTAAAGCCTCCTATTTTTTTAAATCTCAAAAACTAAACCGTTGAAGCGCTATGAATGACCTTTTTGTGCCCGAGAATTTATTTTTCTCGATGCACTTTTTCCAGACTCTTTTGATAGCTCGGTCGTAAATGTCCGGAGCGCAATTTGTCGCTCACATATCTGTCGCCACATGAAATCGACAAACTCGTCTCCTAACTGTGCTGGCATCAACTGTATCAGTTTTGTAAACATTCAACTAGCACCGCTGCAATTTTTTCTGCATGAAGGAATTCAATGACACATCTCTGCTTCTGAAGTATATCGATGACAGGCGTTGCTTTCTTTGTTTCACACCGTCAATATCTGGAACAGAGAGATGAAACTTCCAGATCGTGAATCGATAGGCTGTCATCATAACAATGCAATTTGCATTCCCCTTGGATCCATTCGGATGGAATAAAAAAAAAGAAGCATTACTTTTGAAACGTTCTTCGAATATAGTTTTTGTATGGTAAGCTATTCAGATCAATTGAATAGGGGAAATTTTTATTTGGCACTTCTGCATGACAGTGACATGAGGCGAATGTATGTATTTTAGTTTCAAGAACCGCCGACAGATGTCACTTGTCAACCAAAGAACACAGTCGATAACTCTTCCTTTTCTAAAAGTTCGTACTAAAATTATATTTTGCTACATTTTTATACAAACTTTCTGTAAAAAACAAAAACAAAAACATAACAAACAAAAATAACAAATTATTCTTTAACCTCAATAAAAATTTCATGTTTTTAAAATTATATTTTGCTGCATTTTTATACAACCTTACCATAAAAAAATCTAAAAACAATAAATGTTTCATGTTTTTATCATATTTATTATTTTATTTTCTGTTATGAATCACTCATTGAAAAAAAATTATATCAATACATTAAAATTAAATGGTGCTTCTGCAGTATAATAGGACTTGAAACAAATGTATTCCAGATAAAATCACTATTATATATATATATGTTGAAATTAGTATAAAATCCAAAAATTACAAAAAATTTCCCCTATTCAATTGATCTGAACAGCTTACCATACAAAAACTATATTCGAAGAACGTTTCAAAAATAATGCTTTATAATGAGCCATATTTCTGTCAAGCAGAAATATGGCTCATTATAAATTTTTAGTCAAGACATTAAAAAATGAAAATATCGAAAAAAGTTTAAATTGTATGTATCTGTTATGGAACGAAGTTCTACGAAAAAACATGTCACTTAATTTCATCAAGTAGTTTTTGTTTTTTACAGCGGAAAAACAATTTCTTATGATACATACAATTTAAACTTTTTTCGATATTTTCATTTTTTAATGTCTTGATTAAACTGTACAAGTACCAAAATCTTTCCTTTGCTTCTTCATTTTCCAAATGAAAAACCAATGCTTTTGCTTTCTTCTAATCGATTAAAAAATGTTTCGATTTTCATATATTTTTCCGTTATTTATTTCGTTATATATTTTTGCGTTATCGTAAACACTTGTTTATATTTGAGATTCACATAATGGCCGGCAGACGCGTCAGTTCTCTTTCAAAGAACAGGGGTCGATAACTCGTCTCTGTTGCTAATATATCACTGACATGCAGAAGTGCCTTTTATTTAACTTTATATTTTAGATAAATCGATTTGGCACTTGTTTATTACTGTCAGGGGGACAACTTTTTAGGTTTAATTTATTGAATTAAAATAAAATTTTAAAAAATTACAATAAAGTAAAACTTCTATTTTGTGTTACAATTTTCTTAATTTTATTTTAATTTGTAACTCTTTGACTGTGTTGTTACACTTCAAACCCCTCGGACTCACATGCCGCCCGGCCGGCACCGTCGCAAAGGAACAAACAAATAAAAAGAGGAAAGAAATAAAAATTCAACTCGACACGTTTTTTTTTTTTCATTTTATTTATTTATTTTTTAATTAAAAAAATTATTTATTTATTTTTTTAAAAAGTGCAAATGAAATGCATTTATTCGTGCTTCTTCCAAAACAACGCATTTCATTATCTTGCAAAAGTTTTTTTCTCGTACACACCTGTGCTTTTTTAACCGGCACTTTATCGCCCTCGACTTCACATATCTATCTTGCCCGGTAGCAACATGCTGCTCTCTTCAACCACGTGGTATATTTTTCTCTCCATTTTTGAAACGCAAGCTCAAACACACATACTAATTTGCATAAGTGCTTCAATGGCTGCTGCTGCTAATATTTTCGCTAGCCAGCTATCCCCCGGCTGCTGTCTGTTATAAATCTACGTTTTGATTTGTGCCCAAATCAAAACGTAGATTCCATGAACAAAGCTTCTTTCTTAGAAGTGCACGCCTGTGGAACTCTCTTCCGCTTGCCTGTTTCCCACCTGACTACAACTTGGATGTCTTCAAGTCCAACATAAACAAATTCCTGATGAACCGCCCCCTTAAGTAAGACACTTTATCAGATCTCCATTACTAGCGATTACTACGACACTACCCCATTGATTACTGTACACGCAATAACCCTTATCCCCGGGTGGCTTCCGGGCCTTGATAAGTGTTGCATTCCATGTAAAAAGAAGAAAAAAATTCAATAGATGTCCATTTGTTGATATTTACGATTCTTCCGGTTCTGAAATTGCATTGTCTCCTCCTGTTCTACGATCTTCTAAAAGATGAAAATGTTGTTCGGTGACATTAATGCACGGGAACCAAATCAATTTATTGATCGATAAAAAAAAGAAAAAAAGAATACACAGCACCGTTTTAATTAATGTTTCCCCCTTTTTACAAAAATGACACAAATCCCCTTTTACAAAGAAGAATCTGTTTATACAATAACCCGACCCTCCTGACAACAGTATTTCGGCGGCGCTGTACGGGACGGCTTGCGCCACACGCGCTGCCCTCACCACATCTGCTTCTCGTAAGAGCAATCTCTTTTCATTCTTTTTTTTTTCCTCTATATATTTTTGAAATAGCAATTAATTACTAACTAAACACGGTTGTCTCCCCTTGCTTTTCCATTAATGTCGGAAGTGGCCGCCAGGTTTGGTGGTGAACAATTAGCTGTTCAAACAGAACTTCGTCCGAGAGGAAAAGGTGGAAAGGGAGAGGGGATGGGAGAGGGATATGGGGGGGGGGATCAGCCACCCACCGACTGGGATATGGGGGGAGGACACGTGGATGGGACCTCCCAAGGCGTAACGAGCAACAGGATCTTAAAAACAGGGAGGGACACACGCACACACACACACACACACACACACACACACACGAGAAATGGATGAGTAAACAAAAGAAGAATGGAATATATGGGAGGAGTCCCTCCTCTACTAATCCGAACTGAATCCGGAAGAGACATGGAGGCGTCCGCTGGACGGAAACATTTCGAGGCCCGCTGCGTCTTTTTAAATAGAGAGAGAGAGAGAGAGAGAGAGAGAGAGAGAGAGAGAGAGAGAGAGAGAGAGAGAGAGAGATTATGTGTATGAAAGTGAGAGAGAGAGAGAGAGAGAGAGAGAGAGATTATGTGTATGAAAGTGAGAGAGAGAGAGAGAGAGAACGGGTGTAGGTAAAGAGACAGAAAAAGATACACACACACAATATATATATATATATATATATATATATATATATATATATATATATATTATCTATGTATATATATATAGATGAGATGTTTAAGTTAGGATTAGGGCATATAAATAGATAGAGAGAGAGACACACGCACACACACAGATTATGTGTATGAAAATGGGAGAGAGAGAACGTGTGTAGGTAAGAGACAGAAAAAGATAGATAGATGAGAGAGAGAGAGAGAGAGAGAGAGAGAGAGAGAGAGAGAGAGAGAGAGAGCAAGAGATTAAAGTTAGGATTAGGGCATATAAATAGATAGCTAGATAGATAGATAGACAGATAGATAGATAGAGAGTGAGTGTTTGTGTTTGTGGTTGAGTGGTCCCGATTCAGTCGCCACAGTAAAAAAGGATTGTGAATCTTAACGATTCTGCGAGAGGCATTCAAAAAGTAATGCCTCCTAATTTTATTCAAACCCAATGGATCAGAGGGATCACACGTTGCATTGTTATGATGACTGAATACATGTATTCATGACCTGAAAGTTTCATCTCTCTGTTGCAAATATTGACGGTGTGAGACTCTAAGAAAGCAATTCCTGTCATAGACGTGCGTCAGAAGCAGAGATACGTCATTGAATTCCAAGCAATGATGATGGCTATGCAGAAAAATATATTATGGAGCACAAAGCTCGCGCGTTTTAATGGTACCACCCCCGTCTTTGAAACTCTTCAACTTTTTTTTAGTTTAAGAATAGGAAACTTTACTTTTTGAACGACCGTTGTATGAAAAAACGCGCTTCAGACGCCCATGCACGGCCATCGTTCATCGCTAGCAAAAGTGCATTGATAATGTTGCTGACTATGTAGAAAAATATATTCTGGAGCACAAAAGGTCGCTCGTTTAAACAGCACATGCTTTCTTTCTTTCTTTCTTTCTTTCTTTTCTTCTTTCTAAAATTTCATTGCATTTTTTCTCTTCCATAATTCACACCCGTTCTTTCTTTTTTCTTTTTTTCTTTTTTTTTCTTTCGTTCTTTTTTTTCCCTCGTTCTTTATTTATTTCATCGTTTCTATTTTTTATCTTTTGTATCTTTCTTTCTTTTTTTTTTCGTTATTTCTTTCTTTATTTTTTCTTTACTTTCTTTCCTTTTCCGTTCTTTCTTTCTATCAAATATGCATCATAGCAAGCCCTAGACAATTCCACCAACCGAAAGAAGACAAAATCCGAAAAAAAAAAAAATGAATCAGAGATACTGACTACCTGTAAAGATACCCGCGCTTGACCTTGAAAAGTAGTGTGCACCATCCCTAGGCCGGAGACCATCACCAAGTCAGGTTTGGTCATGATCGCTTCAGTGGTAGAAAATTATACATATATAGGCTGCGACCTGAACCATTGCCCTTAATCTTGAAAAATAATAGGAAACATCCATAGGTGGAAGACCAGCATAATGCTAGGTTTGGTCATGATCAACCTAATTGTGTGAGCTGTAGGAGAGTATATATATATATATATATATATATATATATATATATATATATATATATATATATATATATGTATTTATATATATATATATATAATATTAAGTAAGATGATTGATAATTTATAATTAACATTAAAAATTAAAAATCGGTTTCATAAAGAAGAACAAACAAAATCAATAAATTGTACGATCGTTTCGGAAACGATGTTTTTATTGTGATAGACTTGGGCAATAATTTTATCATATAGTTTTTTGAAACAAAGTCTCCTCATCAGCAAAAATATTTGGTGTTTTTTTCTCTAAAGACACCAAAAATAAACCTAGCATTAATACATTAAAATATACTCTGCTCTTTAGACTCTTGTTCTAATCCCCTAAGTATATATATATATATATATATATATATATATATATATATATATATATTAAAAATTAATATACGAAAGTATAAATTTATGCGTAAACTTTAAGTATTTACTTCAAAAGTGCTCAATACGTAGGTATAGCTAGTTAGCAATTTATAAAATATATATGGCCATTAAGCTACACTGAATATTCCGCGTTTCATCCACTCTAGGATTCTTCAGGCTTATGCGCGAATTTTGTAGTTGTCTGTCGTTTTTATATACGCATCTTCTATTGAGATTTTACTTAGCCAATCAGCTTTCTAATATCCACCGCGCCCTCCTATCAGTCAATGAACATGCATTTACAAGACAAAGGCCCATTTGACCTCTGGTTAACCTGATTTTTTGTGTGTGTGTTCTATTTAGCCTGGATATCTAGTGTCTTGACCTGTTTTAAATCTAGTTTTTTTAACGTTAGTTTATATATATATATATATATATATATATATATATATATATATATATGCATACATACATACATACATACATACATACACATGTGTGATAGTTTATGTATATGCATGTTTATTTATTTCATTTATTCATTTGTGTATTTTCTATTGTTTTTGTTAGTTTTAAAGTTATTTTGTATCTCTATCCTACAGTAAATTTTATCATGTGAACGCAGTTGTTCGCTATTTCTCTCCTACAGTTTAATAGATGTTGGGGTTCTTTAAAGTACAGGATAGCAAATTTTTAATGAAGGCATAATGTCTCTACAGGTGTTTGTTTGTCTTACTATTTTCCATTCGACTACCGGCGAACGGCCGCTGTCATTGAGTTCCCAGTATTTATTTGCAAGCTTTGTTTTCATATGGTGTGTTTTTATTGTTGAATGTACTTTTGTAGTCATAATATCGACTTTTGAAGTCTAAGGAAGTCATACCTACGTAATATTTCTTGTTATTCGGGTTTCTTTCGCGAATATTGTGGCCTGGTAAACTATTCTTTTGGTTAGACATTTATTTTGAAGTGGGCAAAATGTGCGGTATCTACAGTTGCGTGTATAGTAATCTTGTTCATTATTAGTATTTTCATTTTTATATCTAGTATGGTTGTTGTTGTCCGGAGTTGGTTTATTATTATTATTATTATTATTATTATTATTATTATTATTATTATTATTATTATTTCTGCTAGTTATACATGTGTCTTTTGTGTTAGTTTTATTTTTGTCATGGTGTCTACTTTTTTATTGTTTATTTTGTTGTTGTTCACATTGTATTATTTAATATTTTGTTATGTGCTTTAATTATCATCTCTAAATTTTCGCAGCAGCTGTAGGATAACTTTAGGGTATTTTTATTGAAAATTTTGTGTAAGTCGTTGGCTGCAGAAAAGTGCTTTTCGATAACATCTAGAAATTTCTTGCCAAGTTTTGTTTTTAAGATTTGATTGTATGGGGCCGTATACCAGATTATATTTTTTTCTTCTATTTTTAATTTTATTATAGTTATTGGTGTTTAGTTGCTTATATTTGATATCAATATTTTTGTATCCACTATTTTTTAGGGCCGTTTCATCATATATATATATATATATATATATATATATATATATATATATATATATATATATAAACTAAGATAAAAAAACCTAACGTAGATTTAAAACAGGTGAAGACACTAAATATCTAGGCTAAATAGAACACACACAAAGAATCAGGTCAACCAGAGGTCAAATGGGCCTTTGTCCTATAAGTGCGTGTTCATTGGCTGATAGGAAGGTGGATATTAGAAAGCTGATTGGCTAAGTAAAATCTCAATAGAAGGTGCGTATATAAAAGCGACAGACAACCACAAAATTCGCGCATAAGCCTGAAGAATCCTAGAGTGGATGAAACGCGGAATATTCAGTGTAGCTTAATCGTAATATATATTTTATAAATTACTATATATATATATATATATATATATATATATATATATATATATATATATATATATATATATAACTACTTCATTTACTCACATAAAATTAATATACGAAAGTATAAATTTATGTGTAAACTTTAAGTTTTACTTCAAAAGTGCTCAATACGTAGGTAGAGCTAGTTAGTAATTTATAAAATATATATATGGCCATTAAGCTACACTGAATATTCCGCGTTTCATCCATTCTAGGATTCTTCAGGCTTATATATATATATATATATATATATATATATATATATATATATATATATATATATATATATAGTAAGTTATAAAGTATATATAGCAATTAAGCTACACTGAATATTCCGCGTTTCATCCACTCTAGGATTCTTCAGGCTTATATATATATATATATATATATATATATATATATATATATATATACATATATATATATATATATAGTAAGTTATAAAGTATATATGGCAATTAAGCTACACTGAATATTCCGCGTTTCATCCACTCTAGGATTTTTCAGGCTTATATATATATATATATATATATATATATATATATATATATATATATATATATATATAACTACTTATATATATATATGTATATATATATAACTACTTATATATATATAATGTATATATATATATAACTAATTATATATATATATATATATATATATATATATATATATATATATATATATATATATATATATATAAGCCTGAAGAATCCTAGAGTGGATGAAACGCGGAATATTCAGTGTAACTTAATTGCCATATATACTTTATATATATATATATATATATATATATATATATATATATATATATATATATATATATATATATATATAGGCCATGACCTTGACCTTTGACCTTAAATATTGAAAATTGTGTGCACCATTCCTAGGTGGGAGACCATCATCATGTCAGGTTTAGTCATGATCGGTTCACTGGTTAAGGCTGTAGAAAATTTGCACACACACACACACACACACACACACACACACACACACACACACACACACACACACACACACACACACACTACTACTTTATATAGATAGATTTTGCATACTGTATCCAGCAACAAAACAAAAACTGTTGGACTCGTGATGATTGAAACTTGGTGGGCAAGTTAGATATAGAGAGAAATTTATTTGAACCAAATGTGATTAGGTTGCAGTGTCGCGATTCGGTCGGCACAGTAAAAAGACTTGTGAATTTTACTAACGATTCTGCGAGGGGCATCCCCAAAAGTAATGCCTCCTATTTTTTAAAAAATTCCGCCCGAATGGATCAAAAAGAATTTCAAATTGCATGATTATGGCCTGAAAGTTTAATCCTTCTGTTACAAATATTGACGACGTGAAACTCTATGAAAGCAACTCTTGTCATGGACATGCGTCAGAAGCAGAAATGCGTAATTGAATTCCCGGCAAAAGTGCATTCATAATGCTGGATACTATGTAGAAAAATAAATTCTGAAACATAAACTGTCGCCTGTTTTAATAGTACCACTTCCGTCTTCATAGATCTTCAACTTTTTGAGTTAAAAAATAGGAGACTACTTTTTGGATGAGCTTTGTGTGACAAAGCACGATCCAGACGGCCATGTACAGCCATCGTTTATCGCTGGCAATAGCGCATAAATAATGGTGGTGACTATGTAGAAAAATAGATTCTGAAGACACAATAGGTCGTCTGTTTTAATTAGGCACCGCCAAAAATGGCCGAAAAATGAAGTTGTTGTTGTTTTTTAAAACGAAATTACATTTATTAAAATCCATTATTTCTGAGTAAAACCCTGAATTTTATCATATAGAAAACAGAATAACGTAAAACTTTTTCTACTATTTTTAATTCAATTTTAAATGTTAAATTTTCCCCAAAAGTTAACAATTGACATTTTTGTCTTGCACAAAAACGTACATAAATATTAAAAAAAAAAGAAGGTTTTTGAAATAATTAATTAATTTATTTATTGTCTAACTAAGATTTAGGATGATTTTCTAAGAGAATATGCAAAAATATTATAATATAAGTACCTGGATTTCAAATAATTCCATTTATTCATATAGGCAACCAGTTATTTCGCGTCGATCTAGAGTCTAGATCGACACTGGTTACGTTTGCATTTGATAAAAAGCAAACTATGGAAGACCAAACAGGCCAAAAAAACTTATTTTTCAGTGACGAAAATTTCAATGTATTATTAAGCTCAGGCTGGCCAGTACCAGATGGGTGACCATTTGTATGAGTTTGGTTTTTAATGTGTATGTGTGTGGGAGCCAGGCTCCCCAAAATGGGGGGGGGGGGCAATTTAAAGCAGAATAAAAAAAAATTATTTCAGCGCGTTTGGTCCACCGTAGTCGAAAGGCGGCAAACGTTTTCAAACGGGATCGAAAAAAATGATGCTATTTTTAACACAAAGGGCACAATATTTATCGAATTTTTTTTTTTGGTATCGATTCTTCAAAGCATGCCCTGTTTAATAATGGTCATGCATTATTCGGCTCGCTAAAAAAAAATTGTTAATTTATTTATCAAAGATTTTAAAATGGCTTTTTTCGTATAAATATTAAAAAATTTTTTGTTTGTTTTGCTTAACTTAAATTAATTATTTTACTTAACATATTCACCGAATTTCACACTTCAAAACTCAAAAGCGGGATAATTAAACACAATCGAAGTTCTGATATTCAGACGTCAAAATAAGGTATGCAAACAATTTTTTTTTTTTTTAAAAATCTATAATTCTGTCCCTTACAACAACACAATATGCTGTGTTCGGTTTCAGATGATTATTTTAAGCATATTTGTTCCCACTTCAAAACAAGCGGGGGTTTTGTAAGCAAAAAAAAGTATATATATAAATATCGTTTATGAAAAATAAGTACACTGTTATAAAGTTCATTCTTCTCTTAATAATCGCTGAAAATTTCGTATTGATCGGATAATTATCTGATTTTTGGTAGATTTTTAAAAAGACGGTCCGTCAAAAAGTACTGACCTGTCCCCCTCCCTCCAGTTTTGGCGGTGCCTAGTTTTAATACTACTTTGTAGTTCTTCAAATTATTTTAGTTAAAAAAATAAAAAAAAATTGGAGGTTTTACCTTTTGGAACGGCCCGCGTAGTTTTATGCATAGGAAAGAATGCAATTAACAATGATATACCCCAATTTTCAGAATCAAATTTGATCTTCAACTGAAAAAAAAAAGAAAAGAAAAATGAAAAAAAGAAAAGAAAAAAAAGAAAAGAAAAAAAAGAAAAGAAAAAAAAAAAGAAAAGAAAAAAAGAAAAAAAAGAAAAGAAAAAAAAATGGATGCAAAATTTTGTTTAAATTAAATAAAGGATTACAAGTACTTACCTCTCCCCCTCCCAGTCTCTTCCATTTTTCGTTGAGTCGGAGAATTGTTTAGGAAACGCGAGACTGCGTGTCATCACGTGACAGCAAATGTCGCCGGGTGAGAATTGCAAACAAACTGCATTCGGGTATTGTTTGCCGATGAAAGTACCCGTGGATTATGTCATTTTGACAGAGCGCCATGGCAGAGACGGTCGACCTGGACGACAGAAAAAAAAAAAAAAAAAATTATTCAAATGATGCTTACTATTATCTACTAGCTGATAGCTCGGCGTTGCCCGGTCGTACATGACACTTTGATTTATGCAGATTAAAAAAAAAAAAAAAATTTTACATAATTTTACACTTATCAATGCCCGGAAGCCACTCGGGGATAAGGGTTATTTTGTGTACACTAATCAATGGGGTAGTATCGTAGTAATCGCTAGTAATAGAGATCTGATAAAGTATATTACTTAAGGGGGCGGTTCATCAGGAATTTGTTTATGTTGGATTTGAAGAAATCCAGGTTGTAGTCAGGTGAGAAACAGGCAAACGGAAGACAGTTCCATAGGCGTGCACTTCTAAGAAAGAAGCTTTGCTCATGGGATCTACGTTTTGATTTAGGCACAGATAAAGAGTGGGGAAAATTATTGACAGTGGTTTCAGCTAGACGGGTGTTTTTCGTGAAAGATTGGCGAGGGAGGACCAGAGATTGGAGCTCAGACGAGCACTTGCGTATGTATTATTATAGAATCAATCCTCTAACGAATATTATATATTACGAGGAATAATTTACCTGCAAAAAATTCGAAAAAAAAAAAATTTACTATTACAGGAGGATCATTCGATCTGTCGTTCATCAAATTCCGTCTGTGTTTGTTTACAATATCACGTCAGCTAATATTTGGGCTCTTCTAAGAAAGAAGCTTTGCTCATGGGATCTACGTTTTGATTTAGGCACAGATAAAGAGTGGGGAAAATTATTGACAGTGGTTTCAGCTAGACGGGTGTTTTTCGTGAAAGATTGGCGAGGGAGGACCAGAGATTGGAGCTCAGACGAGCACTTGCGTATGTATTATTATAGAATCAATCCTCTAACGAATATTATATATTACGAGGAATAATTTACCTGCAAAAAATTCGAAAAAAAAAAAAAAATTTACTATTACAGGAGGATCATTCGATCTGTCGTTCATCAAATTCCGTCTGTGTTTGTTTACAATATCACGTCAGCTGATATTTGGGCTTGACGATGAATGCTCTGGAAAAGCCACTTCTGATTAATGTTTAGCTTAAAAACATGCAAACGAAGAAATGATTTGCGGCGATTTTAAATGGTACTTCTTCTTTTATCGTAAATTGAGCTCATTAAAACGAAAGTAAAGTAAAATAAAATGATGAGGTACACCCGGGTTTGAACGGGGGCTCATTCGATCTGTAGTCAAATGCTTTACTACTAAGCTATATTTCCAGATCGTGATGAATTTGTTTTTTTGTTTGTTTTTTTTTTGTTAAGATGAAATGATTTATTACGATTTTATTATCTCTCTTTTCGGTGTAACGTAAAATATTCCCCTGTAAAAAATTATTCTTTTTTTTATATAAGAGAGAAAAGTTATTTTTAAGATCGGATTTTTTCGATTTTCGATACTTATTGGATGGATTTCTATACAAAACATATCTAAGAACACTGCCAGATATATAAATTACCTTTCTGTGAAATTTGCAGAAGATACGTTCAACCGTTTCGAAACCTATGAGGAAGGAACTCAAACACAAAGTGACTTTTATATGATAGTAGCGATAGAGATATATCCATAAATTTGAGAATGTGTGTGTCTGTCTGAGGACACTTCTCAACCTATATAGTAAACGGAGTTTTGATTTACAGACTTGAAATTTGGTACATAGGGTATTCAGACATGTGAAAAACTTTTTAATTGGTTTTCGTACAAAAAAAGAAAAAAAGGGCTGCGAAGGGATCCAACTTGGAGGTCATCGGGTGTTTATCTGTTTGTCAACTGTTTTACAAGGTTGGACAAACTTTGTAAAGAACATGTCAAGCTAGCCTAATGGTTATCGTACTTTACTCACTGTCTTTAGGTTTTGGTTTCGATCTCAGCTCGAGTATTTATTTATTTTTTTTTTTTTACTTACAAGAAGTGAACTGTTTAGAAAAAAAACCCCATAATCACGTACGCAGGTCTCATTTTCTGTATTAATTAAAATATAATATTTATGCGTATTTTACGACCGGGCAACGCCGGGCGGCGTGCTAGTATAAAATATATAAGAAGTGCCTTCAAAAAGTTTCCAGACATTTTTTTTATACAGGATTTAAAATTTGTCGTATACTCTTGAAAATTCAGTATGTTATTGCTATGCATTTTATGAGATGACTGACCAATTTTTATGATTTCAGGTTCAAATGAACAGCTACAGCAGGAATTGGAATACGTCCTACTAAAGCCTGATTGTCACAGCTGGTGAATTTCAAAAATGCAATCTGGATATGAGGACATTTTAGAAGAACGATATGCAGGAAAATTCTGTTTAAACTTGGAAAAAAATGCCACAGAAACGATTTGTTTTCAAAAAGAATGACACTCAACTTACCCACACCTTTATCCTCTAAACTTCAAAAGGACGCAATGCGCGAGTTGAATGGGAGTTTTGTAGTATTTATTGAACTAAATAACTTGGTCATTAATGAGCTATTACTATAAAAATTAATTTCTTGCTCATACTAAGCTAAAATTTTCACCAAAATAACGCATTCACTTCATGGCTTTAAACATATTCAAAAGAATAATAATAAAGATATATATGAGAAACGTTCCAAAAATAATGTCTCCCAATTTTATTCTGCTCGAATGGATCCGAAGCGATTAAAACAAATTACCTCCCTTGATCGTCGACAAGTCAAATTTAGTCGACAAATACAAATAATATCTGTGCACGTATTTCATGTATAGTTTTTCGGTAATATTTAACAGTCGCAGTCAGAGAAAAACGCAAGAAAAACTCTCTGTAGTCATCGTTCTGTTGCACATATTGACGGTGTAAGAGTCCAAGAAAGCAATCTCTGCCATGACCAGAAGCAGAGATGCATGACTGAATTCCTGGCAAAAATGCATTGAGAATGATGGTGACGATGTAGAAAAAGAAATTCTGAAATACAAAAGTTTTTTTTTAATGGTACCATTCCCGTGGAATTGGTTTATTTTTCTAAGTGGCATAAAGTCACGAGGGGGAAAAAAACAAAAACAACCCCCCCCCAATAACCCCTATTTCTATCCTGAAGAAGGCGCGATACAGTATGCCCTGTATTTAAGAATTCAGGTGATCGCTCATGCCCCTCTCAGTACAGGCCAATAAGTCTCCTGTGCGTCATGAGTAAGTTGCTGGAATCTGTGTTAAATACAGAAGTAATCAACCATCTCAACAAAAATAACCTTCTTAGTGACACTCAATATGGTTTCCGTTCTGCTAGATCTACAGCAGATGTGCTTGCAGTTGTATCTCATAGGATTAGCAAATCTCTCGACGGAGGCAACCTTTCTAGGGCAATTGCTCTTGACATATCTAAGGCCTTTGATAGGGTATGGCATAAAGGTTTACTTCATAAGATCTCTAGCTATGGTATAGCTGGAAAAGTTTTCTCAATTATTAAATCATTTCTTTCTGATAGGTTCATAAGAGTAGTAGTTGAGGGGCAAAAATCAGAAGCCCACAGTATTAATGCCGGTGTCCCTCAGGGGTCCATCCTGGGCCCAACTCTTTTCCTGATCTACATTAATGATCTTCCAAATCACATCCTTACATCATTTGTAGACATTTATGCTGACGACACTACCATTTATGGTAGCACATCTAAGACAGTAAACGACCAAGTTCTCTCCAATTCTCTCTCCTCTGATCTTGAGCATGTAGTACAATGGGGAAAGGAGTGGCTGGTTACTTTTAATGCATCTAAAACCAAGCTTCTCTCTTTACATCATCAACATTCTGATCCCCATCTGGCATCAATTGAAATGAATGGCTCTCGTCTTCAGGAGGCCTCAAGTTTTGACAAGCTTCTGGGCTTGACCATTACTTCTGATCTTAAATGGAACACGTACATCAAATCTGTTGCCAAGACCACTGGAAAAATGGTGGGATCTTTCTATCGATCCCGTAGATATCTCACTGCTGATGCAATTCTCTATCTATATAAGAGCCAGGTACGTCCAAGGATGGAATACTGTTGCCACATCTGGGCAGGAGCTGCTAGAAAGGACTTGGCCTGCCTTGATAGAGTTCAAAATAGACTTCGTAGCCTCGTAGGAGATGTCCTTTTCTCTTCCTTGCCACCTCTTTCTCACAGAAGAGATGTTGCGAGTTTGTCTCTGATGTATCGTTATTTTCATGGAAAGTGTTCGACTGAGCTTCAATCTATGGTCTCCCCTCGCCAAACTTTCACAAGAAACACTCGTCTAGCTGTAAACACTATCAATAATTCCCCCACTCTTTATCTGTGCCTAAACCTAAACGTAGATTCCATGAACAAAGCTTTTTTATTAGAACTGCACGCCTGTGGAATTGTCTTCCGTTTTCCTGCTTTCCGGCTGACTACAATATGGTTGTCTTCAAGTCTAACGTAAATAAGTTCTTGATGAGCCGTTCCATATAAGTTATCACATTTAACAAATTTTCATTACTAATGATTATTATATTGTCCAATTTCTACTGTACACTCTTTAACCCTTATCCTTGAGTGGCCTCTTGGCCTTGATAATGTGTTGATACCTATGAAAAAAAAAGAAAAAGAAAAAGTCTAATGTGAACAAGTTCTAATTGAATCGTCCCCCTAAGTAATCCAAGTTACAAAATTCCCACTGTTTACTATGCTAAAATCACAATGACTAATGTATACCTATTAACCCTTATCCTTGAGTGGCCTCTGGGCCTTGATAATTGGTGACACCCATGTAAAAAAAAAAAAAAGATTCAAAAACAAAAGCTTATACAACGCTTTTATCACGAAGAAGGATCTATCTATCTATCTATCTATCTATATCTATATCTATATCTATATATATATATATATATATATATATATATATATATAATTTAAAGGAGATTAGAATAATAGTCTAAAGAGCTAAGTGAATTTTAATGTAATAGTGAAATTACTAGTTTAATTAAAATACAGGAAATGCTCGTTGTAATTTAGATATATAATAAGCTCGATAGTTAAATGTCCTAGAGCTAGTTCAATATTAAGTAATGTGATTTATAATTTAAAAATTTTAAAAAAATTTTTAAAATTTAAAAATCAAAATTTAATTAAATTAAAAATCAGTTTCATAAGAAGGAACAACAAAGTCAATTATCTGTACGATCGTTTCGGAAATCCGTGCTTTTTATTTGTGGTATACATGAAGTCACGTAGAACAATTATACATAGTTTTTTTGGTAAGCACGGTCTCCTCATCAGCAAATTTAGGAGGATTTCTATTGAATTGAAAAGACACCAAAAATAAACCTAGCATTAAAAGTAAGGCAGATGAATCTGAAAAATTGAAGTAAAAGGTTTGGATTTAAAATTTATTAGAAAATTAATAAGAAAATTGGTATAGGTTAGAGATAGAAATGAGAAGAAAAATATATATTTTTTTGAATTTACATAATAAATTGGATTTAAAAATATATAGATATAGTTACCTTTTAATTTTTCTTTTTTTAAAATCAGGAACTGTATTTAAAGTAGTCATTTAGATGTTTGCTATAGCTTTTTATTTTATTGAATGATGAATTTTAAAAGGGCGACGCTCGTGCAGTAAATTGTTTCCGTTAGCGTATTTTGATTTAAAGACGCTACAGTTAATATCTATAGAGAGAGAATATTTATTTTGCAAGTTTTTAAGGGGAGATAATTGTCATGGTTTTATTTATTATTTGATTTACGAGTCTAAGGGCGGTAATTAGTCTAACTTAATTTATTAAAAAAAAAAAAAAAATAAAAAAAATAAAGTAATCTATTTTTACTAATGAGTAATTTTTAATGATTTAAGGTGGTTTATATTTATTAAATTTAAACCAACGTTTATGATTACATGATAGAAGCTCGTGTCTTGAATTTACTAGTTTGGTTGTGCTTTTTATATCTTCATATTTTAAAATTTTTAGGGTTTCTTTTGTACATAATGTACAAAATTTATCTCCTGGTTTATATGATTTGCAAGTCTCAATTATTTGCCATTTTAAGTTGAAAGAAATATTGCTATTTTTTAGTTGCCAAATATAGTTGGATAGAGTAGTTTGGTTTGATAGAGAGTTATTTTTAAAAGAATGTTTGTGCGTTGAAATTCTATGTTTTATTGGGCCAGATGTGGAACCAATATATATTACCTCTTGATTATTATGATTATTTTCCGTTAGGTCTATTGTTGGATTATAATGTGGTGGGTTGGTTAATAATTGATCGGTAGATTGATTTAAGTTGGTGTTATTATTTAATCTGGTAGTTGAGTTATGGCTGTTGATAGGTTCTTGTATATTTGGAGTTTTTGATACTGTGCAGCTATAGATAACATTTTTAATTTTACATGAGCCTTGTAGGGGACATTTATTTTTTCTTCTACAGTTACAGTCCGATGTATTTTGTATAGTTGCATTTTGTAGTTTATTAATTTTATTATTATTAGAGCTAATTATTTTCTGATGAAGGTTAGGCATAGTAGAGTAAGAGACTTTAATTGTGTTCTTATTGAAAATCTTATTATATCTATGGGGGGCTTTAAAGTTCTTATCTAATATTTTAAAAAATTCTCTAGCTATGTTTGTTTCTAGGTTTTTGGAATACGGGGGGTTGAACCATAGGATCTCCTTGTGTCTATTCTTACGTTTGCGGGTTTTAGTTTGTTGTTTATTTATATTATTATCTAATATTTGTAGTTTGGTTTTATCTTTTTTTGTCTCCTGGTTATTTTTCTTAACTCGTATACGGGAAGACATTGCCATATTATATGTTATTACGCTCTTAATAGGTTTATTTTTAATGCAGTTTATGTTTCTATCATTTTCATTTATGAATTTAATTTGTGAATTATATCCAGAGTTTTTAAGGGCTTCATTATAGTATTTTTCATTTTTGGTAAATATTGATTTAGTAGAAGACAGTCTAGAAATTCTTAGAGCGATATTGGGAACTATTGATTTTAATATTGATTTAGGGTGGTTTGATTGATTGTGGACATATAGAAGTGGTTGGTTAGGTTTATGGTATGGTTCAAAGGTAGAATTTTCAAGATTTAAGGTTATGTCTAAGAAATTAACAATTTTTTTATTAGGGTCGATTTTTATACTAAGTATATATATTGGTTCCACATCTGGCCCAATAAAACATAGAATTTCAACGCACAAACATTCTTTTAAAAATAACTCTCTATCAAACCAAACTACTCTATCCAACTATATTTGGCAACTAAAAAATAGCAATATTTCTTTCAACTTAAAATGGCAAATAATTGAGACTTGCAAATCATATAAACCAGGAGATAAATTTTGTACATTATGTACAAAAGAAACCCTAAAAATTTTAAAATATGAAGATATAAAAAGCACAACCAAACTAGTAAATTCAAGACACGAGCTTCTATCATGTAATCATAAACGTTGGTTTAAATTTAATAAATATAAACCACCTTAAATCATTAAAAATTACTCATTAGTAAAAATAGATTACTTTATTTTTTTTATTTTTATTTTTTTTTTTAATAAATTAAGTTAGACCAATTACCGCCCTTAGACTCGTAAATCAAATAATAAATAAAACCATGACAATTATCTCCCCTTAAAAACTTGCAAAATAAATATTCTCTCTCTATAGATATTAACTGTAGCGTCTTTAAATCAAAATACGCTAACGGAAACAATTTACTGCACGAGCGTCGCCCTTTTAAAATTCATCATTCAATAAAATAAAAAGCTATAGCAAACATCTAAATGACTACTTTAAATACAGTTCCTGATTTTAAAAAAAGAAAAATTAAAAGGTAACTATATCTATATATTTTTAAATCAAATTTATTATGTAAATTCAAAAAAATATATATTTTTCTTCTCATTTCTATCTCTAACCTATACCAATTTTCTTATTAATTTTCTTATAAATTTTAAATCCAAACTTTTTACTTCAATTTTTCAGATTCATCTGCCTTACTTTTAATGCTAGGTTTATTTTTGGTGTCTTTTCAATTCAATAGAAATCCTCCTAAATTTGCTGATGAGGAGACCGTGCTTACCAAAAAAACTATGTATAATTGTTCTACGTGACTTCATGTATACCACAAATAAAAAGCACGGATTTCCGAAACGATCGTACAGATAATTGACTTTGTTGTTGTTCCTTCTTATGAAACTGATTTTTAATTTAATTAAATTTTGATTTTTAAATTTTAAAAATTTTTTTAAAATTTTTAAATTATAAATCACATTACTTATATATATATATATATATATATATATATATATATATATATATATATATATATATATATATATATATATATAATTTAAAGGAGATTAGAATAATAGTCTAAAGAGCTAAGTGTATTTTAATGTAACAGTGAAATTACTAGTTTAATTAAAATACAGGAAATGCTCGTTGTAATTTAGATATATAATAAGCTCGATAGTTAAATGTCCTAGAGCTAATTCAATATTAAGTAAAGTGATTTTCAATTTAAAAATTAAAATTTTTTTTTTTAAATTTAAAAATCAAATTTTAATTAAATTAAAAATCAGTTTCATAAGAAGGAACAACAACAAAGTCAAAGTATATATATATATACTAGCATTTCAGCCCGGCCTTGCCTGGGTGTTTAGAGGTGTATGTTGAGCAAAAAAAAAAAAAAAAAAAAAAAAAAAAACAACAAAAAACAACAAAAAAGGTCAATTTTTTAAAACTTTGACCCCCATTATTACGCCTTAACATTTATTGTTTATGGCTCCAATATGATTATTAAATTAGATCCAGGTCCAAGGAACCTATATCTAAAATTTCAAGCGTTTAGACCCAAAATTGGCGGAGGAGTTTGGTAGAGTTCTTAAAGGTCAAATCGTTGAACTTTGACCCCTTTAACAGCTAAATTTCTGGCCGAAAACGGATTACAAAGATTTTCACAAATCTCAGTACTCTGTATATCAAATTTCGAGTCTGTGCAAACCTTTTCTAGTCTCACACAAAAACACGCGGTCACATCTCAAGCCATATTTCTTGTCATATACATACGCACACACAACCATACGTGCACATGTACACACACGTACATATATTCACGTTTGCGTACATAAACTCACATTCACGTGTATACACACACACACACTCACGTACACACACGTACGCGCACACGTACGCACACATGGGCAACGTCACTTCCCCATCAAAGGAAATCCACACATGCGCAAAAGACCACCGGAAACAACTATAAAAGCAAGAACAATAAGCTGCTTCTTTCTTTTCGGACCAGCTTCCGAGCTGAACGGTCTACGGACCAACAGCTTGCCCTTTCACCACCCGCTACTATGCGAGGGACAAGAGTTAACAGGCAGTATGTACACCTTATACGCTTTCTCTCTCTATGAACTGGATTGACATTCTCACTCTTTCTCTCTCTATATATTCAACTTGTGCCTGAGAATACCTTCGCGTAGCTGACTTCTAACATTGCGCACAACTTTACGACAGCGTGCCTTTTCGGCATGCGCGCACGCGCGTACCTCACGCCATTTACTACTATGTGGGACAAAAGGCCAACAGACAGTACATACACTCTTTCTCTCTATATCTACTACTTGTGCCAGAGAACACCACCGCGTAGCTGACGGCTAACATGGCGCACAGTTTAACTGATGTCAACCCTCTATGTTTTTCTTTGTCTACACGCTGGACTGTCATTCCCATTTCCACTACATTGCTCACGCCTTTTTCCACGCGCGAACAAACGATAGAGATGAACACACATTTCCTTTTCCTTCTATACTACAAGTCCCGCAACAAACGATGATGACACCCGCGCGGACATGAACACGTGTTACACCTAAAGCATTCATTCTTTCAGCAGTAAATAAACGACACGTTTATTTCATCCAGCAATTGAGTTTTTGTTTCCTTCATTCTATTCGTTTCATTATTTTCTTTTGTAACGGGATTAAGATTTATATATCCTAGTCCTCTACAAGTCTGTAGACCGAAAATTGACAGAGTTATTGCGTAGGAAAATGTACACACACAAACACATACACACACATATACACACACACATACACGTTCACTTTTATATATATACTAGCATTTCAGCCCGGCGTTGCCTGTGTGTAGTAGGAAGGCAGGCTTGAACCCGTACCGCAAAGGAGGAAAAGAACAGGGTAAAACCTAACGTTTATGCTGTTACGACCACCGCCAAACCGGAAGCAACATTTTTTAAAATTAAGGCTAGACAATCTAAAGGAGAGAATAACTTTAAAAAATATCAGCGAAAAAAGTGACCCCCCCTGTAGAAAAGTGCCTAGTTGAAGGGGAAGATAGTAATGTTATTAGCCAATTTTTCGATATTTGTTGTATGAAAGGTTGAACTTTAAAACGATACTGATCTTTGTAAAATCCGTCGCCTCTATTGAAAGTTTAAGGCAGACATGCAAATATACATACATACATACATTTATATATTGGTAACTAAAAATTTTCGACCCAAACTGATGAAAAAGCTTGCCCTATCTCTGAATACCCTTTATGTAAAATTTCAAATATTTAGACCAGAAATTGTCTGAGTAATTTGGAAGAGACCGCAGAGGTCAACATTTTTAACTTTGACCCCTATTATGACCCCTTGAAATTTATTGTTTTGGGCTCAAATGAAGTTATTAAGTTAGATCCATGTCCAAGAAACCTATATCTAAAATTTCAAGTGCATAGACCCAAAATTGTCGGAGGAGTTTGGTAGAGTTCTCAAAGGTCAAATCGTTGAACTTTGACCCCTTAATCGCCAATTTTCTGGCCCAAAACCGATCACGTAGATTTTCTCAAATCTCAGTACCCTGTATATCAAATTTCGAGTCTGTAGACTTAAAATTGACAGAGTTATTGCGTAGGGAAATGTACACAGACACAGACACAGACACACACACACACACACGCACACGCACACGCACACGCACACAGAGACACGTTCACTTATATATATATATATATATATATATATATATATATGCATATTGTCACACGTCTGATGGAAGATTAAATAAAAAGCAAACAAAAGGGTATGAAAAGGAATTTACGAAAAGCAAAGGTTCAAATGTCCTTTTTATTACCAAGACAAGCGGGATGCAAAATAAACACAAGAATCGAACACGACAGAATGCGAGAAAGAACGAGGCGAACACTTCCAAATAATATGAAATGAATTTATTAAAGATAGGGAAAGAAAAAATTAACGAAAAGAAAATATTTATGGGGTTTGTTAAAGCGTAGTTTATCAGGCAACAATATTTGCGAAAGAAAACCCGAATAACAAGAAATATTACGTAAGCATGACTTCCTTAGATTTCAAAACCCGATACTATGACCACAAAAGTACATTCAACAATAAAAAACACCGTATAAAAACAACACTAGCGAATAAATACTGGGAACTCAAAGAAAGCGGACATTCACCGGTAGTCGAATGGAAAATAATAAGACAAGCTACCACGTGCAGACATTTAGACGACCCATGTAAATTATGCCTACATGAAAAATTTGCTATCCTGTACTTTAAAGAACCCCAAAATCTATTAAACTGTAGAAGAGAAATACCAAATAACTGTGTTCGCCAAATAAAATTTACTCTAGGATAGCGATACAAAATAGTTTTAAAACTAACAAAAACAATAGAAAACAAACAAATAAATGAATTAAATAAACATGAATATACATAAACGATCACACATATATGTATGTATATATATATATATATATATATATATGTGTGTGTGTGTGTGTGTGTGTGTGTGTGCATATATGTATGTACACATATGTATATTTATATATAAACTAAAAAAAAAAAGAGAAAATGTCTGCCTTAAACCACTAACCTAGTTTTAAAACAGATCCTTTGTTCGATAAAATTTATGCCCATTGGCTGATAGGAAGGGGCGAGGTGGATACTAGAAAGCTGATGGCTAACAAAATCCTCAACAGAAGAGGACTATATAAAAATGATAAACAACCACAGAATTCGCGCATAAGCCTGACGAATTCTAGAGTGGATGAAACGCCGAATATTCAGTGTAGCCTAATCGCCATATATATTTTATAAATTACTAACTAGCTCTACCTATGTATTGAGCACTTTTGGAGTAAATACTTAAAGTTTACGCATAAATCTATACTCATATCTTGCTACGATGTGCAGACGGTTTCAATCATATTTGATTTCATCAGGCAAGAAAAATTAAAATACAAAAATTAAAAAGGTTCCAGACCTTTGCAAATTTTAAGGAGAGAAAAAAATGCCATGACTGGCAGGAAGTTCTTATGAGTTTGAATTCAATTGATATATATATATATATATATATATATATATATATATATATATATATATATATATATATATATATATATATATATATATATATACACAGGGTGACTCCCCCAAAACGGGACCTAACTCTAATTAGGCCCCGTGTGTTTGAATGAAATGAAACCTTGGTCATAACTAGTTTATTATATTCAAAACATCACATCAAGACACTAGGGCCTTTGGCCTTTTTTTCTCCGTTGACTGTAAAATGCTTAGAAAAACTATTGAATGTCCTCTGTTTTTTTGTGTGTGGGGGGTCAACCTGTATGCATATATGTATTCAGCAATTCTATGGATTACTTATGCTATTTTTTAGATTTCTTCTTTTTATCCTCACTATTTTCCACACCCTATTTTCTCTTTCTTTTGATGGGGGGGGCGATTCGAATGGCTACTTAAACGAAACGAACTAACCTTGGATTCCAGGTTTTACAACAAACTTTAACAGTCAGCTGCCAGCGTTCTACAAATCTTGCAACGATTACTCGCTTTTCTATTTCATTTACTGTATTTTTCCTTCTATTATGTTTTCAGTGAATTATATATATATATATATATATATATATATATATATATATATATATATATATATATATATACGGTTGAAAGACCAGGCGATTGCAAAATTGATTTTATTGTATTTATTTTCTTCCCCACCAAAGCAAATTAGGCACAAGGCCGTTTTTAATGTGGGGTAAAAACTAGCTCCCCTAAAAGTAGGCAAAAAAGGGGAACTCTGGTTACCAAAAATAATAATTGTTAGCAGTATAGAGGGTTTCTCCTCCATTGACTGGTACAACTTATTTTAAGTGCAGCATTTGCAGAACAGATACTACACTTTGATCCCGGCCCGAAGGCCAAGAAAATAAAATTGACTTTTTTCTTCAAATTTTCGAATATTAAAAGATTCTTAAGGAAATACAGACATTTGTTGTTGTTGTTGTTGTTGTTGTTGTTGTTGTTCTTCTTCTTCTTCTTCTTCTTCTTCTTCTTCTTCTTCTTACGCGTCATTGTGGAGATAACAGCCGGCACGTCCTCATAGGTTTGAAAATTGAGGCTAAATGATGTTTAAATGTACGGTAACGGTAAACGTTGGTCGAACACATGCGTCAATAACAAGAAGAAATGCACCGTTTGAAAAACATTCCACATTTAAGAATTTAAGATTTTACGGCTGAAAAGACGAGTGAAAAATTGATTTTAATAAACATTTCTGATCTTTCAACTCACCAACTTTTTTAGGGTTATCTTCAAATTCAATGCAAACAAGTTCTTGTTGAGCCGTACACTGTAATAATCAAATTCTTCCCAATTTCAACCACTGACGACCACTCTGCTTACTGTCTCGCTGACCATCTTACTCTCATTAACCCAAAAGTGGCTTTGATTAGTGGTGAGTCCCTTGCAAAAAAAAAAAAAAAAAAAAAGGAAAAAGTGAATCTTACATTTTAACAAATTCACATCATTCCCCAAATTCCTCTTCTTTGACTGCTGGTCTCAACACACACACACACACACACACACACACACACACACACACACACACACACACACACACACACACCCGGTGAACCAAGTGCAAGAGAAACAAAAACAGTGCAAAGAGGACTGGGACCTTGGGGAGGCTTATTGCCACCCAAACTCCAGTAAAGATCAATGATCGCTGCCAACGAGAAATCAATGGTAAGCGGCTGTTGCGATAACGCAAATTCATCTGTAAACGTTATCGAATGAAGTGGAGAGTACTGAAACTTGGAAATCCGGGGCGATTTGTTGTCACTCAGACTCCAGAGAACACCACCAGTTGTTCTCAAAGAGAAATCTTTGATGATGGCCTGTGCGACTACTTCTAATGAGTAAAGGAAAATAATAAAAGGTTGATATGCCGTATTATCAAATAACCAACCAAATCACCTGAAAATGCCATTATTGCAACAGACCTCAATCGTTCCCCTTCAACTTCCCTGCGTGGGGTACTCACTGTTCTTAATAATTTAAACCTTCTCTACCACCAATAGCAATGGCCAAGAACACATTGCCTGAAAGTACTTCTTTTAAACTCCTCGGCCTAACGTTTACAGGGAATATGAACTGGAATAGATACATTGAGAGCATTGCCAAGGCTGCTGCAAGGAAGGTTAGCTCCCTCTACCGTGCTAGAAAACTACTTACGCCTGCCAGTATCCTATACCTCTATAAGGCAACCATTCGCCCATGTATGGAGTACTGTTGTCACATCTGGGCTGGTGCATCTGCTGCTTGTCTCTCGCTCCTGGACAGGGTTCAAAAAAGAGTCGCAAACCTGATAGGTCCTGAACTGTCATCTGGGCTTCAACCTCTGTCCCATCGACGAGATGTTGCATCGCTCTGCCTGTTCTACAAATACTTTAATGGTGAATGCTCTGACGAACTGCAAACACTTGTACCTCCCCGACGTAACTACCCCCGACAAACCCGACAAGCTACTAAGTCTCATCCCTTTACAGTGGAGATCCCTAGTTGCAAGAAAGCCTTTTACTCCAATAGTTTCTTCCCCAGAACTGCGGGTCTTTGGTACTCCCTTCCGGGATTCTGCTTTCCCAACTGCAATGATATGCAGAAGTTCAAGTGTAATGTTAACAAACATCTTTCTACTCTTCTCCCTTCATAATGACCCCGCTAATTAATTCCCTAATAGTAGCCCCCTGCTTCAAAGTGGCACTGTGCCTTGTTTGGGGTGAAAATTGAATTTAAAAAAAAAAAAAAATATATATATATTAAGATGCATCGATTTTAGATCCCACTCCCTCGTTCGATTTCTTTCAGCACACACACACACACACACACACACACACACACACACACACACACACACACACACACACACACACACACACACACACACATAACCCTAATTCTAACACACACACACACACGCACACGTGACCATAACGCTAACACACAAACACACACGCACACAATTGACTCTTACCCTTACTCTAACACACATACGCATACACGCACACTCTCTCACACACACATACACACACAAGTGACCTATACTCCAACACGCACACTCCACACACAGTTGACCCTAAAGCTAATCCTAACACACGCACGCGCGCCACGCACAAGTGACCCTTACTCCAACAACACACACACACACAAATGACTCTAACACACACACACACACACACATTCACACATACAAGTGATCCTTACCTCAACACACACACACACACACACACACACACACACACACACACACACACACACACACACACACACACACACGCACAACTGACGCATAATCTAAGCAAACAAATTACCCGTGAAAAGCAAAGGCAAAAAAAAAAAAAAAAAATGGCCTGCAAATGGCTGCCATCTTGTTTTGTGTACGTACCTCCCCTCGCTTTTGCACCCACCTTTTCATCGGGTTGTGTGTACCCTTACAAGTGTCAAAACCCGACTTGTAAAAAAATGGGTGGCATTTTCCGACAGAGACAGCGTTTGTGTATTTTATTTATATACACGTCAGCCGCCATGGATAAAACCATAATGAAAGTTATCTATCTATCTATCTATCTATCTATCTATCTATCTATCTGCTATTATATAAAAGCAACTTTTCTGTGTGTGTTTGTGTGTGTTTGTGTGTGTGTGCATATGTGCGCGCGTGCGCGTGTGTGAGTTCGTGCCCTATGGACTCGAAAACGGCTGGATCGATTTTTATGAAATTTCACACAAGGGTACTTCATGTGTCTGGTAGTGTTCTTGGATAAGATTTGTATCGGAATGTCTTCAATAAGTATCGATAATCGATAATCGAAATAATCCGATGAAAGAAGGAGCACGCGATTTTGGCGAAAGTTAACACCTTACACAGCCTAACATCACAAGTGCATTTGAGAAGTTTGATTACAACACAAGCCAAAAGACTCGACACATAAAATCAACAGTAGGTTCTTTGATATGACAGGGGCGCATTCAAAATGAATGTTTCTGCTTAGAGCACAATTGAACCATGATAATTGACGTTTTCATTTTAAACTTAAATTCAATACATTATCGCCGCACAAACAGTAAGGCCAGTAGGTTATTTGATGTGTGTATGCATTTTAAATTATTTTTTCTGTTTAGAGCATAATTGAATTATGATACTCAACTTTTGCATTTTAAACTTTAATTCAAGCCATTATATATAAAAATAATTTTATAAAATCAACAGTAGGTTCTCTACAGTGCAATTTAGGCTACAACGTATTGTGGACTAAGCCACTGCAGGGAAGCATGTGAAACTTCCTTCCGGTGCGCAGCGATGGATCCCAACTAGAGCAGGCAATCAATCGATTTAATTGAAAAATGGCCGATTTCACCGATTTCGATGACAATAAAAATATGGGAGTGTGAAACATTCGTTGATCAACATTCAATCCCGGACAACATCGGATCATCCTGCTAATATCGTATAAACGCGAATTCTATTCATCCCTCCTTCGTAAGATGATATGACACAAGTCCCGAAGGTAGACAGACTATGCAAACGCAATAAGTGCAATTTTAATCCCTTAAAAATTGTCACGGCAGTCCCGTCGATATTGTCCGATGTGGGCACCTCAGGCAATTGGTAATTAACGAACTTCTAAATTAAGGCCTATAAAGGGTGTAGTTGTTTATCTCTCTCCCGACAAGATGATGCGACACAAGAGTAGGGAGGTAGGATTCAGAAAGCCAGTCCCCTCAGGGATGTGCAGTCTGGCTTGTAAAATATGTTTGGCCAGCCCCGTCAGTATTTCCTAGTAGAGACGCCTCAAGTGATTGAATGGAGAAGGCAAAGCCTGGGAAAGTAGACTATAACATAGCGCGGATGCGTGTATGTATATGCATGTGAAATGACGTCACAAGTAAAGAAATAAAAAACTATAAAAAAGAGAAAGAGAACGATCATGGGAGAGACGTAGATAACGTTCGCGATCACGTGCGAGGCGTGAACGACGCTAGAGAAGACAATCACGTGAGAAACATCACAGCGGTAAAGAGAGAATATAGAAATAAATGTTGCTGCTATAAAGAGCAAGCGAGTTGGAGTTATTTCCTATCTCCTTAGTGACTGAAACTGCACGCAACATGAGTTGGTTCCCGGATGACGTTACAAAAGACCTCTTAAGAGTCCTTAGTTAGATTTTGTAACGCCGCGTCTTGCGTAACTGGGGGAGTCAAAGTGAACCATCCCTTAATTAAGAACGCCTGTGCCATGTGGTGCCCCGGACACGGCAGTACAACAAATTGTTGGTTGGGACGTACATAGATAAATGATAATTTCTTAACTTTATTTACCTCGTATCTATAAAAGAAATCACACAGGCTCCTTCAGTCTTTGGCAGACTATGGATACCCACGAAAGGGTGCTTGCGCGTGAAAGTTTTGTGGCAAGAGTTGCGCAATCTCCAACCACACCTCTCCTGAGTCAACATTGCAAAATACCAGTGGCAAGTGAAGTGTATGTACAGGACAGCTGGAAACATAATGCCGAGATAAGCGGAGAGCACATACAGCGCCTAGAATTTCCAAATGGTCACCCATTTTAGTAAAGACCAGGTTCAACGTTGCTTAACTTCAGTGATCTAACGGTGTATCAACGCGATTATGCCGAATATCATAAAAGAAATGCTAATAACATGAACGGAATTTTAAAAGTTAAATAATTGTTTATGATGAACTATACGAATCAATTACAAATGAGCGCGTGAAAGCTCAATATTTTATATAGAGCAAATAGAGCTTAGTAATATATATTTGCACGCAACCATTTATAATAGTATTTAAATAAAATTTTAGAACAAAAAATCTAATGCAGATTTGAAATAAGGAGGATGTTGTAGTTTGCTTGAAGCATTGTTCTTAGTGTGAAAAGAGTTTTATTTGAAGATTATAAAAATGCAGTCTGTGGATTTTATTTTTTATTTTGTAACATTAGTACAAACAGGGGAAGACTTTATTCTAAGCAAAATCAAATAAAAAGGCAATTAAAAGAATCGTTTTTGGCATCGGAAAACAGGCATGAATTTTTCCGATTCCGATACCCCCAAAAGTTACGATTTTTCCGATTAATCATCCCAACAAATATATATATATATATATATATATATATATATATATATATATATATATATATAATATATATATATATATATATATATATATATATATATATATAAATATATATATATATATATATATATATATATATATATATATATATATATATATATATATATATATATATTTGTTGGGATGATTAATTAAACGACTTTCTAAATAAATACGAGCTTCGAGGTGAAGCCAATATTAACCGTATTCATCGTTTGAAAAAAATAACAACAACAAATATATATATATATATATATATATATATATATATATATATATATATATATATATAAAGGGTGACCCCCCCCCCCCCAAAAAAAAGTGCCCCAACTCTAATTAGGCTCCGTTTAGTGTTTTGTCCGAATGAAATAAAACTTTGGTCATAACTAGTTTATTATATTCAAAACATCACATCAAAACACTAGGGTCTTTGGCCTGCCTTTTTTTCTTTTTTTCTCCGTTCTACAGCATATGTTCTAGATGGCCTCTTTTATTTATTTTGGGTCACCCTATATATATATATATATATATATATATATATATATATATATATATATATATATATATACACACACACACACACATGAAGATTTGGCCTTTTTTTCTCCGTTGTCCGTAAATGCTCAGAAAAACAATTGAATGTCCTCTGTTATTTTTGGGTCACCCTGCATATATATATATATATATATATATATATATATATATATATATATATATATATATATATACCATATGACTTGGGTGCCTTAGCTTGAATCGAAATTGAAAAAAAACCCCACAAAAAACTCATGAAATTATATATATATATATATATATATATATATATATATATATATATATATATATATATATATATATATATATATAACTTGAGTTCCTTCAGCCATAATCGAAACCGAAACAAAAACTTATGAAGAATTCTTGGTAAAATTATTTATTAAAAGAAATGGAAGTACATAACAATTAAACGACCCGGATGTAAGCGTGACACAGAAAATAACTCACACGTTATCGTATTAATCTATAGATTTTTATTGTCCTCGCTGCAAGTTTTCATAGAGACACTCATCAAAGATATCTCTGCTAAATCTGTGGTACTCCCCGGAGTCTATGTGACAACAAGTCTCCCCAGATTTCCAGTATTCTTTCGCTAATCATTGCAGATGAATTTGCGTAATCGTAATAACCGTTTACTATTCATTTTTGGTTGGCAGCGAGTATTGGTCTTCACTGGAATTTGGGTGGCAATAAACCTCCCCAACCAGCGGAGGTCTGGCTAGTGCTTTCTCTCCTCGGTCTTTCCATTCTCCTTGTCCTTCCTCGCTCATTTGTTTTGGCTTCAGTTTTTGGTGACATATACACACAAACAAGGGGGGGGGAGGAAGATATAGGGCACGGGGGGGGTAACTTACAATTATACAAATTTCAGTTTTCATGAGTCGCGTGTTGCTTCTTTGTGTTTTACATCTGTAGCGGTCCTGGATATGACCTTAAACTATATCCGATGGTTAGGCTCCAGCTTGCGGGTTTTGGGGAGTGTGGAGCAACCCTTTAATTGCCATTGTTCCCAGGTCCACTCTGACCCGGAGTGGTAGTACCTGTTAGGGTCCTAACTATAGGTTAAATAGAAACCGAATTAAAATATATATATATATAGGTATATATATATATATATATATATATATATATATATATATATATATATATATATTTTTTTTTTTTATTAAAAAAAAATTTCTTCAAAATAATTGGATTTGGCATTAAATAATGTGTTACATATCGTTATCATCGAGGGGCACCATTTACTTTTGGTGTATAACATAAAAGAATTCCGTGAGCGTATGATTGTCTCTAATATAAATGGTTGTGTGTTTGATTATCATAAAGGGAATCGTGTGTGTGACATGTATTTTCAGAACCTACCTCTGCTTCTTCGATGTTGGACCATCTGGAAATTTCTCATCCTGGAGGGAGACTTGATACCTGTTTGACGAAGATTTATCACTCCAAGACGATGAATAGGTTTTATAGTTTTTATTTCACTTTCCCCAGAGGTCCTGCAGAAGGTGGAAGTGAAATCGGCCTGTGTGGGTTCTTCTTCTACATACGTCAGCGTTCGTCTCCCCCCTCCCCAGTTAAGAGGGGGAGACAACGGAAAGCCGTCCGTTTTCTTCAAAGCCCAAATCAAATCTCCCAGATCTAGCCAACCTGACCACGTCACTCATACGTAATCTGGTCAGCTGACCTTCGGTTCTGGTAAACGTGTCTACCTCCACGTTTACTCCCCCCTCTTTCTCTCTCTCTCTCTCTTTCTCTGTAACATTCCTTCCCCCCTTTTTATCAAAATGTATGGCGAAGGCATACATTTTCTACTTCCCACATTTACTAAGAATGGTATATATATACTCACCCCACTGGCAAAGAAAACTGTCATACCTTTATTCAATATGCTAAGTAAAATAATATCAACAAATAATACCATGTGGCGCTAATCCTTGCGCCCTCGAAGGTCAACAACTCCCTGTGTCCCCATGGTCTCTTCATAATTTAAATCAGAATTTCAGGAGCATCCTTTACTCCCGTCGACACTACGCGTGATCGATAAATTCTCGGCAATCAACCGAATAATAAAATCGAGGTCCATCTGCCTCTTCAAAACGGACTATCATCGTCCTTGGCTTTACAGATCAGCTTTTCTTCCCATAGATAGCGCACAAAAATTTTTTTTCCATCCCAAGCCTTATCCTATTCATCATAAGCCTACTCTTATTACTAGTATTTTGTGGGAAACAAAAAACCTCTTAACATTCCAGATGGTGGGTAGCCTTCTATTTTCCTAAGTACTTGCATACATATTTCATTCATCTTCTCTTGAGAGATTCGTAACACGTCAGCCATTGCACTCCCTCTGCCCCTTACGCCATGTCAGTGGGCATTTCATTTGCTCCCTGAAGTTGATTACAACTAGATCCGCTCACGCTGGACAGAATACATTCCGTTTACTGCTATGTCAGAAAAAACTTTTTTTTTCCAAAGTCGGTAAGCGCAACCTGCCTTGAAGACACATAGCTTCACGGAAAACGTCGGATTTCCACACATGAAGTACTCAAACTTGCTCCATATTGATTCTACTCGGAATCAATAGAAATCACGATAAAAAAAAAATAAAATTCGAATCACTTCTCGAGAATAATGAAATTAATAACTACCCATGTAATTCAACACCTCTCCAAAATTCTAACATGCTTGCCACAGAAATTAAATTCCATTCACGCCCCACTTTTTTTCTTTCATTTCTTCATATAGTTTATTTAACCCTATATTTATCCTTTTTTTTTCTACCTTACTTATGTGGTCAAAACGTCACTCATGTCGAATAGAACATTTATTCTACATTTCGAAAACTAAAATTAACACCGACTGAACCTTTGACTCTTCTGAAACTTTTTATTATTATTATTATTATTATTATTATTATTATTATTATTATTATTATTATTATTATTATTATTATTATTATTTATTACACTGTTTAAATCTTATTTCTTTCTCTTTTTCCCTATTTTATTATTACTATTATGATTATTAATTAATTAATTAACAACACGTTCTTTCTTTTATTAATCATTCTTTCAATAGACCCCACAAGCAAAGATTCCACCTCCCCATTCTGCGAAAAAAAAAAATACATGTCAAAGAACAAGAAAATTTTGCCAATACCGTTTGACAACATATCAACTACATAAAAATAATACATTAAAACATACAAAAATATCCTATAAGCAATCGCAAAGTCTCATCTCACTAACAACAAAATTCCAAATAACAAAACACAGATTCGTGGAAACCCATTTGACCACGTCATCAACTAGGTCGGCTGCATAGTGCATCATCTTTTACCATTCCACAGAATTCAAAATTAAAGAAAAATCACAGTCGTTTACAAAAAATACCTAGACATTTACAATTAAAATACATAGTCGTTTCTAAAATAAAATAAAACGACTCACTTATAAAGTCTCAGACAATACTAACACTGCAGATGTGCTTACAGTTATATCGCATAGGATTAGCAAATCTCTCGACGGTGGCAATCTTTCTAGGGCAATTGCTCTTGACATATCTAAAGCCTTTGATAGGGTATGGCATGACGGTTTACTTCATAAGATCGCTAGCTATGGTATAGCTGGAAAAGTCTTCTCAATTATTAAATCATTTCTTTCTGATAGGTTCATAAGAGTAGTAGTTGAGGGGCAAAAATCAGAAGCTCACAGTATTAATGCCGGTGTCCCTCAGGGGTCCATCCTTGGCCCAACTCTTTTCCTGATCTACATTAATGATCTTCCAAATCACATCCTTACATCATTTGTAAACATTTATGCTGACGACACTACCATTTATGGTACCACATCTAAGACAGTAAACGACCAAGTTCTCTCCAATTCTCTCTCCTCTGATCTTGAGCACGTAGTACAATGGAGAAAGGAGTGGCTGGTTACTTTTAATGCATCTAAAACCAAGCTTCTCTCTTTGCATCATCAACATTCTAATCCACATTTGGCATCAATTGAAATGAATGGCTCTCGTCTTGAGGAGGCCTCAAGTTTTGACAAGCTTCTTGGCTTGACCATTACTCCTGATCTTAAATGGAACCCGTACATCAAATCTGTTGCCAAGGCCGCTGGAAAAATGGTGGGATCTTTCTATCGATCTGGTAAATATCTCACTGCTGATGCTATTCTCTATCTATATAAGAGCCAGGTACGTCCAAGGATGGAATACTGTTGCCACATCTGGGCAGGAGCTGCTAGAAAGGACTTGTCCTGCCTTGATAGAGTTCAAAATAGACTTCGTAGCCTCGTAGGAGATGTCCTTTTCTCCTCCTTGCAACCTCTATCTCACAGAAGAGATGTTGCGAGTTTGTCTCTGATGTATCGTTATTTTCATGAAAAGTGTTCGACTGAGCTTCAATCTATGGTCCCCCCTCGCCAAACTTTCACAAGAAACACTCGTCTAGCTGTAAACACTATCAATAATTCCCCCACTCTTTATCTGTGCCTAAACCTAAACGTAGATTCCATGAACAAAGCTTCTTTCTTAGAACTGCATGGAATTGTCTTCCGTTTTCCTGCTTTCCGGCTGACTACAATATGGCTGTGTTCAAGTCTAAAGTAAATAAGTTCTTGATGAGCCGTTCCATATAAGTTATCAAATTTACAAAATTTTCATTACTAATGATTACTATATTGTCCAATTTCTACTGTACACTCTTTAACCCTTATCCTTGAGTGGCCTCTGGACCTTGATAATGTGGTGATGCCTATGTAAAAAAAAAAGAAAATGTCAGAAAAAAATTCCTAAGAAAAAAAATCGTACAATTAGTGAAAAAGGAAAAAAAATCACATTTCAGAACCTATCCATTGTTTTTCATCAAAAGTACATATTGTTTTTCATTAAAAGTTACACTTAGTTCACAGTTTAAAAATTGCAACAAAATATTCATAACACATATTTGTGATTGACGTGTTTATCTTTTGGTAAGCTGAAAGGCTCATTCCTGACGCACACTTACTAAAGTCATATGGTCTATTTCTTTTTTTTTTCTTCTTTCTGGTTTACTCACTGGCTGTTATTTTTCCCTTCTAATTTTTTAAAATTGATATTTTTCTTCGTTCATAACGAGCTAATTCCTAATACGATAAACATTTTTTTTTGCTAATTCTATGTATAAAGTTTTACATCTGTATGTCTGTATGTCTTCCCTTTCTTTCTTCGTGAAAAGGTTGTACGTGTGTATTGCTTTTCTTTTTTTTTCTTTTTTTTTCTTAATTATTTTTCTAATTCGCCTAGTGTTTTAATGGACCCTACGTTGTGTGTGTGTTGATTTGTATTTTTTTCTACTGTTCTTTCTTTTTCTTTTTTTTCCATACATTTTATTGTTTTTCTTGTCCTTTTTTTTTTCTTTTTTCCCCGTGGCAATTGAAGTTCTTTTTTTTTCTTCTTTTTTTCTTTTAAACCCACCCTTGCTAGGTGGTCTGGTCAGTTACGACACCAAATTGAACTTTTGTTACATATCGTTATCATCGAGGGGCACCATTTACTTTTGGTGTATAACATAAAAGAATTCCGTGAGCGTATGATTGTCTCTAATATAAATGGTTGTGTGTTTGATTATCATAAAGGGAATCGTGTGTGTGACATGTATTTTCAGAACCTACCTCTGCTTCTTCGATGTTGGACCATCTGGAAATTTCTCATCCTGGAGGGAGACTTGATACCTGTTTGACGAAGATTTATCACTCCAAGACGATGAATGGGTTTTATAGTTTTTATTTCACTTTCCCCAGAGGTCCTGCAGAAGGTGGAAGTGAAATCGGCCTGTGTGGGTTCTTCTTCTACATACGTCAGCGTTCGTCTCCCCCCTCCCCAGTTAAGAGGGGGAGACAACGGAAAGCCGTCCGTCTTCTTCAAAGCCCAAATCAAATCTCCCAGATCTAGCCAACCTGACCACGTCACTCATACGTAATCTGGTCAGCTGACCTTCGGTTCTGGTAAACGTGTCTACCTCCACGTTCACTCACCCCCCCCCCCTCTCTCTCTCTCTCTCTCTCTGTAACAAATGGTTGATATGCCGTAAAACAAAAACAAACAAACAAACAAACAAACAACTACATGTTAGCATTTTCTGTATGTCCAGTTTGTATCAGTGACTCATGTGTTAATTTCCCCATTCAAGGGTTTTCCTTAATATTTCCGCCGTTTTCATTACTGTTATGCGTCGTATCTTATCAGTCATCCCTCAGATTCCAATCCCTCCCATTCTCTTTTCAACGTTTTTCGGTATTGTTTCTGGCACTCCTACTCGTAGAACTGTTATCTTTATCTTTATTATTATTATTTACTCCCTAGGTGTAGTCACGCAGGCCATTATCAAAGATGTCTCTTTGTGAACAACTTGTATTGTTATCTGGAGTTTAAGTGACAACAAGTCTCCTCAGATTTCTAGTACTCTTCACCTCTTTCGATAAACTTTGCAAAAGTGTTTGCGTTATCGTAACAACCGCTTACCATTGATGTCTCATTGGCAGCGACCATTGGTCTTCACTGAAATTTGGGTAGCAATAAGCCTCCTCAAGGTCCCAGTTCTCTTTGCACTCAACCATCGGAGGTCTGGCCAGTGCTTTCTCTCCTCGGTCTTTCCATCCTCCTTGAACCTTACTTATTTGGTGATGTGTCAGTTTATGGTGACATACAAAAGATAATAAATAAAAATTTTTTTTTAAAAATACAATTATACCGTTTCAGTTTTCATGATTCATGTGATGGTCTGTAGCATTTTCTGTGCGTTTAGTTTGTATCTGTAGTTCGTGTGTGTTGGTCCCCGCATTCAAGGGGTTTTCCTTAATATTTATGCAGTTTTCATTACTGTTATCTCTTTTATCTTCTCAGCCATCCCCCTGATTCCAATCTCACCGATTTTCTTTTAAAAGTTTTGGGGTCGTCGTCATTATTATTATTATTATTATTATTATTATTATTATTATTATTATTATTATTATTATTATTATTATTATTAGCAGCAGCAGCTCACAAGGAGCTTTCACACAGTTTATCAAAGATCTCTCCTTGAAAACAGCCTGTGGTGTTCCCTGGAAGCTGAGTGACAACAAGCCCTCCCAGGTTTCCAGTAATCTCCACCTCTTTCGATAGTATTTGCAAATAAATTTGCATTATCGCAACAGCTGCTTGCTATTGATTTCTCGTTGGCAGCGGTTATTGGTCTTCACTGAACTTTGAGTGACAATAAACCTCCCCAAGATCCGAGTTCTCTTCGCACTTATCCAGCGAAGATCCGGTCAGTGCTCTCTCCTCGATCTTTCCTTCCTCCTTGACTCTACTTGGCTGTTTGGTCTCATTTTTTTTTTTAGGGGGAGGGGATTCAGTGATGTTGCAATGGGATGAGGTGAGGTTAGAGAACTTTATTATTATTATTATTATTATTATTATTATTATTATTATTATTATTATTATTATTGCTGTTGTTATTGTTGTTGTTGTTATTATTGTTGTTGTTGTTGCTCAGCAGGATCTTTGCCCTTTCTTAAACGGTCTACTCGTGTAAATGATGGAGCCTACCAACCCCCTTTTGAACTGACCCACACTGTCACCCCCCACATTCACCCCACGCGTCACACGTCAAGATTCCCAATTCTCCAGTAATTGCCCCCTATCTCTCAATCTATTCACCCCTCCACCCCGGACAAATACAGTAGAATAAAACCGAAAAACAAGAATTGACCCTTAATTTTTTAAGACGCGTCCATTCAATCAACGCATTTAGCGATAAAAAATGATATTCCACACGTAAGCATGAGAGGTCAACGAAAATTCCATTTCAAACTTACGCGTGATATACTAACGAAAATTCTATTTCAAAGACAAACGTGACAGACCCACGAAAATTTATTTTAAAACTTAAGCATGTTAGATTAACAACAATTCTATTTATAACTTAAACGTTACAGACCAACGAAAATTTATTTTAAAACTTAAGCATTCCAGATTAACGACAATTATTACTTGAGCGTTACGGACCAACAGAAATTTCATTTCAAAAAGTGTGACAAACCAACGCAAATTCTATTTAAAACTTAAATCGTGACAAACCAACGAAGATGCTATTTCAAACTTAAGCACGACAGGCTGATGAAACTGATATAACAAACTTAAGCATAACAAATCGACGAAAAATCTATTTTTAACGTAAGCGGGAGCAACATTTTAAATTATAGCCAAGATTGTATGCTCTATTTGATTTTCGGTTTTTGTTGTCTATTTGACTGGAAAATTAGACATGTGCAAGCGTATGAGAAAGTCATTCTTAACATGGGGATAGGAGGGATTTCACATCATCTGGGTGGAATATAGGCATTAATCAGTAGCAACTATATCTTGCCGGTTACAGTCATCCCGTACACGAAGCAGAAATCAGAAGTTCAACAGAGCAGATAATTTTGACTATAAGCAATTTTTTTTTAAATTTAAATTTGCCAGATAGGCAGTAGAAAGTGGACTCATTATAGCATGAACGTTCCCCATCCCACCCCAAGCGTTAGAAAATAAAAAAGAGGAAAAATATAACAAAAAAAAAGGGAAGAAATAAGTTTATCAGCAGAACAAGGGTTATAGGAAGTTGTTCACCAAGGTACACAAAAGTGTGACTTTATGCAAATTACCCACTATTACTTGAAGAAAGGCTATATATAAACACTAAAAAAAAAAAAAAAATGAACCTTGGATGAGAGAGCTCAAAAAAAAAAAAATGAACCTTGGATGAGAGAGCTCAAAAAAAAAAAAATAATAATGAACCTTGGATGAGAGAGCTCAAAAAAAAAATGAACCTTGGATGAAAGAGCTAAAAAAAAAAAATAATGAACCTTGGATGAGAGAGCTCAAAAAAAAAAATGAACCTTGGATGAGAGAGCTCAAAAAAAAAAAAATGAACCTTGGATGAGAGAGCTCAAAAAAAAAAAAATGAACCTTGGATGAGAGAGCTCAAAAAAAAAAAAAAAAAATGAACCTTGGATGAGAGAGCTCAAAAAAAAAAATAATGAACCTTGGATGAGAGAGCTCAAAAAAAAAAAAATGAACCTTGGATGAGAGAGCTCAAAAAAAAAAAAAATGAACCTTGGATGAGAGAGCTCAAAAAAAAAAAAATAATGAACCTTGGATGAGAGAGCTCAAAAAAAAAAATGAACCTTGGATGAGAGAGCTCAAAAAAAAAAAAATGAACCTTGGATGAGATAGCTCAAAAAAAAAAATGAACCTTGGATGAGAGAGCTCAAAAAAAAAAAATAATGAACCTTGGATGAGAGAGCTCAAAAAAAAAAAAAATGAACCTTGGATGAGAGAGCTCAAAAAAAAAAATAATAATGAACCTTGGATGAGAGAGCTCAAAAAAAAAAATGAACCTTGGATGAGAGAGCTCAAAAAAAAAAATAATGAACCTTGGATGAGAGAGCTCAAAAAAAAATGAACCTTGGATGAGAGAGCTCAAAAAAAAAAAAATGAACCTTGGATGAGAGAGCTCAAAAAAAAAAAAAAAATGAACCTTGGATGAGAGAGCTCAAAAAAAAAAAAAATGAACCTTGGATGAGAGAGCTCAAAAAAAAAAAAAAAAATGAACCTTGGATGAGAGAGCTCAAAAAAAAAAAAATGAACCTTGGATGAGAGAGCTCAAAAAAAAAAAAAAAATGAACCTTGGATGAGAGAGCTCAAAAAAAAATAATGAACCTTGGATGAGAGAGCTCAAAAAAAAATGAACCTTGGATGAGAGAGCTCAAAAAAAAAAAAAATGAACCTTGGATGAGAGAGCTCAAAAAAAAAAAAATGAACCTTGGATGAGAGAGCTCAAAAAAAAAAAAAAAAATGAACCTTGGATGAGAGAGCTCAAAAAAAAAAATGAACCTTGGATGAGAGAGCTCAAAAAAAAAAAATGAACCTTGTATGAGAGAGCTCAAAAAAGAAAATGAACCTTGGATGAGAGAGCTCAAAAAAAAAAAAATGAACCTTGGATGAGAGAGCTCAAAAAAAAAAAAAATGAACCTTGTATGAGAGAGCTCAAAAACGAAAATGAACCTTGGATGAGAGAGCTTAAAAAAAAAAAATGAACCTTGGATGAGAGAGCTCAAAAAAAAAAATGAACCTTGGATGAGAGAGCTCAAAAAAAAAAAAAATGAACCTTGGATGAGAGAGCTCAAAAAAAAAATGAACCTTGGATGAGAGAGCTCAAAAAAAAAAATGAACCTTGGATGAGAGAGCTCAAAAAAAAAATGAACCTTGGATGAGAGAGCTCAAAAAAAAAATGAACCTTGGATGAGAGAGCTAAAAAAAAAGAAAAAATGAACCTTGGATGAGAGAGCTCAAAAAAAAAAAATGAACCTTGGATGAGAGAGCTCAAAAAAAGAAATGAACTTTGGATGAGAGAGCCCAAAAGAAAAAAAAAAATGAACCTTGGATGAAAGAGCTCAAAAAAAAAAAATGAACCTTGGATGAGAGAGCTCAAAAAAAAAAAAAAGAATGACCTTGGATGAGAGAGCTCAAAAAAAAAATGAACTTGTGATGAGAGAGCTCAAAAAAAAAAAAATGAACCTTGGATGAGAGAGCTCAAAAAAAAAAAAATGAACCTTGGATGAGAGAGCTCAAAAAAAAAAAAAATGAACCTTGGATGAGAGAGCTAAAAAAAAAAAATGAACCTTGGATGAGAGAGCTCAAAAAAAAAAAATGAACCTTGGATGAGAGAGCTCAAAAAAAAAAATGAACCTTGGATGAGAGAGCTCCAAAAAAAAAAAAAAAAAGAACCGGGAACGAGCAGAGTTCAAAAAAAAAAAAAAAAAATTACCAAAAAGAACGAGAGAAGCTTAAAAATGAATTTACTGAAAGGAATGGAAACACGTCTTTTCACCTCTGTTACCTAATTTTCTTCAACAAAAAAAGCACATTCTCATGAACAACCATTTTGGAAACTATCAAACTTCAAATTGACATAAGTATTACCTTTTTTTATTGTATTTGTAATTATTATTGAATAGAATTTGTTTTTGAATGCAATAACTTGTTTTTTTTTAATTGCCTTTATCAAAAATCAAAAAACAAAAAAACGGAAGGTTGTTCTGCTACAAAAGGTTTTTTCTTTTCTATAAACAAAAGAAAAAAAAAAAGAAAAAAGGTGGTAGAAATAACTAATTTAAGAAAATTTCTAGCACCCTTTCTCTATACAACCAGTTTCATTGTTATTACTAACAAAGATAACAAATAAAGCTGCCTGTAAATGTTAAAATGAGATTTCTTTTCTTCGTTTATAACTAAATACTGTTTCGTTGTTGAGGTATTCTAATGTCAAGGCATCATATGTATTTTGATACATATGATGCAGAATTCTTCGCTTTTATCGGAGGGTGAGAATATTAGTTTTTTTTAGAGAGTGTGTGAAGTTCGTCCGGATGTTAAATGATTCTTGCTGTATGAGGGATAATGTATTAATTTTGTGAGTTTGTTGCCTAGATCAATATCAGATATCAACAAAAACAAAAAATACTAAACGACACAAAATATTCAAATTAGTCCTTGCGTGAAAGAGCAGGACACAAAATGTTTTAAATAATAATAATAATAATAATAATAATAATAATAATAATAATAATAATAATAATAATAATAATAATAATAATAATAATAGAATAACAATAACAAAGACTTTCGCTGGTGAGGACTACTATTGACCGTAACCAGTTATACAGTCCTTTTGAAATTTTAATCTCTATTTTTCTCGTTATGTACTGAATATTTGTTAATGAAACCTATATGAAATATGTTCCTTATTAAATTTTAAAGATTTTCTATTCTGAAAGAAGTTTTAAAAAATTTAATCTAAAAAAGTTATTTTAAAGTTTTTGTTTAAAAAATTCAGATTTTCTTATTATTCAGACCTGTATTACAAAGAGGGGGTTGCAAAAATGAGTTGTGGTGTGAGGAGAAATACAAACTGAAAGAGAGAATATCCAGATCTGTAATAATACAAAGAGGGGGTTGCAAAAATGAGTTGTGGTGTGAGGAGAAATACAAACTGAAATAGAGAGAAGGAGAGTTTTGAAACATAATCTTTAAAAGATAAGATACAAGCTAGAAAAGCATTTCATCCAAGGCATGAAAATTGTTAAACAAAATGTTTTTACTATAGGCTTTAAAAAAAAGTACAAGATTCAATTTGAAATTTATTTATCTTCAAAGTGCACTTTTATAAATTTTACAAAGTAAGGTATAAAAATTTAATTTAAATTGAATCAAAAAAATTATCTTGGATTTATTTATGTAATGTACATTTTGTTGCAATTTTAAAACATTATCTTTCATCTAGCAATTAATGATATAGATATACAATTTTCAATGATTTTTTTTAAAAGGTGCAACAGAATGTACATTACATAAAATAAATCCAAGGTAATTTTTTGATTCAATTTAAATTAAATTTTTATACCTTACTTTGTAAAATTTATAAAAGTGTATTTGAAGATAAATAAATTTCAAATTGAATCTTTTTGTACTTTTTGTTTGTTGTCTAGATCTATATCAGATATCACCCCCCCCCCAAAAAAAACTGAAAGACACAAAAAAATTCAAATTTACTTTTGAGCACATCCTACCAATTTCTTTTCAACAACTCTAATCTTTTTAGCCAAATCCATTTGAACGCAGCCAACACTTGTTATTTCCTTAAAAGCACGTTTCCACCATGCCTATTCTTTTAGAGCGTTGTATAATGATTGACCCACAAAACCCCTGCAACCAACCTCTTTAGGGTCGAAAATGATCTTCCGTCAATTTTCACATTATATATATATACTAGCGGGGGTACCCGGCGTTGCCCGAGTGTTTGTTTCCAGGACGGGGGGGGGAGTTTTAAAAAATGTTATGGTAGGTAAGTAGGAAGGATCAAACCCGGAGTCATGAATAAAAGTAGGAAAATAAAGTGTGAAAAAAAACAAAAAAACATCTGCAACGTTAACAGTTCGGCCACCAAGAAAAGTCCATTCCAGTTGTTTAGAAAAAAAAAAAAAAAAAAAAAACGACTACGGTAGGTCGGCGCGAACGTGAAAATATAATGTGAATTGTCCAGCACGCTAACCACTACGCCACAGAGCACTGCAGCTTAGTTTAGTGATTTTAAATAACTTCACATGAAAGAACTACGAAGCCAAACCGGTGTTCTCTTCTCAACTGTTCCTTGTGACGATCCCCAAACGGTGTTAAGTGGTGGCAGGGGGAGGAGGAATTTATTAGAGAGAAAATATTTTGCCACTTCCATTGATCTTAACCGATTTTGGCCGTGACTTCTCAGCAGAAAAAGTATAGAAATCTAAGATTATCGAGGAATTTGAGAAATAATAAGCCTATAACACACCTCAGATATTGTTCTGCCGTTTGTGCATATTATATTTGCATGAAATATCTTGATTTTTAATCCTATTAATGTCAAAATCCGACGGGAAAAATGAGTTCATATATATATATATATATATATATATATATATATATATATATATATATATATATATATATATCCGACGTTGCCCGGGATTGAATGATGATCAACGAATGTTTCACATTATCATATTTTTATTGGCATCGAAATCGGTGAAAACAAATCAATTGATTGCCAGCTCTAGTTGAGAAACTTTCGCGTTGCATCGGGAGGAAGCTTCACATACCTCCACGCAATGACTTAGTCCAAAATATGTTTTAGTCTACATTGCACTGTAGAGAACCTATTGTTTCAAATGTTAGAAAGAGACTTCTGCTTTCTATATCAGAGGCAAATAATTCCCTGGAAAACTCCTATATCAAAGGCACATGCCCCAGAATACTTCCTATCAATAGAAGATGACTCCCTGGATACTTCCTGTATCTGGGGCAGATAACTCTTTTACTTATACACTATATTCTCTTTCTGATAACCAACCGTGATTGCCAAATAAAATGTTTCTCAGGGAGCGTATGGAATCAATACGCTCCGTGCAAGTGGTTGGTTAGTGTGGGACCAAATCGTCTAGCAGGGACGTGGATTCGTGAGAGAAAATAAGCAATTATTTATGACTGCTATAGACCAACCAAAAGACAGACAAATCTACAGGCAGATGGACGATCTACGGACAGGACGTCTCGTAGAATTACGAGGTCGCACCAAAACAATCGCCATATTTTAAAGATTTATGACAAAGGAAAAAAATATGATAATGGCTTTGGTGAGAAATAAATCGGAAATGAGGATAATCAGTGTCAATGCGCAGGCGTACAACTAAACCGGAAGTGATTCTCTTAAGACGGGGGTATAATTTTCATCCTGATTCTAAAAATCGCACTTAATTCATGCTTGCGGTGGAATGTCTTTGACAGCATCCTCGAGGGGTGGGACGGGATAGAAGGGGACGGAGGGGGGGGCGGAGACGAAGACCGAGAAACATTCCTTAAATGATTCGAGTGTTGAGAGAAAAAAAATGGAACTTATTTACGAAATGATAAAGAAATTTTGCGAGAATTGCGTTGACAATAAGAAAGTATTTGCAAATCGTTCTTATATAAAATTTGTTAACCCTAGCCCTGAGCCTAACCGTTTTTAGATATAAATTAACTGATAAACTTGCGGAACGGAATTAGGAATGCCATCCAGAAACTAATAGATGATACTATTAAAGAAACGCTTTAAGGAAAATGCAAAACCCAACATCAACCCAAGCCGCAAGTAGAATTGGCAATTACGAAGTTGATTCGACCAAACTAATATTCTTGTATGGATGTAGAAATACCAAATATACTGAACTTGCAAAACGGATTCAGGATGTCATTTAGCAACTAATGGGGGATATTGCTAAAGAAACGCAGACTTTAAATCTAACTGAAAGGACTGAAGATATGGTCTACATAGCCGCCATCTCAAGTTAAACTTTTGTAAGTTAGACGTGTTTTTCATTTTTTGAAAATGCCGCGGTTAACTAAACAAACAAATAAAAAAGTTGATTCCAACGTTCACGGATTCTGATTGAGAAAGGGACTCCCCTCTGGTTCAATCGAAATTGGTGATTAAATAGTTTCTTGTTGTGTCCGCGTAGACCTATTCCTAGTGCAGGAGTTTCTGAATTTTTGAGATGAGGATTGGTTATTCGTATCATTTGGATTCATGCGACTACTGTTCTCATTTTCAGTGTGATTTTCATAACGTTTCGGCCGATCTAACCTCCGACCTTTTTCGGGTCTATCTTGTCGAACTCGGAAATGTTTCTGTCGAACTCGGGAATTTGGACGGAATTTCGAGCGGAACCCTTTATTTACTTCACGGGGGTAGCATGCTCTTGTTCCATCAGCCATGACTGGATAGAGGTCCTAAGTAATTAGCAATTGCATTTTTCGGTCGCCCACACCGAGGATTGAACCTTCAACCTTCAGAAGAATATCAGTTTTTACAATTGATTTTTCCAAGTAAACCACTGCGCCACGAGTCTCAAGGTATATCATAATGACCACCGAAGAGATTGTAATCGTTGATCTCAGTGGAAAAAAAGTTAAGCTTTTTTGAATCGGCAGATCCAATAGACCCTCCACCATTTGGTTAGACAGTATTTGAAAAATGCTGGATATTGCGCGTTTGATACGGAACAGAGGCGTGAACACCATATTTGAGCAATAGTTTGATGAGGGAGACGTAAAGTGGGAGAAATATTCCAGGCTGTTTGCATCGGCAGATCCAATAGACTCTCTACCATTTGAGTAAACAGACTTTGAACGCTTTCCAAATGTTGGTGCAGGGATAAATAACATGTTCTACGATGTATCGTAATGACCATTGAAGAGATTGTAGGTTAAAATGAGATCACCGCATAATCGTCGGCGTTCAGTGGAGAAAATTTTAAGCTTTCTGAGTCGGCTATAAAAGGACAGCTCCAACAGACGCTGCACCATTTGAGTTGACAGTCTTTGAACACTTTCCAAATGTTGGATATCACGTATTGGATACGGAGCAAAGACGTGAACACCATACTTTAGCAATGGCGACGAGGGAGACAAAAAGTGGGGAAAATATTTCAGGAGAGAATTTGCAAAAATGAAAATAAATTGCGTCTTGTTTACGTGATGTAGAAATCACTGTTCAGCTGACCTGCTTCTCGGCTAACTACAATATCGAAACCTTCAGTAAAAAGGTTAAGCTTTTTGATTCAGCTTTCCAACAGACTCTCAACCATTCGAGTAGACAGTCTTTGTGTGATTGTTAGTGAGTAAATAATAATAACAACGTATTTGACACAGAGAAGAGGCGTGAACGCAATACTTTAGCAATGGTTATGGGGAAAGCATAAAGTAAGAGAAATATTTTAGGAGTTTGCAGGAATGAAAAATAAATTGCGCTTTACTTACATGATGTACAAATAATATTTCCTTTATTTTCTTTTTTATTTTAATATTTTCTTTTCTGTTTTCTTTTCTATTTTAAAAATCTCTTTTTTGTTTTCTTTTCTATTTTAGCATTCCTTTTCTGTTTTCTTTTTTATTTTAACATTTCCTTTTCTGTTTTCTTTTCAATTTTAAGATTTTCTTTTCTGTTTTACTTTCTTTTTTTTTTTTTTTTTACAAAGGTATCACCACATTATCAAGGCCCAGAGGCCACTCAAGGATAAGGGTTAAAGAGTGTACAGTAGAAGTTGGTCAATATAGTAATCATTAGTAATGAAAAGTTGGTAAATTTAATAACTTATATGGAACGGCTCATCAAGAACTTATTTACGTTAGACTTGAACACAACCATATTGTAGTAAGCCGGAAAGCAGGAAAACGGAAGACAATTCCACAGGCGTGCAGTTCTAAGAAAGAAGCTTTGTTCATGGAATCTATGTTTAGGTTTAGGCACAGATAAAGAGTGGGGGAAATTATTGATAGTGTTTACAGCTAGACGAGTGTTTCTTGTGAAAGTTTGGCGAGGGGGGACCATAGATTGAAGCTCAGTTGAACACTTTCCATGAAAATAACGATACATCAGAGACAAACTCGCAACATCTCTTCTGTGAGATAGAGGTTGTAAGGAGGAGAAAAGGACATCTCCTACGAGGCTACGAAGTCTATTTTGAACTCTATCAAGGCAGGACAAGTCCTTTCTAGCAGCTCCTGCCCAGATGTGGCAACAGTATTCCATCCTTGGACGTACCTGGCTCTTATATAGATAGAGAATAGCATCAGCAGTGAGATATCTACTGGATTGATAGAAAGATCCCACCATTTTTCCAGCGGCCTTGGCAGCAGATTTGATATACGTGTTCCATTTAAGATCAGGAGTAATGGTCAAGCCCAGAAGCTTGTCAAAACTTGAGGCCTCCTGAAGACGAGAGCCATTCATTTCAATTGATGACAAATGTGGATTAGAATGTTGATGATGTAAAGAGAGAAGCTTGGTTTTAGATGCATTAAAAGTAACCAGCCACTCCTTTCCCCATTGTACTACATGCTCAAGATCAGAGGAGAGAGAATTGGAGAGTACTTGCTCGTTTACTGTCTTAGATGTGGTACCATAAATGGTAGTGTCGTCAGCATAAATGTCTACAAATGATGTAAGGATATGATTTGGAAGATCATTAATGTAGATCAGGAAAAGAGTTGGGCCCAGGATGGATCCCTGAGGGACACCGGCATTAATACTGTGAGCTTCTGATTTTTGCCCCTCAACTACTACTCTTATGAACCTATCAGAAAGAAATGATTTAATAATTGAGAAGACTTTTCCAGCTATACCATAGCTAGCGATCTTATGAAGTAAACCTTTATGCCATACCCTATCAAAGGCTTTAGATATGTCAAGAGCAATTGCCCTAGAAAGATTGCCACCGTCGAGAGATTTGCTAATCCTATGCGATATAACTGTAAGGACATCTGCTGTAGATCTAGCAGAACGGAAACCATATTGAGTGTCACTAAGAAGGTTATTTTTGTTGAGATGTTTGATTACTTCTGTATTTAACACAGATTCTAGCAACTTACTCATGACGCACAGGAGACTTATTGGCCTGTACTGAGAGGGGGATGAGCGATCACCTGAATTCTTAAATACAGGGCATACTGATGAGATTTTCCAGGGAGATGGGAAACTATTCTCCTTAAGACAACGTTTAAACAGTTTTGTAAGTATGGGCGCTATTTCAGGTTGAAGTTTTTTGAGTACTATAATTGGAATACCATCAGGGCCAGTTGCTTTACTGGAATCAAGGTTTTTGATTAGCTTGGCAACATCACGTACAGATATACGTATATCACATAGCGTGTTTTCTGATACAGGAGGATTTCTATTTTAAGATTTTCTTTTCTGTTTTATTTTCTATTTTAAGATTTTCTTTTCTGTTTTATTTTTTATTTAAGCATTTCCTTTTCTGTTTTCTTTTCTATTTTAACATTTTCTTTTCTGTTTTATTTTCTATTTTAACATTTCCTTTTCTGTTTTCTTTTCTATTTTAGCATTTTCTTTTCTGTTTTATTTCCTATTTAAGCATTTCTTTTCTGTTTTATTTTCTATTTTAACATTTTCTTTTCTGTTTTATTTTCTATTTTAACATTTTCTTTTCTGTTTTATTTTCTAGTTTAACATTTCCTTTTCTGTTTTATTTTCTATTTTAACATTTCCTTTTCTGTTTTATTTTCTATTTTAACATCTCCTTTTCTGTTTTCTTTTCTATTTTAACATTTTCTTTTCTGTTTTATTTTCTATTTTAACATTTTCTTTTCTGTTTTCTTTTCTATTTTAACATTTTCTTTTCTGTTTTATTTTCTATTTTAACATTTCCTTTTCTGTTTTATTTCCTATTTTAACATTTCCTTTTCTGTTTTATTTTCTATTTTAACATTTTCTTTTCGGTTTTATTTTCTATTTTAACATTTTCTTTTCTGTTTTATTTTCTATTTTAACATTTTCTTTTCTGTTTTATTTTCTATTTTAACATTTCCTTTTCTGTTTTATTTTCTATTTTAACATTTTCTTTTCTGTTTTATTTTCTATTTTAACATTTCCTTTTCTGTTTTATTTTCTATTTTAACATTTTCTTTTCTTTTTTATTTTCTATTTTAAGATTTTCTTTTCTGTTTTATTTCCTATTTTAACATTTCCTTTTCTGTTTTATTTTCTAGTTTAACATTTCCTTTTCTGTTTTATTTATTATTTTAACATTTCCTTTTTTGTTTTCTTTTCTGTTTTAACATTTCCTTTTCTGTTTTCTTTTCTATTTTAACATTTCCTTTTCTGTTTTATTTTCTATTTTAACATTTTCTTTTCTGTTTTATTTTCTAGTTTTACATTTCCTTTTCTGTTTTATTTCCTATTTTAACATTTCCTTTTCTGTTTTATTTTCTAGTTTAACATTTCCTTTTCTGTTTTCTTTTCTATTTTAACATTTCCTTTTCTGTTTATTTTCTATTTTAACATTTTCTTTTCTGTTTTATTTTCTATTTTAACATTTCCTTTTCTGTTTTATTTCCTATTTTAACATTTCCTTTTCTGTTTTATTTTCTATTTTAACATTTCCTTTTCTGTTTTATTTTCTATTTTAACATTTACTTTTCTGTTTTATTTTCTATTTTAACATTTCCTTTTCTGTTTATTTTCTATTTTAACATTTCCTTTTCTGTTTTATTTTCTATTTTAACATTTCCTTTTCTGTTTTATTTTCTATTTTAACATTTCCTTTTATGGTTTATTTTCTATTTTAACATTTTCTTTTCTGTTTTATTTTCTAGTTTTACATTTCCTTTTCTGTTTTATTTCCTATTTTAACATTTCCTTTTCTGTTTTATTTTCTAGTTTAACATTTCCTTTTCTGTTTTCTTTTCTATTTTAACATTTCCTTTTCTGTTTATTTTCTATTTTAACATTTTCTTTTCTGTTTTATTTTCTATTTTAACATTTCCTTTTCTGTTTTATTTCCTATTTTAACATTTCCTTTTCTGTTTTATTTTCTATTTTAACATTTCCTTTTCTGTTTTATTTCCTATTTTAACATTTCCTTTTCTGTTTTATTTTCTATTTTAACATTTCCTTTTATGGTTTCTTTTCTATTTTAACATTTCCTTTTCTGTTTTATTTCCTATTTTAACATTTCCTTTTCTGTTTTATTTTCTATTTTAACATTTCCTTTTCTGTTTTATTTTCTATTTTAACATTTCCTTTTCTGCTTTATTTTCTATTTTAACATTTCCTTTTCTGTTTTATTTTCTATTTTAACATTTCCTTTTCTGTTTTATTTTCTATTTTAACATTTCCTTTTCTGTTTTATTTTCTATTTTAACATTTCCTTTAATGGTTTCTTTTCTATTTTAAAATTTTCTTTCCTGCCTTATTTTCTATTTTAACATTTCCTTTTATGTTTTATTTTCTATTTTAACATTTCCTTTTCTGTTTTATTTTCTATTTTAACATTTCCTTTTCTGTTTTATTTTCTATTTTAACATTTCCTTTTCTGTTTTATTTTCTATTTTAACATTTCCTTTTCTGTTTTATTTTCTATTTTAACATTTCCTTTTCTGTTTTATTTTCTATTTTAACATTTCCTTTTCTGTTTTATTTTCTATTTTAACATTTCCTTTTCTGTTTTATTTTCTATTTTAACATTTCCTTTTATGTTTTATTTTCTATTTTAACATTTCCTTTTCTGTTTTATTTCCTATTTTAACATTTCCTTTTCTGTTTTATTTTCTATTTTAACATTTCCTTTTCTGTTTTATTTCCTATTTTAACATTTCCTTTTCTGTTTTATTTTCTATTTTAACATTTCCTTTTATGGTTTCTTTTCTATTTTAACATTTCCTTTTCTGTTTTATTTCCTATTTTAACATTTCCTTTTCTGTTTTATTTTCTATTTTAACATTTCCTTTTCTGTTTTATTTTCTATTTTAACATTTCCTTTTCTGCTTTATTTTCTATTTTAACATTTCCTTTTCTGTTTTATTTTCTATTTTAACATTTCCTTTTCTGTTTTATTTTCTATTTTAACATTTCCTTTTCTGTTTTATTTTCTATTTTAACATTTCCTTTAATGGTTTCTTTTCTATTTTAAAATTTTCTTTCCTGCCTTATTTTCTATTTTAACATTTCCTTTTATGTTTTATTTTCTATTTTAACATTTCCTTTTCTGTTTTATTTTCTATTTTAACATTTCCTTTTCTGTTTTATTTTCTATTTTAACATTTCCTTTTCTGTTTTATTTTCTATTTTAACATTTCCTTTTCTGTTTTATTTTCTATTTTAACATTTCCTTTTCTGTTTTATTTTCTATTTTAACATTTCCTTTTCTGTTTTATTTTCTATTTTAACATTTCCTTTTCTGTTTTATTTTCTATTTTAACATTTCCTTTTATGTTTTATTTTCTATTTTAACATTTCCTTTTCTGTTTTATTTTCTATTTTAACATTTCCTTTTATGTTTTATTTTCTATTTTAACATTTCCTTTTCTGTTTTATTTTCTATTTTAACATTTCCTTTTCTGTTTTATTTTCTATTTTAACATTTCCTTTTATGTTTTATTTTCTATTTTAACATTTCCTTTTCTGTTTTATTTTCTATTTTAACATTTCCTTTTCTGTTTTATTTTCTATTTTAACATTTCCTTTTCTGTTTTATTTTCTATTTTAACATTTCCTTTTCTGTTTTATTTTCTATTTTAACATTTCCTTTTCTGTTTTATTTTCTATTTTAACATTTCCTTTTCTGTTTTATTTTCTATTTTAACATTTCCTTTTATGTTTTATTTTCTATTTTAACATTTCCTTTTCTGTTTTATTTCCTATTTTAAGATTTTCTTTTCTGTTTTATTTTCTATTTTAACATTTCCTTTTCTGTTTTCTTTTCTATTTTAACATTTCCTTTTATGTTTTATTTTCTATTTTAACATTTCCTTTTCTGTTTTATTTTCTATTTTAACATTTCCTTTTCTGTTTTATTTTCTATTTTAACATTTCCTTTTCTGTTTTATTTTCTATTTTAACATTTCCTTTTCTGTTTTATTTTCTATTTTAACATTTCCTTTTCTGTTTTATTTTCTATTTTAACATTTCCTTTTCTGTTTTATTTTCTATTTTAACATTTCCTTTTATGTTTTATTTTCTATTTTAACATTTCCTTTTCTGTTTTATTTTCTATTTTAACATTTCCTTTTATGTTTTATTTTCTATTTTAACATTTCCTTTTCTGTTTTATTTTCTATTTTAACATTTCCTTTTATGTTTTATTTTCTATTTTAACATTTCCTTTTCTGTTTTATTTTCTATTTTAACATTTCCTTTTCTGTTTTATTTTCTATTTTAACATTTCCTTTTATGTTTTATTTTCTATTTTAACATTTCCTTTTCTGTTTTATTTTCTATTTTAACATTTCCTTTTATGTTTTATTTTCTATTTTAACATTTCCTTTTCTGTTTTATTTTCTATTTTAACATTTCCTTTTATGTTTTATTTTCTATTTTAACATTTCCTTTTCTGTTTTATTTTCTATTTTAACATTTCCTTTTATGTTTTATTTTCTATTTTAACATTTCCTTTTCTGTTTTATTTTCTATTTTAACATTTCCTTTTCTGTTTTATTTTCTATTTTAACATTTCCTTTTATGTTTTATTTTCTATTTTAACATTTCCTTTTCTGTTTTATTTTCTATTTTAACATTTCCTTTTATGTTTTATTTTCTATTTTAACATTTCCTTTTCTGTTTTATTTCCTATTTTAAGATTTTCTTTTCTGTTTTATTTTCTATTTTAACATTTCCTTTTCTGTTTTATTTTCTATTTTAACATTTCCTTTTCTGTTTTATTTTCTATTTTAACATTTCCTTTAATGGTTTCTTTTCTATTTTAAAATTTTCTTTCCTGCCTTATTTTCTATTTTAAGATTCTTTTTTCTATTTAAAGATTTTCTTTTCTGTTTTATTTTCTATTTTAACATTTCCTTTTCTGTTTTATTTTCTATTTTAACATTTCCTTTTCTGTTTTCTTTTCTGCTATAAGTTTTTTTCTGTTTTCTTTTTCATTTTAAGATTTCCTTTTCTGTTTTATTTTCTATTGTAAGATTTTCTTTTCTGTTTTCCTTTCTTTTTCTATCCTTTACAAATGATTTAAATTTTAGTATGTTATTATGGATGATAACGACTACCAGTTGTCAAAGTTTCAGCTTTTCACGGTTGTTATTTCTTAAAAATATTCGGTTTGAAAATGTCGTCCCTTAATTTTGGACGCTACTGTAAGTGCAATATTTCATATGGAAGTACCAAATGAATTTGAATGACTGTTTGTTAGAGTCGTTTTTTAAATACCAATTAGTAACCGCTTATCAAAGACAAGGGCTACTCAATAAGAATTTGTAAATTTAGTGATAATCTGAGCGACATGGGTGAGTGAAGTCGATGAAATTAAACATAATATTGATAGACACACACTCTATCGTGCGAGTATTTTGTTTAATTTTCGATTTTTGGGCAATTATCGAGGCTCGTCTACGGCTTGAATGTTAACGCCATTTTCGTTTTCGTTTTAACTCGCCGGGGTTTACATTATCTATATATTTTAATTAAGAACACTTAAAATACTTTAAAACACACAAAAAACTAATCCAAGTAGGTAGAAAAGTAACTTATCTTGCGTTTGGTAACATTTATTCGTTGGATATTTATTTATTTTTTCCCTCTTTTTGTTTGTTATGTTGGTAGAAGAATAAGTTATCTTGCCTTTGGTAACATTTATTCGTTGTGTATTAATTTTTTTTACATTTTTTTGTTTCGTTTATAGAAGAGTAACTTATCTTGAGTTTGGTAACATTTATTCGTTGTGTATTGATATTTTACCTCTTTTTTTGTTTTGTTGGTAGAAGAGTAACTTATGTTGACTTTTATAACATTTATTCGTTGCGCATGTTTTTACTCTTTTTGTGGAGTTAGTTTTTTTAGAAAACCGCCTTTGAATGATGTGAGGATACCGAACGGACACGAAATCTACCGACATTTTGTTTTTATAATAATAAAGACATTACTCATTAAAAAGTTAATAAATTAACGTATTGATGCTGAAAATATTATTGCAATCGAACAATTGCTCATTTTTTGTACTTGAAAATAAAAACAAAAAATATTTCAAATTAGCCGCTATTAGTTCAATAAGAGTAGAGAGTCGAATTGAAAAAGAGGCTCTGCGTCCGCCATTAGTCCAATTAGAGTAGTAGAGAGAACAGTTGAAAACGAGGCTCTTCGTTTGCGCTCGATGGCAGGATGATTGTGTTGACGTCAATTGCTAAAACAAACACCGACAGAATATGGCATTAATTTGTGCAAACTATGACAGACTTTTCGAATACGTTCCCCAAACGCTGATAAATCCGATCATTTGAAAAGTCCATAAAGATAGAAACTTGTGATTTTTAGTATCCAAGTACGATATATTTACAGTGGAAAAAGACTACATGATTCCATTTCCGTTTGATGGAAACCAGTTTTCTTTTTTTGTTGCAGACCATCTACTAGTTGGCCAGTTGTGTCAAAATTCCAAGCGTGAAAGTTGCATAACGTTCAACGAGCGAGATCGGAGATGCGCCGCTGTACAACACATGCTCTCTGTCGATTCAAATTATGACAACAGGACCATTGCCAGCACCCTCAAAATGCATCGCTGGATTGCAACGAATAACAGAAACGTGCCCCAAATGATGAAAACAATGTTTCTGGCTATGGTTATGGTCTTTGGTGTGGTTTCAAGTGAGGGCCACATCATGCCACCTCACATCTTCGAAGTCGGTTTGAAAGTCAACACTAAAGTGTACCTGGATGTGCTTAAAAGTGTGGTGATTATTGGTGCAATCAGGTGACCGCTGGCAGACTCTCTGTGTGGCAGCAGGACTTTCTACTCGATGAAATTTTTGAATATATTACTATTTTCGACCTGACAATTAAGTACGTGACATGTTTTTGCTTAAAACGACATATACAAAAATCGATCTGTCAATTCTATCTTTTTTTTTTTTTTTTTTGACGTTTAACCCCAAACAAGGCACAGGGCCACTTGTTCGTGAGGGGCTACGATCTGGGACCAGATTTGCAGAGATACTATTTAGGGAGTTGGCCAACAAGATGTCTGTTCACATCACATTTGAATTTTTGCATGTCAGTACAGTCAGGTAAGCAGGGGCTCGGGAGGGAATTCCAAAGTGCAGTCGAAAAGCTATTCGAGTAGAAGGCTTTACGGCATCTAAGCATCTCTACAGTGTAGGGGTGGGATTTTGCTGCTAGTCGGGTTTGTCGAGGATATTGTTTGGAGACTTGGTTAGAAAGTACCAGTGAAGAATCTTTTTTTGATGATTAGCTTGAAACGTGCAGGACCAGGAACTGACCCAGTATCTGCTGGACTGAAGTACGCCACCTGGGTATTAACTAGGAGGTTCCACTCCCAGGCGTTGCCACTCGGCTTTCGGGTGGTGGGGTAAGTTCATCGCTTGAGGATGCCCAGGCAATTTTTGCTTGGCCAGAGTGCCCGTCCTTTAGAGACGCTGGCTGGTTATCTCCACTTTCTCGACCTTGTGTCACATCTTGCTGAGGTGAGCAGCAAGTAAATATCCCCTTTCATTATATCGAAATATTGCAACATTGAGAATAAAGAGCAACTATCGTTGACCTGGGGAGGACGTGCGGCATTCTGAGGGGGGGGGGGGAGAAAAATCGAAAGAAAAATTAAAATAATAAAAATTTAACAAAACAAATGTGAAATTTTTATTATTTTATCGATGAAAATCGAAAAAACAAATTAAAATAATAAAAATTTAACAAAAAAACGTGAAATTTTTATTATTTTATCGATGAAAATCGAAAAAACAAATTAAAATAATAAAAGTTTAACAAAAAATGTGAAATTTTTATTATTTCATCGATAAAAATTGAAAAAAAATTAAAATAATAAAATTTAGCAAAAAAATTTAAAATTTTTATTATTTCATCGATGAAAATCGAAAAAAAAATTTAAAATAATAAAATTTAGCAAAAAAATGTGAAATTTTTATTATTTTATCGATGAAAATCGAAAAAAAAATTAAAATAATAAAATTTAACAAAAAAATGGGAAATTTTGATTATTTTATCGATGAAAATCGAAAAAAAAAATTAAAATAATAAAAATTTAACAAAAAAAATGTGAAATTTTATACCAAAATGAGTTTTTAAGGTCGTAATATGTTTTTGTGTTTCATGTGTGCGTAATACTGTTTTTAAAAGGATTTTCAATCCTTGATTGTAATTTCATGAAAATAAATAACGGATTATTAAACGGCCAACAGGCGGAGAGGGGGGGGGGGCAAATCTTAGGACTACATCGGGTGGCAAAAATAGTTGCTACGCCCATGCCTTTAAAGTCCAACACTTGTTCGGGTGACATCTTTATCTACGTGTGTGAGATAGGCGGAAGATGGACGGGTTTTAAAATCGGAAAGTAAAGAAATTACGTCACTTCCGGCAGTTCTACTTCTCTCAGCTTGTCGGTACCGACGATGATGAAGGACGTGGCGGGGGAGAGGTGGACGGTGGACACGAGTAGTAAAAAATCGGCCTCTCAGTAAATGGCATCTCAAGTAATTCCTTCTAAATCTCTTTCTCTCTCTCCTCCTCTCTCGTACAAATGCATTTGATTTTTTTTCTCTTTGTTCTACGATGAATGTCCGAAAAGTAATGTCTCCTATTTTTTATTCCGCCCGAATGGATCAGAGGGAGTTACAAATGACATTGTTATGATGACTGATCTTATGCATTCACCACCCGAAAGTTTCATCTTGCAGATATTGACGGTGTGAGACCCGAAGGAAGCAACCCCTGTCATCACCCTCGTACTACAAGTGTTCGGTTCTTTTCCTTATCGGCAGGGGAAAAACCAGATCATTTTATTAATATAGTAGACCAGCAGGGAGACCCGGCGTTGCCCGGTCGTAAAATACGCATAAAGAGTATATTTTAATTGATACAGAAACTGAGACATGTTCATGCGAGTATTATGTTTTTTTTTTCTCTAAACAGTTCACTTTTTGTAAATAAAACTTGATCTGAGTTCGAACCCAAAACCTAAATACAACGAGTCAAGTACGATAACCATTAGACCAGCTTGACACAATCTTTGCAAAGTGTTTTCCAACCTCCCTATTCTTAACATAAAGAAGCTGCCATGTTTCACGGCCGCGCATGCGCATTCGTGAAACGGTTGTCAATGAGATAAAAATCCGATCACCCCTCCCCACTTTAGCAGCCCCCTTTTTCCGGATGAAAACGAATTAAAAAGTCTTCAACGTGTCTGAATACCTTATATACCAAATTTTAAGTCTGTAGATCAAAGATTCGTCGAGTATATAGGTTGAGAAGTGTCTTCACACACATTCTCACTTTTATGTATATATATAGATTATGCTGCGGAAACGATAACTCCTTTCGGGCTCAACCCTACAATTAAGGCTGGCAAAAATGCATTAGGAATGATGGTTACTACGTAGAAAAATAAATTCCGGAACACAAAAGGTCGCTCATTTTAAATATACCGCTCCCGTCTTCGTAGCTCTTCAACTTTATAGTTAAAAAAAAAGGAAACTTTAGGAACAACCCTCATATAACAAAGCGCGATCCATACGCCCATGCACAGCCATCGTTAATCGCTGGCAAAAGTTCAGTAAAAATGGTGGTGATTATGCAGAAAAATAAATTCTGGAGCGTAAAAGGTAGCTCGTTTTAATGGTACCGCTCCTGTCTCCGTAGCTCTTCAGCGTTTTTGATCAGGAACCAACAGCATTGACAAAGATGAATTAGACAACACATGTGTTCTTCATACAAAACTTCTTTCCCAAAACTGCCCGCGTGTGGAACACTGTTCTCTTGGACTGCTTCCCGGTTGAATACAGCATGGTAGCTTTCAAATCCAATGTAAACAAATTCTTTACGAGCTGTCCCCATAAATAATCAAATTCTTCCCAATTTACACCATTAACGATTACTACACTACAACCTTACATTCGTTAACCCTTATCCTCGAGTGGCCTTCCGACCTTGACAAGTGGTGACTCTCAAGTAAAAAACAAAATGTAGAAAATTATAAAATCATTTTAGTTGTGTTCATTTTTTTTTATTTTTTTAGAGGCGGCGAACTTTAAAACGACAACTCTTTTCTTTAATTGCAGATTTAGCAACTATCAGTTATTTCGAGTTCAGCTTGGTTTGGCCATTCATCATGAAGAGACTGACACTCGAGCAGCGTTTGCAAATTGTGTAAATTTATTTTGAAAATCATTTTGAAAAATTTTATGGACGAGCAATTTTTACGAAATGGACCTGTCAACTAGCCACCTAGTCCGTGCCATTTAACTCCATTAGACTATTTTCGTAGGGGATACGTAAAGTCCCTTGCCTACAGTGATAAACCAGACATAACAAACCACTTGGAAGATAATATTCGACGCATTATTGCGAAATACAACCTAATTTAATGCGTACATTTTGTGAAAATTGGCTCTCTGGGTTACGCCATTTAAGCGTGAATCGAGGCGGACATATGTGCGAAATTGTAGATAAATTATAAATGCCAAAAATTAGTCTTTGGAATAAACCACATATTTTCATAATAAAAATATTGTTCTGTGATGTATTTTAATTTAAAGTTCGCCGCTTCTAAAAAAGTAAACAAACAAAAAACACCATTTATAAAGCGATCCGTCCGTCGGAACATCTAGGAATAATGGATGACTTGCGAGTTGTGAAGTTGGTTTGCACAGAGCCAGCCTCATTCTCTCGTCCCAATCAGCCTGACCCAACAAGCAGAAGCTTCCGAAAGTGTCGACGTCCCCCTACATATAACGTCAGGTATTCCGAATGGTCACCCATCTGGTCAGTGACGCGCAGATAACTTTTTCAGGGCAGGTGCTCAAGTGAAAAAAAACAAGACAAAACAAAACAAAACAAAAAACCCCGCAAAATTATAGTAATGGGAGGGGGGCGCAGGTCTATAATAAATTCCTCTGAAAAGAGCACTTTTAAGATAAGAGTAAAAGGAACAGATGTTTAGGCACTTCCGCACGCCCTTGTAAATATCTATGTGGTTAAATTCAGTTTTTTATTTCTACAAAAAATTTGAAGAACCACAGATAAGGTTTATGTTTATAAAGATCTATGTGGTCAAATTACCGTATATATATACTTGTGTATAAGTCAAATTTCTGGGAGACGATTTTAAGGTTATCTTTTGGGGTCAACTTATACAAAGGTAATGTTTTTAGAAATGTTAAAAAGCGATTCAGCGCTCGATCATAACATAGAAAACGCCATTTTTTTGTGTGCACTCGGTATATACCGGTGATTCTAATTATTAATCGCACTCCTTCTGGATCCCACTGCAATCTGTTTGCCAGCATATAAGCACATGCGCGGTTTTTCAGTGGGAGACTTAATAATAAGTGGAATAGCTCTCGCAATGTTCACTCTCTAGACGTGGCTATAGGTCTAAGTTCGATATGATGTATTCGGTGATGATATGACGGGGTGTTTTTTTTTTGTAGGTTAGAAAATGTAGTGTTTACGATATGTCGTTATCCCCTACGTTCAACAAGTTTTAACAATTTAATGACAACTATTTAATGAAACCATTTAATGGCACTTAACGCAAGTGAAACAAAAACGGTAAAATATAATAATGAATACCGCCTCGATGGGGCACAGGCCTGTAATAAATTCCTCTGTAAAGAGCACTTTTAGAACAAGAGTAAAAGGGGCAGATGTTTAGGCACTCCTAGCACCACCACCCCTCCGCACGTCCTTGTGGTCCAATTCAGTTTTGATGATAAATCAGACACGACAAACCACTTGGAAGACAATATTCAACGCATTATTGCCGAAATACAAAAACAAAACAAAAAAAAACACCGCAAAATTATAGTAACGAACACCGTCTCGTGATTATGCCGTACATGTGTACGAACACATACACACACATACACTCATACGCACAAACACACAGACACACGAAACACAACATACACAGACAAACACATATACGACACACACAAACACGCACACACGACACATACAAACATTACATATACACACGCACAAACACACACACATGTGCCCAAACACAAACGCACACACAAACACAAACGCACAAGCACACATACGCGCAAGACATACATACAAGATACACACAAACATACACACGATACAAACATACACATGCAAAAGACGTACAAACACGCACACAAACATGGCACAAACACACGCATACACACACGCTCACATAGCATATACACACACTTATATAGTATACACACACTTATAGAGTATACACACACTCACATTATATACACACATAACATAACACACACTGACATAACATACACACACACACACTCACGTAACACACACACTCACATAGCACACACGCATACCCTCACATAACACACACACACACACACACACACACACACACACACACACACACACACACACACACACACTGACATAACACACACACACACACGTTTATAGATATGTTATTATAAATCTTGATACGCCTGCCAAAAGAATTAAATTGGCAGTTATCTTGCCAGTGTTTGGAGAGGGTGGGTTGGAAGGACACCATCAACAAGAGATGAAAGGGTCTGACCTCTGGAATAAAAGGTCCCTAATTTGGGGTACCCCACCACCAAATTGGTCCGTTTCTTTCTGAAGGGATCGACTTTCGCTAATTCCTTTCAGTTCAAGTCGATTATGTGGACGATTCGGCCTTAAGTTATTCGCAGCAATTTACATGAATTGGGGATCTCGAGCAGGGTCATTTATACCTATCGCCATAAAACACACACACGCACTTGCATTCATAAAGAAACTTGTTAAATGGACTGAGGATCATTTCGACACTTTATGTGCAAATATGTAAAACTAGTTTAGGTTTGTACGCGAAACTATGGTTTCTATTATACAAATACTAGCCGGACTACCCGGCGTTGCCCGGTGAAAAAGTGTAATTTATTTCTATTAAAACGTCTATTTCTCTATCTGTTTTTTAATCTTTATCGTTCAATCCTTCTTTCTTCTTTTCCTTGCCCACTCCTCTCTACCTGAACATACACATAAATACACACGGACAACTCTCCTGTATATAATAGATTTCTTGAAGAATTAGATGAGATTTTCTTTCCAGTGTTTTGTAACACTGAAAAAATGTTTCTTCTGACGAAACCCGGCTCAGTCGACCCTCTGAGAACGAATATTTTTTCTCAATAATACATAATACATATTATTCATCCAGAGCAAAGCTGATCAAGAAAAAAAACAGTCAACTTTGTGGATGTTTGTTTTGTAGCTTCTGAGTTTTAATCGGATATGCAAAACATATAAACACACACACAGACAACCGTCCTTTGTACAATAGTTTATTCTCTTAGCTTTGTAATTGAGCGTTCCGCGGTTGTCACCCAACATGTTCGGATAATCTATTATATTTTCTAGTATATTAAAACAATTATATAAAGACTAATATATAGGGCAGGTTATGTGAATATGTCTCACGAAATGGATATATTCGTTAAAAGTAGCAGAGTAGTCTTGGCTATATATTCGAGTAATAATCTAGTAGGTTGCCTCTATGAACGGGTATTCGAAGTCAGACCTGGAAAATCCTTAAGCATGAGGCTTTCGGCATACATTTCGATGTCTCTCCAAGCTAGTCTACAAGTCGATATTTTATTACTTAACCAGCCAATCATAGTCTTTTGAGGAATAACCTGGACGTACTCATATTCATTACATATCTAGGTAACTTAACTTAGAACTGAAAGTGTATTTATGTAAAAAAAAAAAAAAAAATTCGGGGAAAGACGATGGAAGTGGTCTCGAATCTCTAAATGCGTATCTAAGGAATCTATGCGGATAGAAGCTCTCTTAAAACTTCAAATCAATCGTATTTAGCTGAATTTAAATCAGATTTATAAAAATTTTGCGGCAAATACAATTGAACTTGCTCCTAAAGGTAGCGAATATTTATCTTTATGGACACCCTCTAACGAAACGATGGGGCAGATCCATCTTAAAACATAAAATACGTATATATAAACCATCTCTCCACTCTCTCTCTCTCTCTCTCCCTCTCTCTCTCTCTCTTGAGCATATTGAGAGGTGATACACGAAATACCATTAGCATATAAGTGACGCTCTTTGTGTAAACAAATCGTGCGGAGGTATTTCGGACGATGTCAAAACATCGTTAAACTCACTACTCGCTCAGCAGCCGCCAATAGCGTAATGGTTAGGAGCCTTGACTGTCGTACAGACGGTCGGGTTTCAATCCTGGCTTGAGGTAGTTGCCTGTCTAGCCGCACTGATGAGCTGTGAAACAGCGAAACAGTACTGTATGTGGATGACTATATATATATATATATATATATATATATATATATATATATATATATATATATACACCAAACCTCAAAGAAAAAGAAAACGAAAACAACAACAATCGCTCCTGAAGAAAATCGGATGCACCGATCGAAAGCGCTCGAGAAGAATATGGTCGAACAAGAACCTTTGGGCGTCATTCTGTATAAGTTACCTGCTGACACGTTCACTTTTATAGATATATTAGCATCGGTGCCCGGCGTTGCCCAGGTGTTTGGATGTGTATGTTGAGCCAAAAAAAAAAAAATGTACAGATTCAGATATCTACAGTAAAGCATTTTCCGAAATGCTAGTAGGTGTCTATATTTGTATTTATTGTCAAAATAAATCTAGTGACGTGCAATTATCCGCCTATAAGGTTAACTAATGTGGCTGAAATTGGCGAAATTGAGACCGTAACTTACTGCAGGTCAGTGTGACTTTATTCACCCTGAGAATTACTGATAGATAGATAAACAGAGAGAGAGAGAGAGAGAGAGAGAGAGGGAGAGAGAGAGAGGGGGGGTTTAATTTCTAGTGACGACCGAGAAGCGAAACAAACTCTAAAAATGTCAATTGCAAATTCATAAACAAATCAGTATGGCGGACGGAAGTGGCTGAATTAAACATCCGACCGAAAATTATTTGTCAATTTACACAAATTAACACTTTCGTTTTTAGGGTTGGAAGTTTGGAATTTGCGTTTAAATACACTTCACTTGCTTGGTAACAAAAACCGACAGAGATGGCCGAATCACAACAAATGACGTGGAAGGGGGGGGGGCGAGATTTCATTTCAAATGTTCGTGTTATAACCAAAAATTTCTGTTGAAACTTTATCTCTTCTCTTCTCTATAGTCAAATGATGTTTTGTTGTTGTTGTTGTTGTTGTGTGTATTGATATTCATATTAAAACCCCCTTTTTCTAGTTATTTAAAAAGATAATGCAACTTTGTTATATACGGGGTGTGGAATGGCATTTATTTACAACAGATCTAGCTAATTTGCATATTCTTTTAAACATTTATTTTAATTAATTCCCTATTAGATTTTTTTTTCGGTTTTCTTATGGGATGATCATTTTTAGTTACCTATTACGTGTAATTATATTCATGCAGATATTCGACATGATTTATACTTGCGTAATATTTGCGTAAAAAGCTTATAGTAAGCAGAGACCTCTTTCTATATATATTTATGGATGCGTATATATATTTGTTGAAAATTTTTTGCCTTTGTCAGTTTTTTGCTCCACAGACATGAAACTTCATATATAGGGTATTCTAACATTACTTAAAAAAAATTTTTTTATTACGTTTTCACCCCCCCCCCAAAAGGCACATTGCCACTTTGGTGTATTACTTTGGTGTACTATCAGGGGCAACAACTACTGGGGTACTATGTAGGGATTTGGGCAGCAAGATGTCGGTTCATGTTACACTTGAACGTCAGTACAGTTGGGGAAACAGGGACCTGGAATGCAATTCCAAAGTCTAGCAGTTCTGGGGAAGAAACTACTGGAGTAGAAAGATCTTTTACATCTAGGGATCTCTACAGTGTGGGGGTGGGATTTAGCAGCCTGTTGGGTTTGGGGCACAAGTGATTGCAGTTCGTCAGAGCATTCACCATTAAAATACTTGTAGAACAGGCTGAGGGATGCAACGTTTTGTCGATGGGACAGATGCTGAAGCTTTGATGCCAGTTCAGGGCCTATCAGATTTGCGACTCTCTTTTGAACCTTGTCAAGGAGCGAGAGGCTAGTAGCAGATGCACCAGCACAAGTGTGACAGCAATACTATGTAGGGATTTGGGCAGCAAGATGGCAGTTCACGTTACACTTGGACGTAAGTACAGTTGGGGAAGCAGGGACCTGGAATGGAATTCCAAAGTCTAGCGTTTCTGGGGAAGGAACTACTGGAGTAGAAAGATCATTTACATCTAGGGATCTCTACAGTGTGGGGGTGGGATTTTGCACATTGCCACTTTGGTGTAGGGGGCTACTATCAGGGGAAACATCTACTGGGGCACTATGTAGGGATTTGGGCAGCAAGATGTTGGTTCAAGATGCACTTGAACTTCTGCATGTCAGTACAGTTGGGGAAGTAGGGAACTGGAATGGAATTCCAGAGTCTAGCGTTTCTGGGGAAGAAACTACTGGAGTAAAAAGATCTTTTACATCTAGGGATCTCTACAGTGTGGGGTAGGATTTAGTTGCCTGTCGGGGTTGTCGAGGGTGCTCTACAGTGTGGGGGTGGGATTTAGCAGCCTGTTGAGTTTGGGGCACAAGTGATTGCAGTTCGTCAGAGCATTCACCATTAAAATACTTGTAGAACAGGCAGAGAGATTTAACATTTCGTCGATGGGACAGAGGCTGAAGCTTAGATGCCAATTCAGGGCCTATCAGATTGGCGACTCTCTTTTGAATCTTGTCAAGAAGCGAGAGACTAGTAGCAGATGCACCAGCACAAATGTGACAGCAATACTCCATATATGGGCGAATGATGGCCTTATAGAGGTACAGGATACTTTCGGGTGTTAGTAGTTTTCTAGCACGGTAGAGAGAGCCGACCTTCCTTGCAGAGGCCCTGGCAATGCTTTCAATGTAATTGTTCCAACTTATGTTTCCTGTGAACGTTAGGCCAAGCAGTTTGAAAGATGTACTCTCAGATAAAGAGTCGTTGGCCATTGCTATAGGTTTCTTGTAATTATTGAATGAAACTAGTTTAGTCTTGGCGGCATTGAACGTGACCATCCATTTTTGTCCCCATTCCACTACAGATTGGAAGTCATCCTCTAGTGTTTCTGCCATTTCTTTTGATATGTGTTCATTTGTTTTCCTGTCGTGCCTGTTATAGAGTGTGGTGTCATCAGCATATATACCCATCTCAGAGGCAATTTTGTCGGGGAGGTCATTTATGAATATCAGGAACAATAGAGGTCCTTGGATCTTAGCCCGGGGAAAATTGGTACAAAAGTATGAAATTTAAAAAAAAATAATTTGCCAGGTGAAGGCCGAACGACGCCATTAGGAATATGCATGCGTAACGCAATGCCTTCATGGCCCCGGATTTAACGTTGAAGAAAAAGTAAATCATAAGCTAAACTTTTCGGTTTCGATTCTCAGTGGTGGCGTACGATTCATTTTTTTTTTTTAACTTTTTAAATCATTACAATATATTAGGCCCAATATACGATAATAATAGCTATATCTTTTGCAAATGAATGCAATTCCACGATCCATATATAACAAAGTTGCATTTTCTTTTTAAATAAATAGAAAAGAAGGGTTTTTAATATGAATATCAGTATAAAAAAACTTCATATTTATACGAGTATATATATATATATATATATATATATATATATATATATGAATAAAAAAGAATGCGAAAAGTATAAAGGCTGATAACTTTTCTTTATTCGTTTTTAATTGGTGACGTGCAGGAATACAAAATAATAATATCATGAAAAAAAATTAAAAAACTTTTTTCATAAGTACATATATATATATATATATATATATATATATATATATAAGAGAATGTTCTCTTACTTAAGAAGTATTCTTTGTAATTTTCAATTTTTCTAATTATCTCTCTTATTTCTCGGTTGAATCTGTGTTCAATAGTAGTCTTGGTCCATCCGTTTTTTTGTTGTTGTCTTTTTTGTTGTTTTTTGCAAGTACTTTCAACTGTGTTTTGTCAGTCGTCTTTAAACAGGAGACACTTCACTAGTTCATATTTATATATGTACACACACACACACACACACACACACACACACACACACACACACATATGTATATATATATAAAGCTGAACGTTTGTGTGTGTTGTATTTTCTATTTTAATAAAGAGAAAAAAGGATTTTTATATGAATATAAAAAAAACAATTTATAGGAGCATATATATATATTTTCTTTACATGGTGGTCAACACTTATTAAGGCCCGGAAGCCACTCGGGGATAAGGGTTATTGCGTGTACAGTAATCAAGGGGATAATATCGTAGTAATCTTTAGTAATGGAGATTTGATAAGGTGTCTTTCTGAAGGGGGCAGTTCATCAGGAATTTGTTTATGTTGGACTTGAACATATCCAAGTTGTAGTCAGGTGGGAAACAGGCATACGGAAACGGAAGAGAGTTCTACAGGCGTGTACTTCTAAGAAAGAAGCTTTGTTCATGGAATCTTTATTTTGATTTAGACACAATAAAGATTGGGGAAAATTATTGACAGTGGTTTCAGCTAGATGGGTGTTTATCGTGAAAGATTGGCAAGGGGGAGCAGAGATTGGAGCTCAGACGAGCACTAGCCATGGAAATAACGATAAAACAAAGACAGGCTCGCAACGTCTCTTCTGTGGGAGAGGGGTTGCACGGAAGAGAAAAGAGCATCCCCCACTAATCCACGAAGTCTATTTTGTACTCTGTCAAGGCAGGATAGCCTGTTTTTAGCAGCTGCTGCTCATATGTGGCAGCAGTACTCCATTCTTGGACGTACTTGGCTTTTATATAAATAGAGAATTGCATCAACAGTGAGATATCTTCTGGGGCGGTAGAACAGAGAGAGAGAGAGAGAGAGAGAGAGAGAGAGAGAGAGAGAGAGAGAGAGAGAGAGATGCACAAACTTTGCTACATTGGCGAGACAATGTTTCGATCTGTAACCATTAATAATTAAGATCTCACCAGGAAAAAAGTTTGTCTTTTTATTTTTGAAAAGGCTTTTCAATATGGACATCTGGAAGAAAACATCAAGCAAAACATGTTTGTGTAAATATTAATATTAATATTAATATTAATATTAATAGGTCTATTTGATATTGAGCATTACCAGTGAATATTCTTTTACGATTCTAATATTTTTCCCGATTCCAATACAGTTACTGATTCTGATTTCGATTCTTTTATAAATCTTTTCACTATAGAGTTGTTATTTATTCCGACTATCGTAAAAACATGTTAAATTTGCAAATATTTTTTTTCAAATGTAAAAACACTTGTGTGAGGGAGGGTGATCTATATTATTTTATTGTTACTGCCAGCAGTTGAAGATTTTGTTTTAAACAAAATCAAATAAATAATGATAATTAAAAAAAAAAATCGTTTCTGGCATCAGAAAATAGGCACAAAATTTTCTTGATATCGATTCCGATACCCCAAAAAGTTCCGATTATTCAATTTTTAGTCTACAGACTCGAAATTTGATATAGAGGGTACTGAGATTTAAGAAAATCGATGTGATTGGTTTTCGGCCAGAAATTTGGCGATTAAGGGGTCAAAGTTCAACGATTTGACCATTGAGAACTCTACAAAACTCCTCCGATAATTTTGGGTCTAAACACCTGAAATTTTAGATATAGGTTCCTTGGACATGGATCTAACTTAATAACTTGATTTGAGCCCAAAAATATAAATGTTAAGGGATCATAATAGGGGTCAAATTTAAAAAAAATTGACCGTTTTTTTTCTCAGCATACACCTTCAAACACCCAGGCAACGCCGGGCACTCATGCTAGTACTAATATAAATATGGGAAGGTCTCTTTAGGTATTTTAGCTTGGGCGAAGTATTTTTTGGAACAAGCTAGTTTCAAAGAAACATTTTCAGTGATGTTATAAAGGTCAGAAAAGCATAAACAAAATTTCTCCGCTTAATTATATAAATTTTATAGCAAGCCCCACTCTCCTCAATGGTTTACTTCGACTTGCGCAACTGCCATTGCTCAAAGGCAGCATGCATACCGCAGATTTAAACGACATAAGTCCAGTTTAAACAGACGAAACGTTGCTAACTGTACTGACATGCAGAAGTTCAAGTGTAACGTGAACCGACATCTTGCTGGCCAAATCCCAACATAGTGCCCCAGTAGTTGCTGCCCCTGATAGTAGCCACCTACACCAAAGTGGCAATGTGCCTTGTTTGGGGTGAAAATGTAATATATATATATATATATATATATATATATATATATATATATATATATATATATATATATATAATGAAAATTGAAATTACCAAAATGATCCAAGATGGTAAAATTAAGGTAAATTATATATATTAAAGAATTAATATTTATAAAATTATCTCAGCCAGATATAAAAGCTCGATATAACCAAATAGGAAATAGAGCAAACAGTTAATAAAATATGTTAAAAAACACTTTGAAATGAGTTAAAAACATATTTAATCTGAAAAGGAAACATTAGATAAATGGATAGTCCTTAATCCGCAGAGTTTCGAAGAAATACTTTCCTTCTCATCAGAGGGTAGGAATTAGCAAAATGCGGGATCGGATTTTGCATGCAGAAGTATTTGACAAAAAACAAGTAAGTCAAAGATCTTACTTGAAAACAAAAAAAGTGAAACAGAGGGAATATGGCAAAGAAAAAGGTGATTACACACGAATGGTGAAAATTGCAAAAGAAAACAAACAAAAAAGTGCCATATATAATATGCCATTTTGCATCTAGTTACATCTTCAAAGATTCAACGAAAACACAAGGAAAATAGCTACCATTTCTAATTTCGTCGACAACTATTTTCTTTATTACTTTATACCTTATAGGTTTTCTGTCATGCTTTTTTCGCAATTTACACTAATGATACATGACGATTCATTAGATTACAATAAGGAAGAGTCACCAAAATTCTCATTACTTATGTTAGAATGAGTTATTTTCTCTCCAAAAAATACAGAAGGCATAAACATAACAATAGGCACTGCCAAACCTGGGCGGGGGGGGGGCAGGTAAGCACTTTTTGACGGACCGGCTTTTTAAATATCTACCAAAAATCAGGTAATTATCCAATCAATACGAAATTTTCAGCGATTATTAAGAGAAGAATGAACTTTATAACAGTGTACTTATTTTTCATAAACAATATTTATATATATATATTTTTGTTTTGAGGGGGTTCCAAATATGCTTAAAATAATCATCTGAAGCTGAACACAACATATTGTGTTGTTGTAAGGGACGGGGTTATAGATTAAAAAAAAAAAAAACTTGTTTGCATACCTTATTTTGATGTCTGAATATCAGAACTTCGATTGTGTTTAATTATCCCGCTTTTGAGTTTTGAAGTGTGAAATTCGGTGAATATGTTAAGTAAAATAATTAATTTAAGTTAAGCAAAACAACAAAAAATGTTTTTTAATATTTATACGAAAAAAAGCCATTTTAAAATCTTTGATAAATAAATTAACAATTTTTTTTAGCGAACCGAATAATGCATGATCATTAAACAGGGCATGCTTTGAAGAATCGATACCAAAAAAAAAAAAAAAAAAAAAAAAAATTCGATAAATATTGTGCCCTTTGTGTTAAAAATAGCATAATCTTTTCGATCCCGTTTGAAAACGTTTGCCGCCTTTCGACTACGGTGGACCAAACCCGCTGAAATAATTTTTTTTTATTCTGCTTTAAATTGCCCTCCGCCCATTTTGGGGAGCCTGGCCCCCACACACATACACATTAAAAACCAAACTCATACAAATGGTCACCCATCTGGTACTGGCCAGCCTCAGCGTTAATAATACATTGAAATTTTCGTCACTGAAAAATAAGTTTTTTTTGGCCTGTTTGGTCTTCCATAGTTTGCTTTTTATCAAATGCAAACATAAACATTGTCGATCTAGACTCTAGATCGACGCGAAGTAACTGGTTGCCTATATAAACAAGTGGAATTATTTGAAATCCAGGTACTTATATTATAATATTTTTGCATATTCTCTTAGAAAATCACCCTAAATCTTAGTTAGACAACAAATAAATGAATTAATTATTTCAAAAACCTTTTTTTTTTTTTTTAAATATTTATGTACGTTTTTTGTGCAAGACAAAAAATGTCAATTGTTAACTTTTTGGGAAAATTTAACATTTAAAATTTAATTAAAAATAGTAGAAAAAGTTTTACATTATTCTGTTTTCGATATGATAAAATTCTGGATTTTATCTTTCTGAAAAAAAAAGTTACTCAGAAATAATGGATTTTACTAAATGTAATTTCGTTTTAAAAAACAACAAAAACTTGATTTTTCGGCCATTTTTGGCGGTGCCTACATAATAAACGTACATTTTGTCTTTTTTCTGTTTTTTTTTTGTTTTCCATTGAAACAAATTAGTCACAGCACCGCGTGGCCGGGTATAGCTATATATATATATATATATATATATATATATATATATATATATATATATATATATATATATAATAAGTTATGAAATGTATATGGCGATTTAGCTACACTGAATATTCCGCGTTTCATCCACTCTAGGATTCTTCAGAGTGGATGAAACGCGGAATATTTAGTGTAGCTTAATCGCCATATACATTTTATAACTTACTAACTAGCTCTACTTACGTATTGAGCGCTTTTGAAGTAAATACTTAAAGTTTACGCATAAATCTATACTTTCGTATATTAATTTTATGTGAGTAAATTAAGTAGTTATATATATATATATATATATATATATATATATATATATATATATATATATATATATATATATGTGTGTGTGTGTGTGTGTGTGTGTGTGTTTGGGGGGTTGTATTTTTTGAAATACAAATAAACAAATTCATCAGACATCTACAGTGAAGCATTCTCCTAAATGCACACGCACACATATATATATATAAGTGTATATATATATTTTTTAAAACTATATATAAATTCTGTACCTCCAAACATATATATATATATATATATATATATATATATATATATATATATATATATATATATATATATATATATATATATATATAACTAATGAAATAACTAATATATTGGGTACAAGACAATAATCAATAATCGATAGAGTATTAGCTTTATAATGATAATAAATAGGAAATCTGCATAAATTAAAATACCATATTTAAGTATGACAGTCAATGAACCGGAACAAACGAATTTCTGAAAATCATATACACACACACGCACATAATATAAGTGTATATATATATATATATATATATATATATATATATATATATATATATATATATATATATATATACACACACACATATATATATATATTAAAAATAAATAAGTTAAAAAAATATATATCTTTGTAGTCATTGACATACAGTCCTGTTTCGTTGTATCGCAACTCATCAGTGCCGCTAGACTAGCATTTCTCCCAAACCGAGGATTGAACCTAGAACCGTCGCGTTGACAGTCAGCAGTTCTACAGATCGACCCACGGGAGCGGCGCCTGTAGATAATCTTGCCAAATGTCTATTTAAACAAACATCCGTCCACCACTTGCACAGTGCTCAAACCGCTTTGTTTATAAACAAAGAGCGAGCGTCGCACACACACACACACACACACACACACACACACACACACACACACACACACACACACACACACACATATATATATATATATATATATATATATATATATATATATACCCATTCCTGTGTCTCGATACATCTATCATTATATGTAATTAGATTTTTTAAATAGTCAACCATATAGGAGCTTATTCCTGATCACACACACACACACACACACACACACACACACACACACACACACACACACACACACACACACACACACACACACGCACGCATCTTTTACAGTCGACTTATGTGTTGAACCTTCCCGTTAACCGTCCTTATTTTCAACCATCGAGCTACATCCACTAAGCCTGACATGCGTTTCTGTTAATGACTTGAAGAGCCTTTAATCTTCTTGTCAAGTAGAAAAAAATTAAAGCGTCATCGACAACAGAGTTATGTCCCCTTGGAGTACACACAACAAAAAAGAAAATATTAGCCATGGCGGATTTACAATTTGACAGTTACGTCTCGAGACCCAATCCGCTTTTACGCAAACAAATTAAGCGTAATCGAACTGTTCGAATAAGTATTTCAATATTGGAAAGTCCTGTTTGGATCTTGGCAGGGTTCTGGCTGATCAGCCAAGTTCTAAGCGACAGTGGGCGGAGTTGTTACCCAGGAGAGAAAGGCGGGTCGCTATTAAAGTTTACGATAGATGCAACACTAGGGAGGGCACACACCTGCTTGTGGGCGGGGCTTGGGAATAGGATTGAGCGTGGCTTTTTACAGGGTGGAACGATAAAATTTTCGCCCTAGAAAAGGCGACACGGTTCCATTTCCGTTTGATGAAAACCGATTTTTTTTTATTGCAGACCATCTACTAGTTGGCCAGTTGTGTACAAATCTCAAGAGCGATAGGAACCTTCTATCATGTCTTAAATCGAAGTCAACACAAAAGTGTACCTGAATATACTGAAGAGTGTGGTGATCCCTTTGTGCGATCAGGTGGCCGCTGGCAGACCCTAGGTGTGGCATCAGGAGTTGACACCGGCACAGAATTCCAAAGGGACCCAGGCGTGGCTTCAAAAGGAGTGCTACAACTTTGTCCCCCTCCTTCCTGTTTGACTACTTCGTTTGGTCATACGTCGAGAATATCACCAACATGACCTCCCATTATACCAAAACCAGCCCGATTGCTGCAAAGGATTCACTGAGCTCCTGTATCAAGGTGGTGATTGAGGTTGAAAATGGGCACATTTATAAATTTCAGCTCTACTACATAATCAAGTCACTTGAATTGATTTTTTTCAATAAAAGTTTTAAAATAAAGCTGTAGTGTTGTTTTCTTTAGGGCGACAACTTTATCGTTCTATCCTGTATGATATAAAAATACCCGTCTCAGGATGGGTAAAAGATAATTCCTCGAACATAATAGTTTGGCACCACTTTTATATCCGTATACAAGAATATGATGATACTAAACTAGGCACCGCCAAAAATGGCCGAAAAATCAAGTTGTTGCTGTTTTTTAAAACAAAATTACATTTATAAAAATCCATTACTTCTGAGTAACTTTGAATTTTATCATATAGAAAGCAGAATAATGTAAAAATTTTCTACTATTTTTAATTAAATTTTAAATGTTAAATTTTCCCCAAAAGTTAACAATTGGCGTTTTTTGTTTTGCACAAAAAACGTATATAAATAGTAAAAAAAAAAAAAAAAAGGTTTTTGAAAGAATTTGTTTATTTCTTGTCCAACTAAGATTTAGGATGATTTTCTATGAGAATATGCAAAAATATTATAATATAAGTACCTGGATTTCAAATAATTCCGCTTATTCATATAGGCAACCAGTTACTTCGAGTCGATTTGATTACTGTTTACATTTATACTTGATAAAAAGAAAACTACGGAAGACCAAAAAGCCAAAAAAAACTTATTTTTCAATGACGAAAATTTCAATGTATTATTAACGCTGAGGCTGGCCAGTACCAGATGGGTGACCATTTGTATGAGTTTGGTTTTTAATGTGCATGTGTGTTGGGGCCAGGCTCTCCAAAATGGGGAGGGGGGGGCAATTTAAAGCAGAATAAAAAAAATTATTTCAGCGCGTTTGGTCCACCGTAGTCGAAAGGCGGCAAACGTTTCCAAACTTGATCGAAAAAATAATTATATTTTTAACACAAAGGGCACAATATTTATGGAATTTCTTTTTTTGTATCGAGTCTTCAAAGCATGCCCTGTTTAATAATAGTAATGCATTATTCGGTTCGCTAAAAAGAAAGTGTTCATTTATTTATCAAATGTTTAAAAATTTTTTTGTTTGTTTTGCTTAACTTAAATTAATTATTTTACTTAACATATTCACCGAATTTCACACTTCAAACTCAAAAGCGGGATAATTAAACACGATCGAAGTTCTGATATTCAGACATCAAAATAAGGTATGCAAACAAGTTTTTTTTTTTTTTAAAAATCTATAATCCCGTCCCTTACAACAACACAATATGTTGTGTTCAGTTTCAGATGATTATTTTAAGCATATTTGGAACCACCTCAAAACAAGGGGGATAGTAAGAAAAAAATATATATATAAATATTGTTTATGAAAAATAAGTACACTGTTATAAAGTTCATTCTTCTCTTAATAATCGCTGAAAATTTCGTATTGATTGGATAATTACCTGATTTTTGGTAGATTTTTAAAAAGACGGTCCGTCAAAATGTACTTACCTGCCCCCCCCCAGCTTTGGCGGTGCCTATACTAAACTATATGTCTAGAATCCTTTTTTCCAATTTTAGTTAAAAATCCTTTGCAATGATACCTTGAAATATAAATGCACTAAGATACGAGTATTTTTTTTTTTAAATACGATGATACATTGTATTCATTTTTACATCCTAAGATACGACAATTTTGGAAGATATGATTTCAAAATCAAAAATACTTGATAAAAAGCAAACTACGGAAGACCAAAAAAAAAAAAAAACTTATTTTTTAGTGACGAAAATTTCAATGTATTATTAACGCTGAGGCTGGCCAGTACCAGATGGGTGACCATTTGTATGAGTTTGGTTTTTAATGTGTATGTGTGTGGGGGCCAGGCTCTCTAAAATGGGGAGGGGGGGGGCAATTTAAAGCAGAATAAAAAAAATTACGACGATTTTGTGAGATATGATTTCAAAATCACGTGACGCCCCCCCCCAAAAAAAAACAAAAAGCACCAAATAGAAAAGAAAAAGGAAAAAGCAAAAAAGAATAAAGACAACAAAAAGAAAAAAAAGACAACAAAAAGAAAAAAAAGACAACAAAAAGAAAAAAGCAAAAGAACGAAATATCAGAAAATAAAATGCGTGTTTGTGTGCTAGTGCTTATATCAGAGGCTAGACTCTACTATCTTAGTCTCCATTCTTTTTATACACCCTTTCGGTGACATTAAAACTTAAATATTAAGCATTTAGTAAGTTCATTCAACATTTTTAATTCTGTATAATCTTGCCCATTTTAGTTTAAGTTGTCATGTCGTGCGTGCGTGTGTGTGTGTGTGTGTGCGTGTGTGTGTGCGTATGTGTGTGTGTGTGCGTACGTAGTAGCCTTGTTTCTCTACCTTCCTCCTCCATGCATGTATCATGTACTATAGCACTTGCCTAGGCGGTGAGTGAAACTAATTTTTATTGTTTTTATTAGCATTTACACACACACACACACACACACACACACACACACACACACACACACACACACACACACACACACACACACATCCATTTTTGTGTAATTACTGTTGTATTTATCTTTAGTGATTGTTGAGCGTAATTAAAGCACAATTTAGTAAGTTCATTCAACGTCAATGTATAACCTCGCCCCTTTTTAGTTACCATGATTAACGTACGTTAGCACTCGCCTAGGCGGTGAGTAAAACTCTAATTTTTATTGTTTTTATTCACACACACACACACACACGTGTATATATATATATATATATATATATATATATATATATATATATATATATATATATATATATATATTAGGGATGGGACGATTCCAGTATTTTTTTTACCGATTCCGATACAATTACCAATTCCGTATTAAATTCCCGATTCTCATAAAATTTCCGATTCGATTCTTTATAAATCTCTAAATATTTAACTATAAAGCTGATATCTTTCACGATTAAAAACACGCGTTAAATGTGCAGGAATTTTCTTAAACGTAAAGAAAAAACCTGTGATGGATGATCTATCGATTTAGTTTCACTAATATTATTAAGTGTTACTATCAGCGGTAGAACATTTTTTAAAAAAGAAAATCAAATAAAAAAGCCAGTTAAAAGAAACGGTGTTGGCATCGAAAAATAGGAACAAATTTTTCCGATTCCGATACTCCCAAAATTTCCGATTTTTTCAATTCCCGATTCCGATTCCGATTAATCGGCCTAACACTAAATATATATGCATATATATAAAGAATACAGAATGTCTACCGAAACAATTGTAATGCTCTGTCTCTCTCTGAGCAATTTTTAACCCCCCCCTTTTTTTGGCCATCATACATTCGATTTTACCTTGGATTATATATATGTATTTTAATATTTCAATTTTTTAAAACTATAATTATCCACTGACACGTGTTTCGTCTTCTACAACTCATCAGAGTGGCTGGATCTCTCTCTCTCTTTCTCTCTCTCTCTCTCTCTCTCTCTCTATATATATATATATATATATATATATATATATATATTATATCTGAATTACAACGAGCACACATTAAAATACACTCTCCTCTTTAGACTATTGTTCTAACCCCCTTTACACACACACACACACACACACACACACACACACACACACACACACACACACATATATATATATATAGTCTGCATTTCAAATTTCATGATGTTGACCATCTTACAATTTATTCCTTTAATTCCTTTGACACTTATAATTCTTGCCAGTAACTCTTCACAAAAGCATTAATTCATTTGAAATATAGATTTTTGCCATTTATTTGTTATATGCTCTGTAATCACATTGAGCTTCTTAAATTAATGGTTTGTGCATATTAAAAATATTGAAATATAATTGAAAAAAAATCATATATATATATATATAATATACATATATATATATAGTTAGTAGAAATGGTAATTAATAAAAACTGGAGAAAGTGCTCAATACTTTTTAGAGCAAATATGCGTTTTATTTTTTATTACCGTATCTTTCTGTTAAATTACATTATTGTTTCAGCTACCCGGCCGTTTTTTTGGCCGTCTGTAGCTTCCTCAGACTTTTACAGGTTTCTAAGTCTGAGGCAAAAAAAAAAAAAAAAAAGTCTGACGGCAGAAAAAAAAACAACAAAAAAAAAACGGCCGGGTAGCTGAAACAATAATGTAACTTAACAGAAAGATACGGTAATAAAAAATAAAATGTATATATATATATATATATATATATATATATATATATATATATATATATATATATATATATATATATATATATATGGAAAAACTGGTAATTAGTAAAAACCTGAAGAGAGTGCTCAATACTATTGCAGAGCAAATATGTGGTGTATTCTTTTATTACCGTTTTATCTGTTTGGTTACATATGTTTCGGATTTTGCACCATGTTTACGATCTAACAGCCTCGTCAGAACTTACAGAAGACTATCTATATATCAGAAGACTATCTATCTGTCTGTCTGTCTGTCTGTCTGTCTGTCTCTGTATATATATATTGTAAGAAGTATATATATATATATATATATATATATATATATATATATATATATATATATATATAGTGTTATAATGGAATAAATCCAGTGGAAATCCGGGTATGAGAGCTCAATGTGGTAAACAGAGCAATAACATAAAAATATAACACGGAAATTACATAATTGTCGATGCAATAATTTATTTCAACCTTATGGTATTTTCAAGCATCTAAACTAGACAATTACATTTTTGATACTCAGTATCAAAAATGTAATTGTCTGATTTAGATGCTTGAAAATACCATAAGGTTGAAATAAATTATTGCATCGACAATTATGTAATTTCCGTGTTATATTTTTTATTTTTTATTTTTTATTATATATATATATATATATATATATATATATATATATATATATATATATATATATATATATATATACTTCTTACAACCACTTTTTTATTCCTACTTGTCTGCCTACCCATGAAAGTCTTCTACCTTTGGTTACTATCGCTCATCTCTTCTCTCCCTCCTCTCCCCCCTCTCTCACTCTCTCTTCACCCCTATTCTCTCTCTCTCTCTCTCTCAACTGCTTTCTCTTTCTCTTTCAAGGCTCACGATCCATGACGTATCCCACCTGCCTCTCTCCCAGGAGCTCTTTAACCACAACCCAAGTGTTTTTGCCCAAACCATCTCAAGGAGTATATACCCCTCTTCATTAATGGCCGACCCACAACCACCTTCGACCCTACGCACACACTCCGCGTTTAAAATATCCTTTTCGGCTTTAAAAAATAACTGTTGTTAGGGGTGGGTAGTTAGAAAAAGGAGTAGCGGGAAGAGTAATGGAAATCTTTCCCAATAGAATCCATCCTCTGGTTTCCATGGTTACGTCGACTTGAAGACTTGAACATCCATTTTCAAAAAATGGACGATGGAATAATTTTATTGGGATTAGACTTTTTTTTTTTTTTTTTATATAATATTGTATTGTGATCAGTATAATTCTTGCATTCCTTTTTTTCTTTTCTTTCTTTGTTTTTTTTCTGTGTTTCTTTCTTTCGTTTTCGTTTTCTTTGGTTTTCATTTTATCTCCCTTATCGTCCCTGAATTCTTTCGTTTATTTTTCTTTAATCTTTATTTCTTTCTTTCCTTCATTTTTTCTCTGTCTTTTTCCTTTTGTTTATTTCTCTTTCATTTTATTCGATTGCTTTCTCTTTCTTTCTTTCTTATTTTCTTTCTTTTTCCTTTCTTTTTTTCTTTTTCCTTTCTTTCATTTATTCCTTTTTTCCTTTCTTATTTCTATTATTTTCTATTTCTATCTTATTTTTATTTCTTTCCTTTATTTTTTTCTCTGTCTTTTTCCTTTTGTTTATTTCTCTTTCATTTTATTCGATTGCTTTCTCTTTCTTTTTTTTTCTTTCTTTTTTTCTTTCTTTTTTTCTTTTTTCTTTCTTTCTTTCTTTCATTTCTCAAATTTTTTAATCCCGCTTAACCTTTCCCTCTATAAGTTTTTAATTGTTCTATTTTTCGTTTTTTCTTTCGATTTTTTGTTCAACTTTTCCTGTCTTTTTCTTTTTTAATCTGTCGCGGTATTTTTTAATCTGTCGCGGTATATCTTTTTAATATTTTCCTTCTTTTCTTTTTTTTTCATTTCTTCCTTTTTGAATTCTTTGAGTTTTATGTTCTTTCCATCCACCATTTTATCTTTATTTCTTTTTCTTTTGTGAAGATCACATTCTTTCCTTTTTGATTCGGTCTTGCTTTTAACTTACTCCCTTTCTTCACTCCTTCGTCATTCTTTTTTTCTTCTTAATTTATATCTCATGTTTATCCTTCTTTCTTTATTTATTTATTTCGTTTCTTCTTTCTTTATCTCTATCGTTTCTTATTAATTTATTTCATTTTTTCTTTCTTCTTTAATCTTTCTTCCCTATTTTCTGTTTTTGTTTTCATTCATTTTTTTTTTCTTTCTTCTGGTGAACTTTTCCTTTCCTTTTTTCTATTTTTCATTCTTTCTTTCTTCCTTTCTTACTTTCTTTTTCTTCTTTTTACTTTCTGCCCCAGATTCTTTCCTTTCCCTTTAATATTCTTTTTTTTCTTTCTTTTTACTTTCTTTTTCCCCCTATTTCATTCTTTTTTCTCCGTTCCTTCTGTTTTCTTTCTTTCTTCCTCTTGTTTTCTATTTACTTTGTTTTATTTCCTCCCGTTTCATTCTTTCTTTATTTTCTTCTTTTCTTTCTTTCCTTCTTTCTTTCTGTCCTTCTTTTTTCCTTTCCATGTTTTTATCTTTCTTTATTTCCTTCTTTCTACATATCCTTTTTTCTTTCTTTCTTTTTCGTTCTTTCTTTTTTCTTCTTCTTTTTACTTTCTTTTTCTTCCGTCTTTCATTCTTTCTTTTCTTTCTTCTTTCTTTCTTTCTTTCCCTTTTCTTTCTTTTGTTCTATTTACTTTGTTTTCTTTCCTTCCTTTTCACTCTTTCCCTATTTCTTTCTTTTCTCTATTCCCTCCTTTCTTTATTTCTTTCTTTTTCTTTCCATTTTTTAATCTTTTTTTATTTCCTTCTTCCTACCTATCCTTTTTTATTTCTTTTTCGTTCTTTCTTTTTTTTTTCTCCTCCTTTCCTTCTTTGCTGTCATTTTATTTTATGCCTATCGTCCTTGTTTTTTTCCTTTTCTTTATTTTCTCTTCTCAACGCCACAAGGTAACGAAACTCTAATCTCCATACAATAACCATCACACCACCACTACCACCACTACCACCATCACAACCACCAACAACAACAACTCCATTTTCCAAGAAAAATGATGAAAACATCATTTCCCAAATTAAATACAAATCTCTTTTCTAAAAAAATAATAAAGAAAACTATAACTTAAAAAAAAAAAAAAAAAAAAACGCAGGAAAACAACCGTTTACAAACGGATTACGTAGCGGGTCACGTGATTAACGCACACACACACACACACAAAAAAAAACGAAAGTACAGAAAAAATGGCGGCGAAAATACAATCAAACGCAAACAGTCAAACGGAGCAGACGACAACAATAACTAAACATGACAGACGGTCGTATTATTATTATTATTATTATTATTAAACAAGCAAGTTGTAGACAATGGTCGAAGTTAAGTGCGGGTCGAACGGGAACGACAAACCAACATTGAAAATAAAACAAACCTTGATCCATCTTTGGTTTTACTTGGAAAGCTGGAAAAATCTGTAGTTGTTCAGAAAAGGGGTGGTGCTTAATAGCAGGAGTGCTATAAGCCAGCCCATTGTTATGTTGACACAAGAATTTAAATAGCATACTAGCAAATATATGAGACTTGAAGGAGGTCATGCCTGGGAAAACAAAAGTATTCAAAACTGCCCTTTCAAAAGATATGATATTATCTGGAAGCGTGGTATATTAATATAGATTCTATTACTAATGGAGATTTAGTATCTGTCCGGGGGAAGCCGAAACTATACTATTACTTTTATCAAAAACTAGCGAGGGGTACCCGGCGTTGCCCGGGTGTTTGGGGGGGGGGTAAAAATAGGTATGAGGATCGACCCCGAACCCTTGAGGCAACGTTGTAAATTAAAGATGTTATAGGAAATAGACTAACCCACATGCGGCGAGCGACATATATTAAATATTTATCTTCCCGAAATCGAGCAAATTAAATAGACAGGCGTGCTTCGTTGTTAACTCTGAGATATTACGATTTATATGTGATATAAAAAGTTTTAAAAAGTTGTGAACCGACCGTCGCTTCTCTGAAAGAAGCCTTTTGTAGACACACAGAAAAAGCGAACACACACACACATACATACATACATACATACATACATTTTCGCTTTTATATTTATAGAAGATGGTGAGTTGGTACCTGACTGTCTAAAACCGGAACTATAATATTATTGTTTTCACTAAAGGACTGTCTAAAACCGAAACTATAATATTATTGTTTTCACTAAAGGACTGTCTAAAACCGAAACTATAATATTATTGTTTTCACTAAAGGACTGTCTAAAACCGAAACTATAATATTATTGTTTTCACTAAAGGACTGTCTAAAACCGGAACTATAATATTATTGTTTTCACTAAAGGACTGTCTAAAACCGGAACTATAATATTATTGTTTTCACTAAAGGACTGTCTAAAACCGAAACTATAATATTATTGTTTTCACTAAAGGACTGTCTAAAACCGAAACTAAAATATTATTGTTTTCACTAAAGGACTGTCTAAAACCGGAACTATAATATTATTGTTTTCACTAAAGGACTGTCTAAAAACGGAACTATAATATTATTGTTTTCACTAAAGGACTGTCTAAAACCGGAACTATAATATTATTGTTTTAACTAAAGGACTGTCTAAAAACGGAACTATAATATTATTGTTTTCACTAAAGGACTGTCTAAAACCGAAACTATAATATTATTGTTTTCACTAAAGGACTGTCTAAAACCGGAACTATAATATTATTGTTTTCACTAAAGGACTGTCTAAAACCGAAACTATAATATTATTGTTTTCACTAAAGGACTGTCTAAAACCGAAACTATAATATTATTGTTTTCACTAAAGGACTGTCTAAAACCGGAACTATAATATTATTGTTTTCACTAAAGGACTGTCTAAAACCGGAACTATAATATTATTGTTTTCACTAAAGGACTGTCTAAAACCGGAACTATAATATTATTGTTTTCACTAAAGGACTGTCTAAAACCGGAACTATAATATTATTGTTTTCACTAAAGGACTGTCTAAAACCGGAACTATAATATTATTGTTTTCACTAAAGGACTGTCTAAAACCGAAACTATAATATTATTGTTTTCACTAAAGGACTGTCTAAAACCGGAACTATAATATTATTGTTTTCACTAAAGGACTGTCTAAAACCGAAACTATAATATTATTGTTTTCACTAAAGGACTGTCTAAAACCGGAACTATAATATTATTGTTTTCACTAAAGGACTGTCTAAAACCGGAACTATAATATTATTGTTTTCACTAAAGGACTGTCTAAAACCGGAACTATAATATTATTGTTTTCACTAAAGGACTGTCTAAAACCGAAACTATAATATTATTGTTTTCACTAAAGGACTGTCTAAAACCGGAACTATAATATTATTGTTTTCACTAAAGGACTGTCTAAAACCGGAACTATAATATTATTGTTTTCACTAAAGGACTGTCTAAAACCGGAACTATAATATTATTGTTTTCACTAAATGACTGTCTAAAAACGGAACTATAATATTATTGTTTTCACTAAAGAACTGTCTAAAACCGGAACTATAATATTATTGTTTTCACTAAAGGACTGTCTAAAACCGAAACTATAATATTATTGTTTTCACTAAAGGACTGTCTAAAACCGGAACTATAATATTATTGTTTTCACTAAAGGACTGTCTAAAACCGGAACTATAATATTATTGTTTTCACTAAAGGACTGTCTAAAAACGGAACTATAATATTATTGTTTTCACTAAAGGACTGTCTAAAACCGAAACTATAATATTATTGTTTTCACTAAAGGACTGTCTAAAACCGGAACTATAATATTATTGTTTTCACTAAAGGACTGTCTAAAACCGAAACTATAATATTATTGTTTTCACTAAAGGACTGTCTAAAACCGAAACTATAATATTATTGTTTTCACTAAAGGACTGTCTAAAACCGGAACTATAATATTATTGTTTTCACTAAAGGACTGTCTAAAACCGGAACTATAATATTATTGTTTTCACTAAAGGACTGTCTAAAACCGAAACTATAATATTATTGTTTTCACTAAAGGACTGTCTAAAACCGGAACTATAATATTATTGTTTTCACTAAAGGACTGTCTAAAACCGGAACTATAATATTATTGTTTTCACTAAAGGACTGTCTAAAACCGGAACTATAATATTATTGTTTTCACTAAAGGACTGTCTAAAACCGGAACTATAATATTATTGTTTTCACTAAAGGACTGTCTAAAACCGAAACTATAATATTATTGTTTTCACTAAAGGACTGTCTAAAACCGAAACTATAATATTATTGTTTTCACTAAAGGACTGTCTAAAACCGGAACTATAATATTATTGTTTTCACTAAAGGACTGTCTAAAACCGGAACTATAATATTATTGTTTTCACTAAAGGACTGTCTAAAACCGGAACTATAATATTATTGTTTTCACTAAAGGACTGTCTAAAACCGAAACTATAATATTATTGTTTTCACTAAAGGACTGTCTAAAACCGGAACTATAATATTATTGTTTTCACTAAAGGACTGTCTAAAACCGGAACTATAATATTATTGTTTTCACTAAAGGACTGTCTAAAACCGGAACTATAATATTATTGTTTTCACTAAAGGACTGTCTAAAACCGAAACTATAATATTATTGTTTTCACTAAAGGACTGTCTAAAACCGAAACTATAATATTATTGTTTTCACTAAAGGACTGTCTAAAACCGGAACTATAATATTATTGTTTTCACTAAAGGACTGTCTAAAACCGAAACTATAATATTATTGTTTTCACTAAAGGACTGTCTAAAACCGAAACTATAATATTATTGTTTTCACTAAAGGACTGTCTAAAACCGAAACTATAATATTATTGTTTTCACTAAAGGACTGTCTAAAACTGAAACTATAATATTATTGTTTTCACTAAAGGACTGTCTAAAACCGAAACTATAATATTATTGTTTTCACTAAAGGACTGTCTAAAACCGAAACTATAATATTATTGTTTTCACTAAAGGACTGTCTAAAACCGGAACTTTAATATTATTGTTTTCACTAAAGGACTGTCTAAAACCGGAACTATAATATTATTGTTTTCATTAAAGGACTGTCTAAAACCGAAACTATAATATTATTGTTTTCACTAAAGGACTGTCTAAAACCGAAACTATAATATTATTGTTTTCACTAAAGGACTGTCTAAAACCGAAACTATAATATTATTGTTTTCACTAAAGGACTGTCTAAAACCGAAACTATAATATTATTGTTTTCACTAAAGGACTGTCTAAAACCGGAACTATAATATTATTGTTTTCACTAAAGGACTGTCTAAAACCGGAACTATAATATTATTGTTTTCACTAAAGGACTGTCTAAAACCGAAACTATAATATTATTGTTTTCACTAAAGGACTGTCTAAAACCGAAACTATAATATTATTGTTTTCACTAAAGGACTGTCTAAAAACGGAACTATAATATTATTGTTTTCACTAAAGGACTGTCTAAAAACGGAACTATAATATTATTGTTTTCACTAAAGGACTGTCTAAAACCGAAACTATAATATTATTGTTTTCACTAAAGGACTGTCTAAAACCGGAACTATAATATTATTGTTTTCACTAAAGGACTGTCTAAAACCGAAACTATAATATTATTGTTTTCACTAAAGGACTGTCTAAAACCGAAACTATAATATTATTGTTTTCACTAAAGGACTGTCTAAAACCGGAACTATAATATTATTGTTTTCACTAAAGGACTGTCTAAAACCGGAACTATAATATTATTGTTTTCACTAAAGGACTGTCTAAAACCGGAACTATAATATTATTGTTTTCACTAAAGGACTGTCTAAAACCGGAACTATAATATTATTGTTTTCACTAAAGGACTGTCTAAAACCGGAACTATAATATTATTGTTTTCACTAAAGGACTGTCTAAAACCGAAACTATAATATTATTGTTTTCACTAAAGGACTGTCTAAAACCGGAACTATAATATTATTGTTTTCACTAAAGGACTGTCTAAAACCGAAACTATAATATTATTGTTTTCACTAAAGGACTGTCTAAAACCGGAACTATAATATTATTGTTTTCACTAAAGGACTGTCTAAAACCGGAACTATAATATTATTGTTTTCACTAAAGGACTGTCTAAAACCGGAACTATAATATTATTGTTTTCACTAAAGGACTGTCTAAAACCGAAACTATAATATTATTGTTTTCACTAAAGGACTGTCTAAAACCGGAACTATAATATTATTGTTTTCACTAAAGGACTGTCTAAAACCGGAACTATAATATTATTGTTTTCACTAAAGGACTGTCTAAAACCGGAACTATAATATTATTGTTTTCACTAAAGGACTGTCTAAAAACGGAACGATAATATTATTGTTTTCACTAAAGGACTGTCTAAAACCGGAACTATAATATTATTGTTTTCACTAAAGGACTGTCTAAAACCGAAACTATAATATTATTGTTTTCACTAAAGGACTGTCTAAAACCGGAACTATAATATTATTGTTTTCACTAAAGGACTGTCTAAAACCGGAACTATAATATTATTGTTTTCACTAAAGGACTGTCTAAAAACGGAACTATAATATTATTGTTTTCACTAAAGGACTGTCTAAAACCGAAACTATAATATTATTGTTTTCACTAAAGGACTGTCTAAAACCGAAACTATAATATTATTGTTTTCACTAAAGGACTGTCTAAAACCGAAACTATAATATTATTGTTTTCACTAAAGGACTGTCTAAAACCGAAACTATAATATTATTGTTTTCACTAAAGGACTGTCTAAAACCGGAACTATAATATTATTGTTTTCACTAAAGGACTGTCTAAAACCGGAACTATAATATTATTGTTTTCACTAAAGGACTGTCTAAAACCGAAACTATAATATTATTGTTTTCACTAAAGGACTGTCTAAAACCGGAACTATAATATTATTGTTTTCACTAAAGGACTGTCTAAAACCGGAACTATAATATTATTGTTTTCACTAAAGGACTGTCTAAAACCGGAACTATAATATTATTGTTTTCACTAAAGGACTGTCTAAAACCGGAACTATAATATTATTGTTTTCACTAAAGGACTGTCTAAAACCGAAACTATAATATTATTGTTTTCACTAAAGGACTGTCTAAAACCGGAACTATAATATTATTGTTTTCACTAAAGGACTGTCTAAAACCGGAACTATAATATTATTGTTTTCACTAAAGGACTGTCTAAAACCGGAACTATAATATTATTGTTTTCACTAAAGGACTGTCTAAAACCGAAACTATAATATTATTGTTTTCACTAAAGGACTGTCTAAAACCGGAACTATAATATTATTGTTTTCACTAAAGGACTGTCTAAAACCGGAACTATAATATTATTGTTTTCACTAAAGGACTGTCTAAAACCGGAACTATAATATTATTGTTTTCACTAAAGGACTGTCTAAAACCGAAACTATAATATTATTGTTTTCACTAAAGGACTGTCTAAAACCGAAACTATAATATTATTGTTTTCACTAAAGGACTGTCTAAAACCGGAACTATAATATTATTGTTTTCACTAAAGGACTGTCTAAAACCGAAACTATAATATTATTGTTTTCACTAAAGGACTGTCTAAAACCGAAACTATAATATTATTGTTTTCACTAAAGGACTGTCTAAAACCGAAACTATAATATTATTGTTTTCACTAAAGGACTGTCTAAAACCGAAACTATAATATTATTGTTTTCACTAAAGGACTGTCTAAAACCGAAACTATAATATTATTGTTTTCACTAAAGGACTGTCTAAAACCGAAACTATAATATTATTGTTTTCACTAAAGGACTGTCTAAAACCGGAACTTTAATATTATTGTTTTCACTAAAGGACTGTCTAAAACCGGAACTATAATATTATTGTTTTCATTAAAGGACTGTCTAAAACCGAAACTATAATATTATTGTTTTCACTAAAGGACTGTCTAAAACCGAAACTATAATATTATTGTTTTCACTAAAGGACTGTCTAAAACCGAAACTATAATATTATTGTTTTCACTAAAGGACTGTCTAAAAACGGAACTATAATATTATTGTTTTCACTAAAGGACTGTCTAAAACCGGAATTATAATATTATTGTTTTCACTAAAGGACTGTCTAAAACCGGAACTATAATATTATTGTTTTCACTAAAGGACTGTCTAAAACCGGAACTATAATATTATTGTTTTCACTAAAGGACTGTCTAAAACCGGAACTATAATATTATTGTTTTCACTAAAGGACTGTCTAAAACCGAAACTATAATATTATTGTTTTCACTAAAGGACTGTCTAAAACCGAAACTATAATATTATTGTTTTCACTAAAGGACTGTCTAAAACCGGAACTATAATATTATTGTTTTCACTAAAGGACTGTCTAAAACCGGAACTATAATATTATTGTTTTCACTAAAGGACTGTCTAAAACCGAAACTATAATATTATTGTTTTCACTAAAGGACTGTCTAAAACCGGAACTATAATATTATTGTTTTCACTAAAGGACTGTCTAAAACCGAAACTATAATATTATTGTTTTCACTAAAGGACTGTCTAAAACCGAAACTATAATATTATTGTTTTCACTAAAGGACTGTCTAAAACCGAAACTATAATATTATTGTTTTCACTAAAGGACTGTCTAAAACCGAAACTATAATATTATTGTTTTCACTAAAGGACTGTCTAAAACCGAAACTATAATATTATTGTTTTCACTAAAGGACTGTCTAAAACCGAAACTATAATATTATTGTTTTCACTAAAGGACTGTCTAAAACCGAAACTATAATATTATTGTTTTCACTAAAGGACTGTCTAAAACCGAAACTATTATATTATTGTTTTCACTAAAGGACTGTCTAAAACCGAAACTATAATATTATTGTTTTCACTAAAGGACTGTCTAAAACCGAAACTATAATATTATTGTTTTCACTAAAGGACTGTCTAAAACCGAAACTATAATATTATTGTTTTCACTAAAGGACTGTCTAAAACCGGAACTATAATATTATTGTTTTCACTAAAGGACTGTCTAAAACCGGAACTATAATATTATTGTTTTCACTAAAGGACTGTCTAAAACCGAAACTATAATATTATTGTTTTCACTAAAGGACTGTCTAAAAACGGAACTATAATATTATTGTTTTCACTAAAGGACTGTCTAAAACCGGAACTATAATATTATTGTTTTCACTAAAGGACTGTCTAAAACCGGAACTATAATATTATTGTTTTCACTAAAGGACTGTCTAAAACCGGAACTATAATATTATTGTTTTCACTAAAGGACTGTCTAAAAACGGAACTATAATATTATTGTTTTCACTAAAGGACTGTCTAAAACCGGAACTATAATATTATTGTTTTCACTAAAGGACTGTCTAAAACCGAAACTATAATATTATTGTTTTCACTAAAGGACTGTCTAAAAACGGAACTATAATATTATTGTTTTCACTAAAGGACTGTCTAAAACCGGAACTATAATATTATTGTTTTCACTAAAGGACTGTCTAAAACCGAAACTATAATATTATTGTTTTCACTAAAGGACTGTCTAAAACCGGAACTATAATATTATTGTTTTCACTAAAGGACTGTCTAAAACCGAAACTATAATATTATTGTTTTCACTAAAGGACTGTCTAAAACCGGAACTATAATATTATTGTTTTCACTAAAGGACTGTCTAAAACCGGAACTATAATATTATTGTTTTCACTAAAGAACTGTCTAAAACCGAAACTATAATATTATTGTTTTCACTAAAGGACTGTCTAAAAACGGAACTATAATATTATTGTTTTCACTAAAGGACTGTCTAAAACCGAAACTATAATATTATTGTTTTCACTAAAGGACTGTCTAAAACCGAAACTATAATATTATTGTTTTCACTAAAGGACTGTCTAAAACCGGAACTATAATATTATTGTTTTCACTAAAGGACTGTCTAAAACCGAAACTATAATATTATTGTTTTCACTAAAGGACTGTCTAAAACCGGAACTATAATATTATTGTTTTCACTAAAGGACTGTCTAAAACCGGAACTATAATATTATTGTTTTCACTAAAGGACTGTCTAAAACCGGAACTATAATATTATTGTTTTCACTAAAGGACTGTCTAAAACCGAAACTATAATATTATTGTTTTCACTAAAGGACTGTCTAAAACCGAAACTATAATATTATTGTTTTCACTAAAGGACTGTCTAAAACCGAAACTATAATATTATTGTTTTCACTAAAGGACTGTCTAAAACCGGAACTATAATATTATTGTTTTCACTAAAGGACTGTCTAAAACCGAAACTATAATATTATTGTTTGCACTAAAGGACTGTCTAAAACCGAAACTATAATATTATTGTTTTCACTAAAGGACTGTCTAAAACCGAAACTATAATATTATTGTTTTCACTAAAGGACTGTCTAAAACCGAAACTATAATATTATTGTTTTCACTAAAGGACTGTCTAAAACCGAAACTATAATATTATTGTTTTCACTAAAGGACTGTCTAAAACCGGAACTATAATATTATTGTTTTCACTAAAGGACTGTCTAAAACCGAAACTATAATATTATTGTTTTCACTAAAGGACTGTCTAAAACCGAAACTATAATATTATTGTTTTCACTAAAGGACTGTCTAAAACCGAAACTATAATATTATTGTTTTCACTAAAGGACTGTCTAAAACCGAAACTATAATATTATTGTTTTCACTAAAGGACTGTCTAAAACCGGAACTATAATATTATTGTTTTCACTAAAGGACTGTCTAAAACCGAAACTATAATATTATTGTTTTCACTAAAGGACTGTCTAAAACCGGAACTATAATATTATTGTTTTCACTAAAGGACTGTCTAAAACCGAAACTATAATATTATTGTTTTCACTAAAGGACTGTCTAAAACCGAAACTATAATATTATTGTTTTCACTAAAGGACTGTCTAAAACCGAAACTATAATATTATTGTTTTCACTAAAGGACTGTCTAAAACCGAAACTATAATATTATTGTTTTCACTAAAGGACTGTCTAAAACCGGAACTATAATATTATTGTTTTCACTAAAGGACTGTCTAAAACCGAAACTATAATATTATTGTTTTCACTAAAGGACTGTCTAAAACCGGAACTATAATATTATTGTTTTCACTAAAGGACTGTCTAAAACCGAAACTATAATATTATTGTTTTCACTAAAGGACTGTCTAAAACCGGAACTATAATATTATTGTTTTCACTAAAGGACTGTCTAAAACCGAAACTATAATATTATTGTTTTCACTAAAGGACTGTCTAAAACCGGAACTATAATATTATTGTTTTCACTAAAGGACTGTCTAAAACCGAAACTATAATATTATTGTTTTCACTAAAGGACTGTCTAAAACCGGAACTATAATATTATTGTTTTCACTAAAGGACTGTCTAAAACCGAAACTATAATATTATTGTTTTCACTAAAGGACTGTCTAAAACCGGAACTATAATATTATTGTTTTCACTAAAGGACTGTCTAAAACCGAAACTATAATATTATTGTTTTCACTAAAGGACTGTCTAAAACCGGAACTATAATATTATTGTTTTCACTAAAGGACTGTCTAAAACCGAAACTATAATATTATTGTTTTCACTAAAGGACTGTCTAAAACCGGAACTATAATATTATTGTTTTCACTAAAGGACTGTCTAAAACCGAAACTATAATATTATTGTTTTCACTAAAGGACTGTCTAAAACCGAAACTATAATATTATTGTTTTCACTAAAGGACTGTCTAAAACCGGAACTATAATATTATTGTTTTCACTAAAGGACTGTCTAAAACCGAAACTATAATATTATTGTTTTCACTAAAGGACTGTCTAAAACCGAAACTATAATATTATTGTTTTCACTAAAGGACTGTCTAAAACCGGAACTATAATATTATTGTTTTCACTAAAGGACTGTCTAAAACCGAAACTATAATATTATTGTTTTCACTAAAGGACTGTCTAAAACCGGAACTATAATATTATTGTTTTCACTAAAGGACTGTCTAAAACCGAAACTATAATATTATTGTTTTCACTAAAGGACTGTCTAAAACCGAAACTATAATATTATTGTTTTCACTAAAGGACTGTCTAAAACCGAAACTATAATATTATTGTTTTCACTAAAGGACTGTCTAAAACCGAAACTATAATATTATTGTTTTCACTAAAGGACTGTCTAAAACCGGAACTATAATATTATTGTTTTCACTAAAGGACTGTCTAAAACCGAAACTATAATATTATTGTTTTCACTAAAGGACTGTCTAAAACCGGAACTATAATATTATTGTTTTCACTAAAGGACTGTCTAAAACCGAAACTATAATATTATTGTTTTCACTAAAGGACTGTCTAAAACCGGAACTATAATATTATTGTTTTCACTAAAGGACTGTCTAAAACCGAAACTATAATATTATTGTTTTCACTAAAGGACTGTCTAAAACCGGAACTATAATATTATTGTTTTCACTAAAGGACTGTCTAAAACCGAAACTATAATATTATTGTTTTCACTAAAGGACTGTCTAAAACCGGAACTATAATATTATTGTTTTCACTAAAGGACTGTCTAAAAACGGAACTATAATATTATTGTTTTCACTAAAGGACTGTCTAAAACCGAAACTATAATATTATTGTTTTCACTAAAGGACTGTCTAAAACCGAAACTATAATATTATTGTTTTCACTAAAGGACTGTCTAAAACCGAAACTATAATATTATTGTTTTCACTAAAGGACTGTCTAAAACCGGAACTATAATATTATTGTTTTCACTAAAGGACTGTCTAAAACCGAAACTATAATATTATTGTTTTCACTAAAGGACTGTCTAAAACCGAAACTATAATATTATTGTTTTCACTAAAGGACTGTCTAAAACCGAAACTATAATATTATTGTTTTCACTAAAGGACTGTCTAAAAACGGAACTATAATATTATTGTTTTCACTAAAGGACTGTCTAAAACCGGAACTATAATATTATTGTTTTCACTAAAGGACTGTCTAAAACCGAAACTATAATATTATTGTTTTCACTAAAGGACTGTCTAAAACCGGAACTATAATATTATTGTTTTCACTAAAGGACTGTCTAAAACCGGAACTATAATAATTTTGTTTTCACTAAAGGACTGTCTAAAACCGGAACTATAATATTATTGTTTTCACTAAAGGACTGTCTAAAACCGAAACTATAATATTATTGTTTTCACTAAAGGACTGTCTAAAAACGGAACTATAATATTATTGTTTTCACTAAAGGACTGTCTAAAACCGGAACTATAATATTATTGTTTTCACTAAAGGACTGTCTAAAACCGAAACTATAATATTATTGTTTTCACTAAAGGACTGTCTAAAACCGGAACTATAATATTATTGTTTTCACTAAAGGACTGTCTAAAAACGGAACTATAATATTATTGTTTTCACTAAAGGACTGTCTAAAACCGAAACTATAATATTATTGTTTTCACTAAAGGACTGTCTAAAACCGAAACTATAATATTATTGTTTTCACTAAAGGACTGTCTAAAACCGAAACTATAATATTATTGTTTTCACTAAAGGACTGTCTAAAACCGGAACTATAATATTATTGTTTTCACTAAAGGACTGTCTAAAACCGAAACTATAATATTATTGTTTTCACTAAAGGACTGTCTAAAACCGAAACTATAATATTATTGTTTTCACTAAAGGACTGTCTAAAACCGAAACTATAATATTATTGTTTTCACTAAAGGACTGTCTAAAACCGGAACTATAATATTATTGTTTTCACTAAAGGACTGTCTAAAACCGAAACTATAATATTATTGTTTTCACTAAAGGACTGTCTAAAAACGGAACTATAATATTATTGTTTTCACTAAAGGACTGTCTTAAACCGGAACTATAATATTATTGTTTTCACTAAAGGACTGTCTAAAACCGAAACTATAATATTATTGTTTTCACTAAAGGACTGTCTAAAACCGAAACTATAATATTATTGTTTTCACTAAAGGACTGTCTAAAACCGAAACTATAATATTATTGTTTTCATTTAAAGGACTGTCTAAAACCGAAACTATAATATTATTGTTTTCACTAAAGGACTGTCTAAAACCGGAACTATAATATTATTGTTTTCACTAAAGGACTGTCTAAAACCGAAACTATAATATTATTGTTTTCACTAAAGGACTGTCTAAAACCGGAACTATAATATTATTGTTTTCACTAAAGGACTGTCTAAAACCGGAACTATAATATTATTGTTTTCACTAAAGGACTGTCTAAAACCGAAACTATAATATTATTGTTTTCACTAAAGGACTGTCTAAAAACGGAACTATAATATTATTGTTTTCACTAAAGGACTGTCTAAAACCGGAACTATAATATTATTGTTTTCACTAAAGGACTGTCTAAAACCGAAACTATAATATTATTGTTTTCACTAAAGGACTGTCTAAAACCGAAACTATAATATTATTGTTTTCACTAAAGGACTGTCTAAAACCGAAACTATAATATTATTGTTTTCACTAAAGGACTGTCTAAAAACGGAACTATAATATTATTGTTTTCACTAAAGGACTGTCTAAAACCGGAACTATAATATTATTGTTTTCACTAAAGGACTGTCTAAAACCGAAACTATAATATTATTGTTTTCACTAAAGGACTGTCTAAAACCGAAACTATAATATTATTGTTTTCACTAAAGGACTGTCTAAAACCGGAACTATAATATTATTGTTTTCACTAAAGGACTGTCTAAAACCGGAACTATAATATTATTGTTTTCACTAAAGGACTGTCTAAAACCGGAACTATAATATTATTGTTTTCACTAAAGGACCGTCTAAAACCGAAACTATAATATTATTGTTTTCACTAAAGGACTGTCTAAAACCGAAACTATAATATTATTGTTTTCACTAAAGGAAAGTCTAAAACCGAAACTATAATATTATTGTTTTCACTAAAGGACTGTCTAAAACCGGAACTATAATATTATTGTTTTCACTAAAGGACTGTCTAAAACCGGAACTATAATATTATTGTTTTCACTAAAGGACTGTCTAAAACCGGAACTATAATATTATTGTTTTCACTAAAGGACTGTCTAAAACCGGAACTATAATATTATTGTTTTCACTAAAGGACTGTCTAAAACCGGAACTATAATATTATTGTTTTCACTAAAGGACTGTCTAAAACCGAAACTATAATATTATTGTTTTCACTAAAGGACTGTCTAAAACCGAAACTATAATATTATTGTTTTCACTAAAGGACTGTCTAAAACCGAAACTATAATATTATTGTTTTCACTAAAGGACTGTCTAAAACCGGAACTATAATATTATTGTTTTCACTAAAGGACTGTCTAAAACCGGAACTATAATATTATTGTTTTCACTAAAGGACTGTCTAAAACCGGAACTATAATATTATTGTTTTCACTAAAGGACTGTCTAAAACCGGAACTATAATATTATTGTTTTCACTAAAGGACTGTCTAAAACCGGAACTATAATATTATTGTTTTCACTAAAGGACTGTCTAAAACCGAAACTATAATATTATTGTTTTCACTAAAGGACTGTCTAAAACCGGAACTATAATATTATTGTTTTCACTAAAGGACTGTCTAAAACCGGAACTATAATATTATTGTTTTCACTAAAGGACTGTCTAAAACCGGAACTATAATATTATTGTTATCACTAAAGGACTGTCTAAAACCGAAACTATAATATTATTGTTTTCACTAAAGGACTGTCTAAAACCGAAACTATAATATTATTGTTTTCACTAAAGGACTGTCTAAAACCGGAACTATAATATTATTGTTTTCACTAAAGGACTGTCTAAAACCGAAACTATAATATTATTGTTTTCACTAAAGGACTGTCTAAAACCGAAACTATAATATTATTGTTTTCACTAAAGGACTGTCTAAAACCGGAACTATAATATTATTGTTTTCACTAAAGGACTGTCTAAAACCGAAACTATAATATTATTGTTTTCACTAAAGGACTGTCTAAAACCGGAACTATAATATTATTGTTTTCACTAAAGGACTGTCTAAAACCGAAACTATAATATTATTGTTTTCACTAAAGGACTGTCTAAAACCGAAACTATAATATTATTGTTTTCACTAAAGGACTGTCTAAAACCGGAACTATAATATTATTGTTTTCACTAAAGGACTGTCTAAAACCGAAACTATAATATTATTGTTTTCACTAAAGGACTGTCTAAAACCGAAACTATAATATTATTGTTTTCACTAAAGGACTGTCTAAAACCGAAACTATAATATTATTGTTTTCACTAAAGGACTGTCTAAAACCGGAACTATAATATTATTGTTTTCACTAAAGGACTGTCTAAAACCGAAACTATAATATTATTGTTTTCACTAAAGGACTGTCTAAAACCGAAACTATAATATTATTGTTTTCACTAAAGGACTGTCTAAAACCGAAACTATAATATTATTGTTTTCACTAAAGGACTGTCTAAAACCGGAACTATAATATTATTGTTTTCACTAAAGGACTGTCTAAAACCGAAACTATAATATTATTGTTTTCACTAAAGGACTGTCTAAAACCGGAACTATAATATTATTGTTTTCACTAAAGGACTGTCTAAAAACGGAACTATAATATTATTGTTTTCACTAAAGGACTGTCTAAAACCGGAACTATAATATTATTGTTTTCACTAAAGGACTGTCTAAAACCGGAACTATAATATTATTGTTTTCACTAAAGGACTGTCTAAAACCGGAACTATAATATTATTGTTTTCACTAAAGGACTGTCTAAAACCGGAACTATAATATTATTGTTTTCACTAAAGGACTGTCTAAAACCGAAACTATAATATTATTGTTTTCACTAAAGGACTGTCTAAAACCGGAACTATAATATTATTGTTTTCACTAAAGTAGGCTGTGACGTTGTTTGGCTGTGGAATTTATTATATATATATATATATATATATATATATATATATATATATATATATATATATATATACGCATACATACAGAAACATATATATATATACATATATACGCATACACACACACACATATATATATATATATAAATACGCATAAACACAGTAATATATATATATATATATATATATATATATATATATATATATATATATATATATATATATATATATCCTAGCGTGAGGAGGCCTGGCTTTGCGCAGGCGTAAAATACGCTTAAATATGATATTTTAATTCGTCCATATATAGTATATATTTTTATAGAGTCGTGATTTCAAAAGCATAAAAAAGTGTATTCGTGTGCCAGCAGCTAGAATCGAACCCGAAAGCAAAACTGTAGCATTCAAAGCTGGGGACGTTACCACTGTACAAACGTGGTACGCATATGAACTGACCGAAAATTAAAAATTAGAAATAAATTAAGATAACTGTATAAAATGTATAATGAGTTTTTTTCATTTTTGACCCATTTTTGATCCCTTAACAACTATTTTAACCGGCTAAAGACCTATAAAAGTATGGCCCTAAAAAATCCAATCATTTGAAGCCCCTTGCGCCGCTCTGCGACTTTTAGTTTCGGAAGAGAAAGACTTGTCTCTATAACAATAAATACGTAATCTGCCTAAATTAGAATCTCATATTACGACTGGGCAACGTAAATTTTTAAGATAAAGAAAGTTTGCTTCGTTCAAAAAGAATTTATTTTCGTATTGGATTACCCTTTGAACATTTTCATCTCTAACTGTCAATTGATTGTGAAAAACGGTTCAGTAAATTACAGATTTCACAAGAATCGGCTTGGAAATCGATTGTATCATTTCGAAATTGTCAGCTTCACGACGGTTTGGAGTATTGTCACTTTATTCCACATGAAATCATTGTCATTAACGTCATTTGCAAGAGTTCTAATCTATGAAATCTATTTTGAACTCTATCAAGGCATAATAAGCTGCTTCTAGCAGCTCACACCCAGATGTGGCAACAGTACTCCATCGTTGGCCGTACCTGGCTTTAATATAGGTAGAGAATTGCATCAGGGGTGAGGTATCTACTGGAGCGGTAGAAGGATCCCAACATTTTTCCACCAACGTTGGCATTAGATTTGATATACGTGTTCCATCTCAGGTCGGGGGTAAAGGTCTCCAGCCCAGAAGATTGTCAAAACATGAAGCCTCCCCAAGACGAGATTCGTTCATTTAAATTGATCCCAGATTGGCACCAGAGCGTTGATGATGTAGAGATAGAAGCCTGGTTTTAAATGCATTAAAAGTAACCAGCCACCTCTTTCTTCATTGTGTCACGTGCTCAAGATCAGATGAAAGAGAATAAGAGAGAACTTCGTCGTTTATGGTCTTTTTAAACACATTCTAACAATTCGTCAGCCATTTTCTTTCTAAGTCGCTGTGTCTACACGATGCCAAATTAAAATCAGTTTTCTATCAGGTTGACAAAAAGTTCTTGCGTTTTTTAACTTTTAAATTCAGATTAAACATATCTAGGCTAAAACAAAAATTTATTGATCGAAATAACCCCCATCAGAATCAACACACTTTTGCCAAACGCAAAACAAATGTATTAATGCCAATAACGTAAAAATCTTGCGTTCTGGTGGCGATGAAGTCGCTTAAGTTTTTGAAGCATTTCTCGTGCGGAAAGTTGTCGAGATGCTTGAAAAAGTGGTAGTCTGTGGGTGAAAGGTCTAGAGAGTATGGAGAATAAGACAGAGTTTCGTAACCCAGTTCGTTCAACTTCAGCAAGACCAGTTTAACAACGTACGGTCGGGCATTGTCGTAGAGCAGAACTGAGCCTTTTCTGTTGACTAATGCTGGGTGTTGTTGTCGAAGTTTCTGGTGCATTTTATCCATTTGTTGACAGTATTTCATCGCCGTAATGGTTTCGCTTGCATTAAAAAATATTAGAATGGATGACCGATCGTAGTCCACCAAACAGTCATCATGACCTTCTTTTGGTGCAGCTCTGGCTTCATGGAGCTTCGTCGGCGTCTAACCACTTAGTTGAGCATCACCGGTTGTAAAGAACTCACTTTTCATCGCAATCACAACCAGATCGAGAAACGAGTCGTTCTTGTTGCGTAAAAGAAGGAAAGATGACACTTCATAATGGGGGGTTCTTTTGGTTGTCGTTCAATTAGTGAGGCACCTTATTTGTCAAGTTTTTTTTCTTTACAATCACTCTCAAGTGGTTGGAAATCGTCGTATACGTTACGTCTAATTCAGAAGCAAGTTCTCGAACAGTTGTGCATGAATTGGCTTCAAGTAAGACTCTTAATTGATCGTTAGGAACATCCAATGACTGATCACTGCGCTCATCATCTTCAAGACTCTTGTCGCCGCTACAAAATTTCTAAAACCACCATTGTACTGTGCCTTTAGTAGTGGTTCCTGGGCCAAACGCTTCGTTGATATCGCGAGCTGTTTCAAGCTTGTATTCAAATATGAAAATTGTGCGAATTTGTTATTTTTCCATTCATATTAAAAACCCTCTTTTCTATTTATTTAAAAAGAAAATACAATTTTCTTATATATGGGTTGTGGAATTGCATTCACTAACAAAAGATCTAGCTAATTTGCATATTCTTTTAAACATTCATTTTAATTAATTCCCTATTAGTTTCTTCGGTTTTCTTATGGGATGATCATCTTTAGTTAACTATTACGTGTAATTATATTCATGCAGATATTCTACATGATTTATACTTGCATAATATTTGCGTAAAAATTTACAGTAAACACGAAATTGTTTCCATATATATTTATGTATACGTATATATTTTTGTTTAATCTATCTATCTATCTATCTATCTATCTATCTATCTATCTATCTATCTATCTATCTATAAAAGTGAACGTGTCTGTGTGTGTGTCTGTGTGTTTGTGTACATTTCTCTACGCAATAACTTTGTCAATTTTAAGTCTACAGACTCTAAATTTGATATACAGGATACTGGGATTTGGGAAAATCTTCATGATCCGTTTTCGGCCTGAAATTTGGCAGTTAAAGGGTCAAAATTCAACGATTTATTAAGCTCGTCTGCAGTTTAATTTGTTGCTGGCTATCTTGCTCTTGCTTGTTGCTGGATCTCAACATTTTGAACCGAGAGAGAGACTTAGCTGTCGTACAAAGCTAAGACTCTGCAACATCATATTTGTATAGATACTCCCTCAGACATTTGGGCTCACGGATTTTAAATGTCTGAGGGAGTGGCACTCGTCTGACAAGACGTTGCAATCATCATACATCAGAGGCGACGGATTTTACCAAGATCAGTATCGTTTGGAAGTTCGACCTTTCAGACGACAAATATCGAACAATTAGCTAAAATATTAATATCTCACCTTCAACTGGGCACTTTTCTACGGGGGCGGTCGCTTTTTTCGCCGATATTTTTGAAAGTCATCCTCTCCTTTCGACTGTTTAGTCTTAATTAACACCTACCTGTTTGGCGGTGGTCGTAACAGCAAAGACGTCAGGTTTTTTTCGCGTTCTTTTCATTCTTTGCGGTACGGGTTCGAGCCTGCCTTCCTACTACCACTTTTATTTAATTTTTTTTTTGCTCAATATACACCTCCAAACACCCGGGCAACGCCAGACACCCATGCTAGTATATATATATATATATATATATATATATATATATATATATATATATATATATATATATATATAAAGTAAAGGTATTATAATGAAAACTAATTTGAAATCAAAATTAAAAATTCAGCAACAGCTTTCTTCTCAACCTGATATCACACAACATTTGATTATTTTAATATTTTTGTGTTTAACTTTTCTGTCATATTTAGGTCATGACGTCATGCTATTTTTCAATTTCGGTCACGGTTATGGTTAGCGTATATATACACATATATATACAATAGAAAAATGCGAGAATGAAAAGTAATATGGTTAAGCTTAAACATGGAAAAGTACAGGAACGTTTACGAAGCTGACGCACTGATGTCAGTACAGTTACGAGATGGATTCGTTGATTTCAGTGTAGCAACATAGATGTGAGTACCAAAGCGCGCTCCGAACTTTTACGACAGGCATTAAGAGAGGCTGGCAAAAAGTGCATTAAGAATGGTGGTGACTATGTAGAAAAATTAATTTTAGAGCACAAAAGGTCGCTTGATATACTGGCATTACTCCCATTTTAATAGATTTTTAGTGTTTTAGTTTTAGTTTTTGAGTTTTTGTTTTGTTAGTCTCTAAGAATGCAACCTCTGTCTGGACGTTCGTCAGAAGCAGAGATGCGCTATTGAATTCCTCTATGAATAATAAAATAGAACCGATCGACATTCACCGGCGCCTGTTGAACATTTACGAAACTGATGCAGTTGATCAAGAGTGACTTTGTGACTTTATATATCCCCGAAAAAATAATCTAATAGTGTTAAATCGCATGAACGAAATTCATTCATCAAATGTTTCTCTCGATAAATTGGTCGTATCATTTGTAATCTGCAAACGCTGCCCTGGGATCAGTCTCTTCATGATGAACTGCCAAACCAAGCTGAACTCAAAACAAGTGAAGCATGCATGGTCCCCTGTGAGTACACAGTGAACGAGGCATAAAAAATGACCAAGTTCACCCCCCCCCATTTAACCCCAAAAGTTCCCAGGGGGACGTCAAATCCTGGGGAAAATAAACAAACGGTACAGTTTTAGGCCTTAACACATGTAAATTTGAGTTTTGCACCATACAAAAAAAAAAAAAAAAAAAGAGAAATGATTAAGTCCATCATTTGTCCCGCTCCATTTAGCCCCAAAAGTCCCCAAGGCCTTAACATATTTAAATTTTAGTTCAGCACCATGCAAAACTGCTAAATAGACATACGCAGAAATTTTTGGACAAATATGGTAAAATAGTCCTAAAAAAATGGAGTGTTTTTATTAGCCCTAAAAGAGCCCCTGGCGTACACCCAAGAGTTATCGCGAAGTATAGACAAACAAAATTATATAGAAATCAGTTAGTTACAACTTTTCAGAAAGTTTTATAAAAATCCAAGACATCAATTTTTGTTTTAATAAGCACAAAAGTATCAATTTTAGTCATTTTAACCCGAAAGGCATCCTTGGGAGGGGGGCGGAGTTTTCCCGGTAAATCTGTTTCGTTACCTGTTTACTCATATCATGTTTAATGTTTGTGCAAAATTACAAAAAATTCCAAGCGTAGTTATTGAAAAAGTGCGGAAACACGAACGGACGAATGGACAAGGGTGAATTTAGAGGTCCACCCTCCTTTTGTCGGGGGACCAAAAGGGGGGTAGGCCGAAAAACCGAATATGCAATTTGATAAAACAGAGTTAGCCATGCAAGGTTCGCCGCCTCTATAAAAGCACCCTATACATGCAAAGACATATACATATACTCATCTACGTAAACAGATATACGCACACACACACACACACACACACACACACACACACACACACACACACACACACACACACACACAAACATACACACACACACACACACACACACACAATGTTACCTTTTCTGTTTGTCTGTGGAAATATGTCTGCTAAACTCCTCTTTAAATTTTGGTCTACAGACTTGAAACTTGATACATAGGATATTTGCACTGGTAAAAACAACTACAAAAAGTCAAAATTGAAAGCAATTAGAACTTGGCTGGCGAAAATCGATCCAATGTGGTATTTCTACGCATGCGTGAATATACATTTATGCATTCATATGCAAATTTTTAAATAAAATTTTTGGAATATACCTTTTTGTTTCCATAATCTTTTAGATTGTAGTATGTAAGTCGGAAAAGTTTAAAATCTATCTTTAAAAATAGGTTTCTTTTTAAAGATTTTAAGTGGTCTTAAATTTTTGATCGGCAGTATATATATATATTTCTGTTTCGTTGTATCACAACTCATCAGTGCTGCCGGACTAGCACAATTATCCACTGACACGTGTTTTGTCGTCTACGACACATTAAAGTAGCTTGAATTCAATTATTTATATGGAAGTGCATTTTTACCTAAATGCCAGTTGGGGATAGTTTTCTCTTTGACAAGTTTATTACCCCCAAACGGGGAGCGGCATATGTACTATTTTTAAAATGTAATTATCCACTGACACGTGTTTCGTCGTCTACGACTCATCATAGTGGCTGAATATAGTGAGATTCGAAATCGGCACCCCGTGATAAGAAGCCTAAGCCTCTTCTACTGAGCTATCTATCAGGACTACTAATTTATCGCGTTTTTACGTAGATGTTGGAACAAAAATGAATTTAAAAAATCTACGTAAAAACGCGATACGTCAGTAGTCCTGCGAGATAGCTCAGTGGAAGAGGCTTAGGCTTCTTATCACGGGGTCCCGATTTCGAATCTCGCTAGCTTCAGCCACTCTGATGAGTCGTAGACGACGAAACGCGTGTCAGTGGGTAATTATATTTTAAAAATATATATATAATTTTGATATCACTAACGTATATTAGGTTCAATATAATAATCGATAGAGAATTGTCTCTGTAATAATAAATACGTAATCTGCATGAATTAAAGTATCATATTTAAGCGTAGTTTATGACCGGGTAATATATATAACACTGCAAAAAATAGCCACCTGAATCAATTTGATAAAAATGAGTCGAAAAATCGGCTAGCACATCACTTTGAACGACTTTATACAATGATGAGATCGGCATGCAAACGGCATTTGATATCTATGTTGGTTTGGTCTCGTGACAAATCACACGTGATTTACGCATGCAAAATGGCGTGCTGAGATCATCTTTTAAAAACAGATAGAAAGTTCACAGGAAAAGATAAACAGAGCTAAATGTGATCCGAATTTTGACACCGTAATTGTTTAACCAAAGAACGATAGCAATGACGTTTTTCCACCGTTTATATTCATATACATATCAATAAATATAGTTGTATTATTCGACATATATCTCAATTCTGGTATCTATATTTATATAATTGTTATGAATCTTATACATGTATATTGACTTCATAAATATCAATTAATATAATTATATCTATCTATCTACCTACCCGCCTCTCTCTCTCTCTCTCTCTCTCTCTCTCTCTCTCTCTCTCTCTCTCTCTATATATATATATATATATATATATATATATATATATATATATATATATATATATATATATATATTATTTTTTTAAATATAATTATCCACTGACACGTGTTTTGTCGTCTACGACTCATCAGAGTGGCTGAATCTAGCAAGATTCGAAATCAGGACCCCATGATAAGAAGCCTAAACCTCAACCACGGGACCAACTCGCTCGACTACTGCATGTATTGCGTTTCTATGTCGATGTTTTTATTTGTTTTTGTTAGCGATACTCATTGAACGAATTCAATTATTTATACGAAAGTGCATTTTTACCTAAATGCGAGTTGGGAATAATTTTCCCTTTGACCAATTTGGTACCCCCTAAATGGGGAGCGGCATATATATATTAATTTTTAAAATATAATTATCCACTGACACGTGTTTCGTCGTCTACGACTCATCAAAACAAATAAAAAACACATATATATATATATATATATATATATATATATATATATATATATATATATATATATATAGGTTAGCCGACTTAAAAATAGCCCTAAAATGTAGTAGAGAGGAGAAACATTATTTTATTGTTTAAATTACCTGTAGTGTTATAAAAGAAGTGCTGGAAGTGCTCCCACAATTTTAATGAACCACTGTTCTGCCAGATCAAACATACCTATTCCTGTGTCTCGATATATCTTCTATCATTATATGTAATTAGTTTTTTTAAAATAGTCAACCATATAGGAGCCTATTCGTGACAACACACACACACACACACACACACACACACACACACGCACACACACACACACACACATTCAGCTTTATATATATATATATATATATATATATATATATATATATATATATATAGGGTAGCCGACTTAAAAATAGCCCTAAAATGTAGTAGAGAGGAGGAACATTCTTTTACTGTTTAAATTACCTGTAATGTTATAAAAGATGCTGGAAGTGTTCCCGTTGACATCGATGCATTTCTGGACACGTTTAACAACGTTTGCAGATACTGCCTGTAGATCTTCTCTGGTGGTTCTCCTGATAGCGTTGGCAATGTTTTCCTTTAGTTGGTCTAGATTGTGAGGATTATTTGCATAAACTTTTTGTTTTAAAGTTCCACAAAGATAAAAATCATATAATGACAAGTCCGGGGAACGTGGTGGCCATAACCCTTTTCTTATTGTTCTCTCTTCCGTAAACATGTCATGAACTCGTGTCAGTGATCTGTGAGATGTGTGGGATGTAGTGCCATCTTGTGGGGAAAAGAAATGCATTTTGTCTTGTGGTGTCAGTCGGTCGTTAAGAGAAGGATTAGAGATACGGCTACTTTAAAGTGGGTAACACGTGTCAGTGGATAATTATATCTTAAAAATAATACGTATGCCGATCCTCGTTTGGGTGTACCAAATTGATCAAAGGAAAAAATATTTCCAACTCGCATGTAGGTAAAAATGCACTTACGTATAATTCATTTCAAAACAAATATCGCAAAAACAAAAAACAAATAACACACACACACACATATATATATATATGTATATATATATATTTATATGTATACATATACATATACATATATATATATATATATATATATATATATATATATATATATATATATATGTATATATACGAGCAAAAGTACCTGTCGTTGACTGGGTTCAAAAATAGCCTACAGAAAATGGACTCTGATTTATGAAAGTATGATAGGTTATGAAAAGGAAGGGTTGTAAAGAGATAGCTTCGAATTTGGGGGTATCAAAACCAAAGCAAAATATGATGAAAGTAAAAATAAAATAGATAAACCCCATAATTTATTATACCATACCTGTTCACACTGAAACATTTATCACAATATTCTGTGGATCTATATTAAAACCTTGTTAAACTTTGTGGCATATTTCCATTCTATGGAGATCAGGTGCGAACGAACACCTCATAATTTTATTATACCATATTTCTTCAAACTGAAACATAATTATCAAAGTATACTTACGCAGATAGATATGAAAAATCTTTATTAAAGTTTGTGCCTATTTCCATTCTATGGAGGCCAGGCGCGAACGCAGACCCCACAATTTTATTATACCATCCCTATTTAAGTTAAAACTTACTTATCTAAGTATTATGATGTACATTTATATCAAAAACACTTGTAAACGTTTTTTATTTTAATTTTAAATTTTTTTATTTCCATACTTTGTGGACCAGGCGCGAACGCAGACCCTACAATTTTAATGAACAACCGTTCTGCCAGATCAAACATACCCATTCCTGAGTCTCAATACATCTTCTATCATTATATGCAATAAGTTTTTTAAAATAGTCAACCATATAGGAGCCTATTCGTGACCACACACACACACACACACACACACACACACACACACACACACACACACACATTCAGATTTATATATATATATATATATATATATATATATATATATATATATACACTTGTGCCCGATATTATTCATACCCCCCCTTGAAAATTGAGTTTATTAGGTGTAACTTCGTAAGAATTTATTCTTTACGTCCATATTGATACACATTCTTAATATACCTCTTCTGATCATTTTCGTCACTTTAAAATCTCGGGATACTTGTAATAAAAGAAATATACAGCTATTTATAAAATCTGCAATGTTCAAAAATAATCATACCCCCTTATTTTTTCAGTATTAATCGAGTTTCTGACTGTTTGTTTCCTGTTTGATTCTTATTTTGAATGCTTTTATACAACCTTTGATTAATTTCATTTCGTTTTTTGCATTTTTGAGAAATTTAAATGATATCAACTGAAAACCAATAAAAGAATAAAAATTATTAGAATGGGGAAGAAAAAAGAGCTAGAGTAATGATCTTAGGACTAAAATTGTGAATTCACATAAGGATGGTTTAGGTTACAAGTCAATTTCCAATAAATTTGAGGTCCCTACAGCAACAGTACAGAGCATCATCAAAAAATTCCAGAGCCACCACACAACAAACAACTTGAAGGAAAAGGAAACTGTCTGCTAGAGCCACCAGGAATATTGTAAGAAGTGTTAATGCAAATCCAACCACCACTACTAAGGACATTTTAGAAAATCTGGATTCTTCTGGCATAAAAATATCAAGGCAAACATTGCAAAGCACTCTGCATGAAAATGGTCTGAAAGGAAGAAGACCAAGAAGGACTCCATTGCACACCGGAAAACACCTTGCAGCACGTCTAAAGTTTGCTAGGACCCATGTGAATTCTCCAGAGTCCGTTTTCTCAAGTATTTTGTGGACTGACGAAACAAAAATTGAATTGTTTGGCCATATGGATGCTTCTTACGTTTGGAGAAAGAAAGGAGAAGCTTACAACCCAAAGAACACCATACCCACGGTGAAACATGGTGGTGGTAGCCTAATGTTTTGGGGCTTCTTTTCGGCTAGTGGTCCAGGTAGTTTGGTCAAGATAGATGGAACCATGAAGAAAGAGCAATATTTGGAGATACTCCAGAAAAACATTAGACAGGATGCGGAGAAGCTCCATTTAGGACCAAACTGGGTCCTTCAACAGGATAATGATCCAAAACATACTGCCAAAATTGTCAAGAAATGGTTTGAGGATAATCAAATTAATGTTTTGGAATGGCCTAACCAGAGTCCCGACCTGAACCCTATCGAAAACCTCTGCCACATATTGAAAACTGAGGTTAAAATGCGGAAACCTAGAAATTTGAGGGATTTGGAGAACTACTGCATTGAAGTATGGTCAAAAATCAGTGTTGATGCTTGTAAAAACTTTATTGATAAATATCCAAAACGGTTACAGGCAGTTATTAAGAATAAAGGGCATGCTATTGACTATTAGAAAGAGAGGTATGAATAATTTTGAACTAGTGCCATTATTGTTTTTCTCTGTATAATGTTTCAAACTTGCATAATTTATTTATTTGTTAAGTTTAAATTAAATGCTTATGCTTGATTTATTGTTTGAAACCCCTTTAATATTGTCTACCTTCTGGTTTGAGCAATATTCTTATAGAAATCTCAAAGATCCGAGGGGTATGAATAATATCGGGCACAAGTGTATATATATATATATATATATATATATATATATATATATATATATATATATATATATATATATATATAAATTTTGGGACGCTTAATCGGAATCAGGAATCGGAAAAATCAGAGCTTTCGGGGGTATCGGAATCGGAAAAATTGGAGCCTATTTTCCGGTGCCAAAACCGATTCGATTCTTTTTTATTTAATTTTCGCCCAAGAAACATCTTCCACTGCTTGTGGTAATAATAAGATAATAAATGTTTATTGATTTAAACTTCCAGTAAAACTAAAATCTCTAGATCACCCTCTCACAAGTGTGTTTTTTTGTTTGAGAAAATATAGGAACATTTAAGATATGTTTTTACGGTAATAGGGGAAAAAAAATAACAATTTTATGGTTAAATATTTAGTGATTTAAAAAGAATCGGAATCGGTAATTGTATCGGAATCGGGAATTTAGTATGGAATCTGTAATTTTATCGGAATCGGGAGAAATATTGGAATCGTCCCATTACTAATATATATATATATATATATATATATATATATATATATATATATATATATATATAGATAGATAGATAGATAGATATATGTATATGTATATATATAGATAGATATATGTATATGTATATATATATATATAAAGATATATGTATATATATATATGTGTGTATCTGTATATATATATATGCATATACATATATCTATATATATACATATACATATATCTATATATATACATATACATATATCTATCTATATATATATATACATGTACATATATATATATATATATATATATATATATATATATATATGTGTGTGTGTGTGTGTGTGTGTGTGTGTCATTCACATAATGTACTGTTTCATTGTATCACAACTCATCAGTGCGGATAGAAATACTCTTTCCCCAGCCGTGGATCGGACCTACAACCGTCGCATTGACAGTCGGCATCTCTAACCATCAGACCACAAATCAGTGTCGTAAATATTTCTCCTCAAGTGTGCATTAAATACACACAACAGTTCTCTAACCATCATTTGTTTACAAACAAATTAATAGTGGGCTTTGCTTAATTACTTACATACGCGTCGGGTGAAAATATATTTACAAAGTACTCAGCCCAAAGTGGGGGGAAGGGAGGCTTTAATTTGTCATCCACATACATCACTGTTTCGTTGTATCACAAATCATCAGTGCGGCTAGACATACACTTTTCCCCAGCCATGGATCGAATCTACACACACACACACACACACACACACACACACACACACACACACACACACACACACACACACACACACACATATATGTATGTATATATATGTGTGTATATGTATGTATATGTATATACATATATATATATATATATATATATATATATATATATATATATATATATATATTTAAATAAGGGAGTAGTCACCAACAATGTGTGAAGCGTCCTCGTCAGAAATTATTTTCAAATGTGATTCTGACGAGAACGCTTCACAAAACGTCTGAAACGCGCGTAAAAACGATTTCAATGACTTAAAAACATTATTACAATGATCCAAACATAATTCTCAATGAAAAACCAAGACACGGAATAATAAAATAATGTTAAAAAAATACACATTGTTGGTGACTACTCCCTTATTTAAATATACATCTTTCTTTCGTTGGAATTTCTTACTCCATCTTATATAAATATATATATATATATATATATATATATATATATATATATATATATATATATAACACGTACATCAACATGATGCGAACCAGTATCTCTCGTCGACTAACATATCACCTATCTTCCTCGAATAGCTATTTATCAGCACCTCACAGCACACAGCATCCCCAAAACCGAATTTAGAGACATACTAATAAAAAACACTGCAATTTTAGCTGCCTTACACTGTGATGTACGCTTCCCAATTATTGAAGCCTTGTTGATCTGTATTAAAAAAAACAAAAACAACCATTAATCAAGCTTAATACTAAACGGATGGCACGCTTAAATGCTTTTAATTATATTAAATGATTGTAAACGATTTTATTTCTATTCAATTCATTGCCTTACTTTTTTATTATTTTTCATCACTCGCCTGAGGACGACTTATGGAAGGCGAAAACATCGCGAACACGGCAAATTTCTTTTTACACTCGAACGCAGGCGAGCACACACACACGCGCGCACACACACACGCGCACACACACGCACACACACACACGCACACACACAACAAATATTTACGATCACTAGACGATACACGAACATCGCTTTCATACACACGTATATTTATATAGACTAGACGTGCATGAACCCACGTATATACGCTCGTTATATACACCCCACAATTCAACGAGTAGAAAGATCTACAAAAGGAATGAAAAGTAAAGAAACAAGGAAAACGCTAATGTGGCAGGTTAGTAAGGCCCTTTCACACTAGTGGGTATTTACAGCTCGAATTTATAATGAATTTTATTCTTTACAATAAGTAAATAAATACAAAAAAAAAAACAAAACAAAAAAAACAAACAAGATAACATTAACAAGAAAGCAGCAATACCCATACAGCAACATGTTGGGATTGAACAGGGTGTTTCAAAAGTCTTGGGAACATAACGATTTTTAATAACTTTGTAATGTTCCCAAGACTTTTGAAACACTCTGTATATTCCTTACTAAATACGGCAGTACACATTACGCAAACGCATTTACACACATTTACTTAAAGATGTATATATGATGGGATGTTTCAATTTTTCTTGATTCCGATACCATTACCGATTTCGATTATTCATAAATCTCTAAATATTTAACTATAAAGATTTTAGTTCTCCCTGATTACCGCAAATGCACATTTTAAATTTTCAGAATTTTTCTCAAAGGTGGGATTTTGTCTTACTAGTATTTTAAAATCAAAATATTTATCATCTTATGATATTATTATATCATTATTATCAGCAGTGGAAGATGTTGCTCTAAGCAAAATCAAATAAAAAAGACAATTAAAAGAATCGTTTTCAGCATCGGAAAATAGGCTAAAAAGTTCCGTTTTTTTTTGGTGATTCTCATTAATCGACATGTACACATATTCCAAAAGAACAAGAAATATCAGAAACAAATATAACATTTTAAACAGCATTTTTTTAACTCCCCAAACTTGCAGAGACATTTTTACTAGCCTATTAACTTAGGCTGTCAACCACAACATTTTTACGTTCAGATTCAGCCCACGGACGAATTCGACGCATGGATTGTAATTTTGTGACTTCCGGTCGAGAACGATTCTTACCAGATCAGGTTGTCTGAAGATATCGATCCCCTAACTGTCATGTCCCCAACATTTATGCAATCATTGTTTTCCTTTCCCTTTGCAGACACAATTCTGAAAATTTTAAAACCAGACAACGTGTCGGTCCGAGTGGTTGAAATGTAACAACACGGTTAAAGTGTAAAGGTTATGTTACACATATTCTGTTGACTTTGAAAATACGTGTCAGAAGCTTAGTGTTGAAACGACCGACAACAGCCCAGGTGTTTTATTTAGGTTAAATTTTACACGCTTACCACCACACTATCAACGGAATATTTTTTAATGGATATTTATATGTAAGGAAGCCGCTGACACGTATGCAAATGACCAAGCCGTGGCGCCAGCGTGACATCACAGAAATAAATGGATTTATAGGCATCAGAATCTGTTAATTGACCCAGAGACGGAGAAACAAGAATGATACTATATTCTATTGGTTTGGAAAATACGTATCAGAGGCTTCGTGGTGAAACGACCGGCAATAAACACTTTTTCTTTAAAAAAAAAAAATCGGGTCGAATTTCTTTTTCTTTGTTTCTTTGCAACAACATCGAGTCTGAGTTCAAATAAGATTACAAACATCTAGGTAGGGAGTTGAGCAGCAAGATGTCTGTTCACATTACACTTGAACTTATGCATATCAGAACAGTTTGGGAAGCATGGAACTGGAAGGGAATTCCAAAGTCTGGCAGTTCTGTTGAAGAAACTATTAGAGCAAAAATGCTTTCTTACATTTATGGATCACTATCGTGTAGGGGTGGGACTTTGCTGCTTGTCAGGTTTGTCGGGTGTATTTATGTTGAGAAGGTACAAGGGCTAGTAGTTCGTCGGAGCATCAACCATTAAAATACTTGTAGAGCAGACAGAGGAATTCAACATTTCGTCGACGGGACAGAGGTTGAAGCTTGGATTATAGTTCAGGATCTATCAGGTCGCCGACTTTCTTTTGAACTCTATCCAGGAGTGAGAGACTAGTAGCAGATGCACCAACCCAAATATGACAATAATACTCCATACATGGGCGAATGGTGGCCTTGCAGTGGTACAGGATACTTTGAAGCGTAAGTAACTTCCTAACACGGTAGAGAGAGCCCACCTTCTTTGCAGCAGCCTTGCCAATGCTCTCGATGTTCCAAGCCATGTTCAATGTAAACGTTAAGCCAAGGAGTTTAAAAGAAGTACTTTCAAGTAATGTATCTTTAGCCATAGCTATTTCTGGTTGAGGTTTTTTGTAATTATTGAAGGAAACAAGCTTAGTTTTGGTAGTATTGAATGTGACCATCCATTTTTGTCCCTATTCCACTATAGATTGGAGGTCTTCCTCTAGTGTTTCTGCTATTGCCTTAGATATGTGTTCATTCTTTTTCCCCTCATGCCTGTTATAGAGCGTGGTGTCATCAGTAAATATACCCATCTCGGAGACAATTTTATCAGGGAGATTATTTATGAATATTAGGAATAATAAAGGTCCAAGGTTAGATCCCTGAGGTAAACTCGCATTTATATCATATTGTAGGACCGTTGAGGACAATCTGGGTTCTTCTCTTACTTAAGAAAGATGTAATCATGTTAAGTATTCGTCCAGTGATACCGTATGATCTGATATTCCTGAGAAGACCATCGTGCCATACCCTATCAAAAGGCCTAGATATATTTAGGGCTACTGACCTTCCCTCTCCTGCTTTGTCCAGTGTATGGTATATACGTTCAGAGATTACACTTAGGATATCTGCTGTTGAACAGGGTTGCTTAAATCCATATTATTGGTCGGTCAGAAGTTTAGCAACTGTAAGGTGATGGACTAGAGCTTGATTAATTATATACTCAAATATTTTGGCAAAAAGAGAAAGGAGGGTAGTGGGGCGATAATTTAATGGGCCAGTTCTTTCGCGAGAATTCTTGTAAACCGTGTACCACAGAAGCAGTTTTCCAGCAGTCAGGATAGCAAGATTCGTTAAGGCATTTGTTGCTAAGTTTGGAGAGGACTGGAGCAACCTCAGCGGAGCATTTTTTGTAATAGTACAGCCTGGATAATATCGGGTCCACATGCTTTTAAGGTGTCTAAGTTTGTTATGATATCATGCAGCTAAAAAGAGGTGATTTTCAGATCATCTAGTGTGGTGTCAGTCTGCAAAGGAAAGTCAGGGAGGGAGTGGTTTGTTGGGTCCAATGAAGCAAGCATGTTAACCTTCTCGGTTGCCGTGCATACAACCACATAATTGTTGGACGGTGGAGGTATTGTTGACTGCCCATTATTTACTACACTGTTGTAGATTAAAAAAAAAATAACGAGTTCCTAATTTCTGCGCTTCGATGCGTTTTGTCGCGCTTTCCGTGTATTCTCATTTAGTTGTCGCTATTACTTTCTTACAGTTATTTCTGGCTTCTATATACTTCTATCTGTTTGAACTGGACTTATGTCGGATAAATCTGCGGTATGCATGCTGCCTTTGTGCAATGGCAGCTGCACAAGTAGAAGTAAACCATTGGAGAGAGTGGGGCTTGCTATAGAACTTTTGCGTGAGAAAATGAGCTTCAATTGCTGCTTTGAATCATTCAGTAGTCTCATTTGCGCACTGTTCTGCAGGAAGAGAAAAGATATTTCCCCATGGGACATCTCTGATGAGATTCCCGATGGCTTCCAAGTCAGCTTTCTTATAATACCTTGTCGTTTTGAGTAATGGCTTTTCAGCTATGGGTCGAGAATTTAGGGCGATAGTGGGCTATCGGCATTCATTACACAATCATCGGGAACTGTGATCAGAAATAGATCTAAAAGTGAGGCTTGTTGATCTTGCTGGTCTGGGAAACGTGTCGGAAACGTAACTGTCTGTGATAGGGAATGAGATAAAGAGAAGCTATGTGCTATGCTACCAGCTGCGGTAGAGAAAATATAAGTAGTAGTGGTGGTAGTAGTAGTAGTGGTGGTAGTAGTGGTAGTATCGTTTATTATAATTTATGTATGTATATATATTTATCCTTATGTGTGGCTGTGTATATGTACGTATGTATATGTATATATATATATATATGTGTGTGTGTGTGTGTGTGTGTGTATGTTTTATATATGTCTATGTATGTATGTATGTGTTTGTGCGTTTATATTTATATATATATTTGGGTGTCTATGGGTGTATTTATGTGTATATGTATGTAGATATGTGTGTGTATGTATATGTGCGTGTTTATGTATGCATGTATTTATGTATGTATATATTTATCTCTGCCGCTTTTTATTGTTATTGGCATCATCATTCCTAGCACTATCGTTATTGCTGCTATTATATTTATTTCTATTACTATTTTTTTTACTAGTTAGTATCTTTATAACTATTATTATCGCCATCTTTATTACCGTTTTTTTTATTATTATCATTATTACTAAGAATATGATGATTCTTAGTGGTTTTACTGTTATTATTATTATTATTACTAATCTTATTATTACACATGATCATTGAATATACTATTATTAGGAGTACATGGCATTTATTATTATTATTATTATTATTATTATTATTATTACTATTATTATTATTATCATTATTATTATTATTATTATTATTGCTATTATTATTTTATTATTATTATTATTATTACTATTATTATTATTTGTATTATTATTAATATTATTATTTTTATTATTTTTAATTATTATTATTATTACTATTATTATTATTACTATTATTATTATTATTATTATTATTATCATTATTATTATTAATAATAATATTATTGCACATGATCATTGAATATACTATTATTAGCATTACATGGCATTTATTAATAATAATAATAATAATAATAATAATAATAATAATAATAATAATAATAATATTTCATCATCATCATCATCATTAACATCATGACTTTTCGACAATCTTACAATTACTAATAAGCTAACATTCTGCCACGCTTAAAACTTTCTAATCCTCACTCCCCGCCCTTTTAATCGAATTTAACACTTTACAGAAAGAATTGGTCAGAGCAATACAAGCTTTCACGGCTGATTTTTATCAAGTATCATGGTTCAGTTGTGCTCTAAACAGGAACATTCACTTCGAACGCGCCTTTGTTTTATCAAAAAACCTACTGTCGATGTTATACTTCTACTTGTGCGGTGATAAAACTTCTCAAATGCACTTGAGATATTTAGGCTGTGTAAAGCTTTTAACTTCAAAATCGGACCGTTCCTTCTCTAATAAGATTTTTTTCGGTTTTCAATACTTATCAGAGGCATTCCGATACAAAACCTATCTAAGAACACTCTCAGGCAAATAAAGTACATTCGTTGGAAATTAAAAAAATAAAAATAAAATAAAAAAAATCGGCCCAACCGTTTCGGAGTCCGTAGGGAACTCTTATTATATTTCTGATGTGTGTGTATATAACTCACGTATATGTGAATTTTTATGTTCTCCTGTGATCGTTTCTATTGTGTTTAGTATATGTACGTGTCAATACGTGCACTCGTCTATATAATGCAGTGCTAATACATATAAATAACACACACGTACAGTTCCTTACGGGACAAATAACGGGGGTTGTTTATTCCGAAAGCCGTTCTTTAGATGGGAAGGTTGGGGGTCTTTACAATACGCTGGGGCACATCGTAAAAATTTACCCTCATATTTTTATTGTCATCGAAATCGGTGAAATCGTCCATTTTTCAATCAAATCGATTCCCTTGTTGAGGACCCACCGCAATGCACCAGGAGGAAGCTTCACATATCTCCCACAGTGAACTAGTACACGAGACATTATAGTCTACATTGCACTGTAAAGAACCTACTGTTGATTTCATAAAATAATTTTTTTTATATATTATGGCTTGATTAAAATTTTAAATGCAAAAGTCAAGTATCATGCTACAATTGTGCTTTCAACAGAAAGATTCATTTCGAACGCGCCTCTGTCATATCAAAGAACATATTGTTGATTTTATATATCTGGTCTTACTGCTTATATCGTCATAACGGTTTTAATTTAAGTTTAAAATAAAAAAAAAAAGTAAGTCAAATATCATGGAGCAATTTTGCTTTAAACAGAAACATTCCTTTCGAACGCGCCCCTGTCATATCAAAGAACCTACTGTTGATTTTATATGCTGGGCCTTTCGGCTTGTGTGGTAATAAAACATCTTAAATGCACCTGTGACGTTAGGCTGTGTAAGGTGTTAACTTTGGTCGAAATTGCCTGCGCCTTCTTTCATCGGATTATTTTAATTATCGATACGTATCAAAGAAAATCTGACACAAAAACTATCTAAGAACACTGCCAGACACATAAATATTTTCGTGTGAAATTTCATAAAAATCGTCACAACCGTTTTTTAATCCATAGGGAAAGAACTCACACACACAGATAAAGTTCCTTTGATATAATAGTAGATTGGTAGACAGACAGACAGACAGACAGACATGACTAAATTGACGATAACGATTTTGATGTTTATCAGTTTGGATTTTTTGTTGTTTGTTATGAGCGAGGGTAATTAAATGAAAAAAAAAAATCACGGATAGAACTTTATTTCAAAACATTTTAAATTTATAACAAGGCAAAATGTGGGCGCTTCTGCACTATCGGGACGAAATATCGGAAATCGTAAAACTGAATTTCACACGAAAAACAATGGTATCTCAGTATTCCTCGTATTTTTAAGATGATTATATCAAAAAAATTACGAAAATCGATAAGGTAGAAAATTATTTATTAAAGAAAATAATAATAAAAAAAAATAGAATTTCAAGAAAACGACCGTAAAACACAAGAAAAGTTCAAAGGGGGGGGGTCGTAATTTTTCGTTTCGATTTAAACAAGATGGCGGCAATTTTTTTATCTGCTACCGCGATTAAAGTTTTTTTTTTTTTTAATAATTCAGTAATATTCATGTAATTCCGACTGCATAATTTGGAAGCTACCATTATTAGAATTGATAAAAGCAAATCAGTTGAAACCATTGTTTTTAATCTGAAAACTTCATTTATCGACTACAAAATCTCATCTCAATAGTGTAGAAGCGCCTAAATGTGTTTAAAATATAAACAGAAATAAGTTTTTTGGAATAAAAACTTCTTTTATTGCAACAAATACAGAACATCAATTTACTAAATTTACGAGTAATGCCTCCTATTTTTTGCCGTTCGAATGCATCAGAGAAGATTGCAAATCGCATTTTTATGATGACTGAACTTATGAATTCATAATCTGAAAGTTTCATCTCTCTGTTTCAGATATTTACTGTGCGAGAAGGCCAACCCCCCTCCTGTCATGGACGTGCGTCAGAAGCAGAGATGCGTCATTGAATTCCTGGTAAAATTTGCATTGAAAATGGTGGTGACTATGTGGGAAAAATTAATTCTGGAGCACAAACAGTCGCTCGTTTTAATGGTACTACTCCCGTCTTCGTAGCTCTTCAACTTTTTGAGTTAAAAAAAAAAACAACAAAAAAACCCGGAGGGTTTTACTCTTGGAACGACGCTCGTATATTTTGTGCTCTAGTAATGCATACACTCTTGAGCTATTAATCCAATCTGTGTGAAAATATATATATATATATATATATATATATATATATATATATATATATATATATATATATTATATATATGGTTACGTTTCTGCAGTTTTGAGATAAGGATTGATAATTCATATTATTTTGATTATTTCGGACTACTGTCCTCATCTTGAGTGTTATTTTCACGTTTTGAGCGAGGTATTCCAAAGAACTACTTCAGGTGTACCTTGTTGAACTCGGAAATCTACACGTAATTTCGAACGGAACCTTTTATTTAATCCACGGGCGCCGGGGGGGGGGGATAGCAGGCTCTTCTTTCGTCAGCTGTGAAATAGTTAACAGCCCTAAGTAATTCTCAATTTTATATTTGAGTTTTTCTCGCACTTCATCCTCCAGAAGAGTGTAATTCACAACTGAATCTTTTTCCGAAGTGCAGTATAACTCCTATAATTTGAATATCAGCTTCGTTCAAATTAGAGGATGCTGTTCAAGTTTCGTGAAAAAAAAATGTGCTGCAGTTAACTTCAATTTTCTTAGAATTAAGAAATAGTAAATGAAATTCATTGCTATATGATACTTCAAGTATATATTGAGTTGAGTTTACGATATATTGCGAGTAAGAATTGTTAATATTATTACCAGGAACAAAAACATATGAAAATAAATTAAATCTACTCTTACTTGTTAGGTATTTATTACCTAAGTTATCATCTACAGAAATCATACATTTATGTAAAATACAGTTTTTTTAGTTATTCATTGGATGAGTCTCATTGCAGTTTCTATTTTCATCAATTGAGCTCTCGGGCGCTACATTTGTATTCCGTAAACAATCACAAAAATCTATAATTTCTTGGTTCTGTAGCTTCTTTATGATTATATCTCTTCAGAGTGATATTGCTTGCAAAACATAGTTGTCACTAAAGTAAGGACTTGTTTCTAGAAATTTTATAACCGTCTCCATAGACTTTTCTGCATCATCCCATGATATTGCTTCATCAGAGTGTTCTTGGTTATTTACATTAGGGTCAAGAGAATGGGAGCTGTCGCTATTTTCATCACCATTACTGCCTTCAGGATATTGATCAGTAGTTTCCTCATCTTGTTGCACCTACATTTCAACATCATTTGCATTAAGTGATTTAAGAACCACGTGGTTGATCGGTAACCGTTTGGTTTCAATAATTTTTTCTAGGCCAGATGTATTCTCTGATTCTTTCAGTTCAGAAACCTTTGGCGCTGAACATAATTTACCCCATGCTTTTGTTAATGTACTTGCTCGAACTTGATTCCATGCACTTGCGAGAGAAAATATGACATATTTGATAGTAAAATGGTGCTGAAAATCGCTTATACTCACGATACTATTTACCATATTCATCATGAAATCATTTCTGTAGAAACATTTTAAGTTCCAAATAATCCATTGATTCATAGGTTGGATGAGAGAAGTCACATAAGGTGGTAAGTAGCACACAAAAATATTCCCACAAGATGACACTAGTTCTGACTCAGGAGGATGTGCTTTACAATTGTCCAACAGAAGCAAGCACTTTGAATCAGGTTTACCTAATTCAAGAAAACGCCTCTGTACAACTGGCACAAATTCTTGAAAAAAACATTTTTTAAACAACTGTTGATTCATCCATCCATTTCGTGAAGAATAATAGGATACTGGTAAAGGCGAAACTCCTTTCAATGCTCGGGGACACTTTGATTTGCCGATGACAAAAAGCTTAAGTTTATGAGTTCCAGAAGCATTAGCGCATACCATCACTATTAGTCTTTCTTTATTTAATTTGAATCCTTTTATTTTCTGCTCCTCAAATCGGGCTCATGTTTTTGCAGGTAAGCACTTCCAATTTACGCCATTTTCATCAGCGTTGTAAACATCCTCTGGTGTTAAACCATAGTCGGCAATTATCGTCTTGAATTTGTCCCAATAATTTGATGTTGCGTGTGTATCAGCAGACCGTTGTTCGCCTGACATTGTTAATTGTCTTATACCATGTCTACCCTTAAAGCTCCTAAGCCAGCCTTCACTGAATTTCATATCTTCTGCGATATTCAACTCTTCCTTAAGAGATTTTGCTTTAGCAATTAACATGGGCCCAGATATTGCTACACCTTCATTCCGTTTTGCTACAAACCACTCATGCAATATTCGATCGAATTCAACTTGCTTTGGTCTGCGAAGAGTCCTTCTTTTGACATGTTTTTTATTTGGAGAGAAAGGAGCAACCATCAATATTTCCTCCTTTTTTATTTTTGATGTAAACAGTGTACTTCTTCCAATCTTATAATCTCTCAATATAACGCTATTTTCAACTCCAGCATCTAATTTTTCTACAATTTGACGTTTTTCGAGTAAAGTCAGTGTCACTTGTTTTCTTTTAGAGTTGCAAGCAGTTGTGATGGGTTGTTTTACACTATTTTAAATATAGCAATCTGAAAAAAAAAATTACAGTTAGTGTAAATTAATTATCAATAGCTAATCTACATTAATTACATAGTATCAATATTAACATTTCTGCGCAATATCTGACTAAACCATATAAACAGTATTACTGCAACTCCGCATCAAATATGCTAATACAATTTCAATGACGAGACAGTTCAAGTTTAGAGAAAGTCCAGGTTTAGAAGAAGTCCAAATGAGAGGAAGTCCAACTTTAGAGGAAGTTCAAATTAAAGGAGTTTTACTGCACTTTATTCACTGCGCAATGATCCTTTCGAAATTCCGTGCAGATTCACGAATTCGACTGAAAGATTCCCGAGTTCAAGAAGATACACCTGAAGAAGATGGGAGGTTATATCGACTGAAACGTTGTGAAAATAACACACAAAATGAGAATAGTAGTCTGAATAATACGATATATAGAGTTTTTGTGTTTGTGAATGCTTTGTCTAGCAGACAATATCAAAGAGGAAAAGTCTTCCTTTTTCTGTTTTTTTTTTTTTCTGTACCATGTTTTAAACTCGGAGGAAAAAAGTTAATCAGCAAACATTTATGTCATTTGATGATTCCATATTTTTTTTTTTTTTTTTTAAATATATTCATTTATTATTTTATTTTCATCAGAGAGATATTTTTTTTATTTTTTAGCGCCATTTCTTGTTTTGGCATTAATTATGTCGGCGCCATTTCGTTGGCACAATTTTTTGCCACCATTTTTGGCACCAATTTTTCTTTTTTTTTTTTTTCAAAAGGTGATTTTTTTTTGTTATCTCTCGTTCGTTATACAAAAAAAAAAAAAATTGGAGGAAATTGTTAATCCTAATCCGCCTTTATCCAATAAGATTAAATAATATTGTCTTTGGATTATCATTTTTTTTTTTTAATCCATTTTATTTTTATAATTTTTTTTCTGGCATTTTACATTCGACGCCCCTTCATGTTAAATTTTCTTAAAAAAATCTTTTTTCTCATTAATAGGATCTAATATTACACTTCATCTTTTCTCGGTAAGTGAACGAGAAATCCTTCTCGACTGCGGCAATTCTTATTTTTATCCCAATCCAGAGGGTCCCACTTTTTAAGGCGCTAGATTTCATCTCTACATTAAAAACGGACCTTGTGTCTAAGTCTTCCCTCGTGGGAAGCCAAATAAAAGTATTTTATTTTACTTACCTTCCACCTCAACACTAACCTTGAAATTGACGACTTCTAAAGGTTTTCGGGTATGCTGAAAACGAATATCATTTAAATTTTGCGCAGACAAGTAGTTTTCTTGCTATAAAAACCTTTATTATTCAATGTTATCCCACTGGTGGCCATGTTGTTTTCCCAACTGAAAAGTACTAATAGGCATGCATGTTACCCCCTCCTCCCCATGTTAAGAATGGTGAACGCCACTGACATTTATTAAGTTATGTATTGAAAAAAAAAAAATGTTTTATTATCCAGAAAACTACCTGTCTGCGCAAAATTTAAATGTGATATTTGTTTTCAGCATACTCGAAAATTTTTAAAAGTCATCATTTTAAATGTGAGTGTTAAGGCGAAAATAAAGTAAAAAGTTACGCAAATAAATAGGAAAAAGATATTTTTTAAATAATTATTCAAGGTCAGTTGGCCCTGTCGGCGGGGCAGTAGAATACGCCGACTGCCCCCCCCCATGCAGAGGGTAAAAGTCCCTCAATGGGGGTCCTGGATATGACCTTAAACTATATCCAGTGGTGAGGCCCCAGATTGTGGGCTTTGGGAAGTGTGGAGCCACCCTTTAATTACCATTGCTCCCAGGTCCACTCTGACCCGGAGTGGTAGTACCTGTTAGGGTCCCAACTATGGGTTAAATAGAAACCGACGTGAAAACAACAAATATATTCTATTAAAAAAATTTATCTTCAAAATCACTGGATTCGGCATTAAATAACCCGAAAAGGATTGATATGCCGTAAAACAAAAACAACCAACCAAATCAAGGTCAGTGTTAGACATAAGGTCGGTTTTTAATATGGGGAAAATCCAGCTCTCCAAAAAGGGGCATTCTGGATAGGGAGACAAAAATTAAAATTGTCTCAGTCATGAAGGATCTCTCCTCCACCGACCTAGGACAGAACAGATGAAATTCAGTATCAGAACAGATACTACACCGTGTTCTTAGTCCGAAGACCAAAGAAATATGTTTGTGTTTTTTTTTTCAATAATTATTGTTAAATTTTTAGAGTGGAGTTTAGCTTGTTACACAACGTTGGTATTTCTTGAAAATTAAAAAAATTTTTGCCCCAAACCAAATTGCTTTTATTTATTTATTTATTTTTTTTGCTGCGCAGATTTCCTCTCTACATTAAAAACTGACCTTGTGGCCAAGAGAGTAGGAAGTGGATCTTAAGTTTACTTCCGGTAAACTCGTAACTCTCGCTTCTACTATTTTGTCATTTAGTTCTCACATGCTGTGAATGATGTTTCTGACAAAAGGGCAAGAATTGCTGTTCTATGTGTTGGAATCTATCCTTTTAACGTTTTTGATTGGATAGTTTTTAACATTGAAGTGGTCTATCATTTTTAGCTACTTATACAAAGTGGCTTCATGCCTAGTCTGGAGCGATTTCCAATTTTAAAAAAATCTGACGTCGTGGGGATACAATATAAAATATTACTTAAAAACAAATATTGTTCAATTTTTAGAGTGGGGTTTCAACTTACTGCATAAGTTTAACGTTCATTTTTTTTTTTCCTGAAAACTTCCTCAGCACTTAGATGCAAAAAAAAAAAAATGTCAGTTTAAAACAAATCTTGTTTGCTATATTTCTAAATCCACTTCTTCTATTCGTTATGTTAAATAAAGCTGTTTCTTGTTAACTTCCGCTTTCTATTCAGCGGAAGTCTTACCGAGTCTTGCCGGTGTATACCAAGGAAATGTCCCTTCTGACTAACACTTACTTTCCAGTTAAATTTTAAATCTATGCATCAAAATAGCTTTTACTTTGAAAATATATTTTAAAAGATTACATAAAAATAATCGGGATTGTTTTACAAACCACAAAGGTACGAAAAAGTGGTCAAAAATGCAAGTATATATTAAATAAATGTTAGCAATGGCAAGATAAGTTTTTTTTATTTTTTATTTTTTTACAAAGGAATCACCACTTAATAAGGCCCAGAGGCCACTCGAGGATTAGGGTTAAAGAGTGTACGGTGACCAAAAGGACAATATCATAGTAATCGTTAGAGGTGTAAATTTGGTAAGTTGGATTACTTCAGGGGAACGGCTCATCAAGAACTTGTTTATATTGGACTTGAAGATGACCATATCGTAGTCAGCCGGAAAGCAGGTAATTGGAATAGAGTTCCACAGTTGTGCAGTTCTAAGAAAGAAACTTCGTTCATGGAATCTACGTTTAGGTATAGGCACATGTAAAGAATGGGGGAAATTATTGTTGTATTTACAGCCAAACGAGTGTTTCTCGTGAATGTTTGGCGAGTGGGGGGGGGGAGCATAGATTGGAACTCAGACGAGCACTTGTAATGAAAATAATGATAAAATAGATAGGCTCGCAACGTGTTACGCTTTTATCAATCTGAACAAGGTTTTACTGGTTTTACTCAAAGTAAGGACTAGTTTTTTTATGTAGAATTTTAAAATTTAACTGGAATTACAAAAGTATTAATCAGAAGGGACTTTTCCTCGAAATATACGAACAAGACTTGGCAAGACTTCCGAAAAACAGAAAGCGGAAGTGAAAAAAAACAAAAACAAAAAACAAACTAGTTTACTTAACATAACTTCAATTTTTAGAGGAAAACTTCAATTAACTATATCAGTTAAACGTATATATTCCCACGGAGACTTCTTCAACAGCAACTAAAATGTCATTTTGATTTAAAACAAATCTAATAACTATATTTTTAAATAGGTTTGTTCAGAATTTAGAATTTAGAATAGGGGCTCAATATTTCGTATAAGTCCGTCGGCTATTTTTCAACCCAGATTTCGCTTGAAACAGAAAAAGGCGGGAAAATATCTGTCATTTCCAGGTTGTTGTTATTATTATTATTATTATTATTATTATTTTTCTTCCGGAAGTGAAATCTTGGGAATGAAAATTCTCCATAGATATGTTTTTTATTTATTTATTTATTTTATTTTATTATTATTTTTTTTTTTTAGTATTTTTTCATGTACGAATAAGTTCTACTCCGACATCAATTTCCTCCAGCGTGTCTTTATCTTCATCATCAACATCATCGTCGTCGTCAGCATCCTCGTGTGACATGGAGTCGTCTCCATGTGACATGGAGTCGTCTTCGTCATCTGCTTCGCCATTACAGACGTCCGAGTTGAGTTGACAATCCGATGATTGTTCCAAGGGTTTTTCCATTTTATCGTTTGTAGAAACTTCCTGTCAAATAAAAAAAAGCAAAAACAAAATATTAAAAAGGGAAGACAATGGAAGAATTCATGGATCTCTAAGTGCATCTGTACTAGTAACTTGCTACTCGTAAAAAATACTGGGTATTTATTTTTTAGAGGCGGCGAACTTTAAATTGACAACTCTGTTTTCTTTAATTGCAGATTTGGCAACTATCTTGAATTCAGCTTGGTTTGGCAATTCATTATACCGTTTCAGCAGGACGAAGCCACCGACCACACAGCGCACGATACGATCACTTTATCGACAGAAATATTTGATAAAACAAGTAATTTCACGAAATGGACGTGCCCTCTGGCAACCTCGTTTGTGCAATTTAACCCCATTAAATTATTTTCTTTGGAGATATGTGAAGTCCCATGACTATGCTGATAAACCAAACACAATAGACCATTGAAAGACAATATTCGCGAGATATTGCCGAAATACTGCTTAATTTAATGTGTAGAATTTGTAATTAGATTACGCCATATACGCGCAAGCTGCGGGGGGGGGCATTTAGTACGCCCGAAATTATTAAAATGTAAATGCTAAATATTAATATTTTGAATAGACTGCATATTTGTATAGTAAAAAAATTTTCTTGGATTTATTTTAATTCAAAACTCACTGCCTCTAAAAAAACACCGTTTACGTAGGAGAGTTGTCTGTCTGTCTGTCTGTCTGTATGTGTGTATGTATGTATGTTTGTCTGTCTGTCTGTGTGTATATATGTATGTCCGGCTAAAATAAAAAAAACGATAACAGAAACACCCACAAAGTTGATATTTTCTATATCGGCGTTGCCCCGGATGAATAACATTTAACATTTAGAAAAAATATTTATTCTTTAACCGAAACTGGCACAGGTTTTCCAGCCACTTATTGAATGGAAGAAACTCAGTTTTTTTTTCAAGAAGTTTATTCCCTTATGCCATCTCATGCATTGGGTTATCTCCAGTAATTTTTCTTACATAATTTGAAATTAAATTTATTGAATATAAAGTGGCAGAAACAGATCATAAAAGTAAAATGGATGAAAAAAAAAGAAGATTGTCGCAGTCTAAAAGGATTTCTCGTTCAAGAAAAAAGTGAAGTATAGTATTAAATCCTATTTATCAAAAGATTTTTTGAAAAAAACATGAAACACTTTAGAGAGGGACGTCGTGTACATTGTGCCGAACCGCCATTTCACAAATATAAAATGGCAGAAAAAAATTATAAAAACAAAATGGATAAAAAAGTAGAAAATAATCCAAAGAAAATAGTATTTAATCTTATTGCATGAAGGAGGATTAGGATTGATGATTTACTCCATTTTTTTTCGTGCATAACGAACGAGAGATTAAAAAATATATATCACTCCTTCCCCCCGCCAAAAAAAGTGGCGCCAAAAAAAGTGGCGCCAAAATGGGATAAAAATGGTACCAACGAAATGGTGCCGAAAGAAGTGATGCAAAAAAAAAAAAAAACAACAAATACTGCTAAAATAAACGAAAACAAAATCTCTGATAAAAATAACGTAATACATAGCAGAAAAAAAATTATAAAAACAAAATTAAAAAAAAAAAAAAGAAAATAATCAAAAGACAAATTTTACATTGTCTTCTCTTTTTCCTAGTATAACTCTTCCGGAAAAAAAATCTTCCGCTAAGCTAAGTGCACTTGTGCCAACAAATATTATATTACACGGACATACTACCACACCGACTTTCCCAGGTGACCACTGTGCAAATATAAATATACTGCGTATATGAAGTATGAATATGTACACATGTATTTATAAGTTGTATTAATAAAATTTATCACCTGCTTCAGCTTGTGTCTTTCCGTTACTTCTGCATTGTACCACCTTCTACAATTCTATTTAACTACATAGTATACAATGCTTCAAGCAAATTACACCCACCTCTTATCCCTTAGTCTGAGCCAGACAGAGTTTGCCATAAATATCTGACGAATCGAGCTTTCTCGAAATATTATATTACACGGACATACCACCAGACCGACTTTCCCAGGTGACCACTGTGCAAGTATAAATATACTGCGTATATGAAATATGAATATGTACACATGTATTTATAAGTTGTATTAATAAAATTTATCACCTGCTTCAGCTTGTGTCTTTCCGTTACTTCTGCATTGTACCACCTTCTACAATTCTATTTAACTACACAGTATACAATGCTTCAAGCAAATTACACCCACCTCTTATCCCTTAGTCTGAGCCAGACAGAGTTTGCCATAAATATCTGACGAAGAGATCTTTCTCGAAATATTATATTACACGGACATACCACCAGACCGACTTTCCCAGGTGACCACTGTGCAAGTATAAATATACTGCGTATATGAAATATGAATATGTACACATATATTTATAAGTTGTATTAATAAATTTCTCACCTGCTTCAGCTTGTGTCTTTCTGTTACTTCTGTATTGTACCGCCTTCTACAATTCTATTTAACTACATACTATACAATGCTTCAAGCAAACTACACCCACCTCTTATCTCTCCTATTATTTACTTAAATTTGTCTTTTTTTATCCCTTCAGAGCGTTCTTTGATTGAAATACAACCACGCGCGCGCGTATATATATGTGTGTGTGTGTGTGTGTGTGTGTGTGCGATTAAATGATAAATCTAAATAAATAATGAGGGTTTTTTTATATTGAAAAGAAAGACTGCATAACAAGGGAGTTAACACATTTAGCTAGAACAAACATCCCCTTTTTATTAAGAAGCCATCTTACCTGTTTTATACGTCTCCACTTGACTCTTCTATTTTGACACAAACGCACACACACACACACACATATATATATATATATATATACATATATATACATATATATATATAAATTTCATTGAATCACTATAATTTGCTATATATATATATATATATATATATATTTATATATATATATATATATATACAGCAAATTATAGTGATTCGATGAAATTAGAAAAAATCTTTATTCAAATTGTTAAGTTTGCAGGTTGAAACAAGTAACGTAAAAAGCAATACAAATGACGACTCAACAAACAAAGGTAGATCAAATAAGAAGTGTATTAGGAAAAGGTATATTTACAGGATATTTACATAATGGTGTCAAATAAGAGAGTCTTTACTGGAGAAACATATCTGCTCTCGGCGGCTTTCGGTGGCTTCTGGTGAACACACACTCAGACTAACTGAGTCTTCCTATTTATGTGTAATTACTATCCACATATGCAAATGAATTCAAGGATTTTTTTTATTATTCCAAGTAAGACAAAGAATACTTTCGAAATTTTATCTCCTTATCCTATAGGATTTCGATGCCTACCATCTCTTCAGAGAAGAAAATATTAGCAAATAGATATAACGGTATTCACCCTATTTGCTAAAGTCAGTTAGACATGGAAAATCATAATCAAAAATTGATTAAAAAGCAAATAGCAAATATTTAGCAAATGTGGTGAATACGGTTATATCTATTTGCTAATATCCTTTTTTTAATTTCATTTAATCACTTTAATTAGCTTTATTTGCTCTATCCTGTATATTGAGCAATTCCTATTTAGATGGGATAATACATAGAATATTACGACCAGTAATATTTTTAAATCTTTTAATCACAGGTTTCCATACCAGCTGATTGTTGGATAGATCGATTCGGAAGTATATATATATATATATATATATATATATATATATATATATATATATATATATATATATATATGTGTGTGTGTGTGTGTGTGTGTGTGTGTGTGTGTGTGTGTGTGTCTTTATATAGAGAGTGAACCAAAAAAAAAAAAAAAAAAAAACGGACCCAACTCTAATTAGGTAAAGTGTACGTGGAGCCCGGTTTTTTTATGAATAGGATTTAATACTGTATTCATCTTTTCTTGAACGAGAAATCCTTTTAGACCGCGACAATCTTCATTTTTTTTCATCCATTTTACTTTCATGATCTCTTTCTGCCACTTTATATTCAATACATTTAATTAAGTGTATATATATATATATATATATATATATATATATATATATATATATATATATATATATATATATATATATATATCTTTTATTAATATTATTTTTTCCTTGTACACATTTTTGTGAATTATTCCATGGATTTCTGCCTTCGGATTATTATGGACCATCTTCTTCCAATTACGGGAATTCCTTGGATTTTACGTGTACAGATGGAAATTCTTTTAACTTTCTTGAAGTTTTACATTTGGATTTTACCGTCACTCGATTTTTTATCTTCCACCAGACTATCCATTAATGTGTAATCACCTTTTTCTTTACCATATTCCCTCTGCTTAACTTATTTTGTTTTCAAGTAAGATCTTTGACTTATTTGTTGTTTCATCAAATACTTCTGCATGCAAAATCCGATCCCGCATTTTGCTAATCCCTACCCTCTGATGAGAAGGAGAGCATTTCTTCGAAACTCCGCGGATTAAGGACTATCCATTTATCTAGTGTTTCCTTTTCAGATTAAATATGTTTTTAACTCATTTCAAAGTGTTTTTTAACATATTTTATTAACTGTTTGCTCATATATATATATATATATATATATATATATATATATATATATATGAGCAAACAGTTTTTTAATATATTTTATTAACTGTTTGCTCATATATATATATATATATATATATATATATATATATATATATATATATATATATATATATATGAGCAAACAGTTAATAAAATATGTTAAAAAACACTTTGAAATGAGTTAAAAACATATTTAATCTGAAAGCAGCCGCCAATAGCGTAATGGTTAGGAGCCTTGACTGCCGTACAAACGGTCGGGTTTCAATCCTGGCTTGAGGTAGTTGCCTGTCTAGCCGCACTGATGAGCTGTGAAACAGCGAAACAGTACTGTATGTGGATGACTATATATATATATATATATATATATATATATATATATATATATATATATATATATATATAAGTGAACGTGTCTGTGTGTGTCTGTGTGTGTACATTTCCCTACGCAATAACTCTGTCAATTTTCTGTCTACAGACTCGAAATTTGCTATATAGGGTACTGAGATTTGGGAAAATCTATGTGATCGGTTTTCGGCGAGATATTTGGCTGTTAAGGGATCAAAGTTCAACGATTTGACCTTTGAGAACTCTACTAAACTCCTCTGACAATTTAAGGTATAAACACTTGAAATTTTAGATATAGATTCATTGGACATGTTTTTTTTTTTTTGCTTTGAGCAAAAATAAAACAAAAACAAAAAAAACAAACAAAAAAAGCGGTTAATTCATTTAACTTTGACCCCAATTATGACCTCTTATCATTTATTGTTTTGGGCTCAAATTAAGTTATTAAGTTAGATCCATGTCCAAGGAACCTATATCTGAAATTTCAAGTGTTTAGACCGAAAAATGTCGGAGGAGTTTGGTAGAGTTCTCAAAGGTCAAATCGTTGAACTTTGACCCCTTAACAACCAAATTCCTAGCCGAACACGGATTACAAAGATTTTCCCAAATCTCAGTATCCTATATATAAAATTTTGAGTCCGTAAACAGAAAATTGATAGACTTATTGCGTAGGAAAATGTACACACACGGACACAGACACGTTCATTTTATAGATTAAACAAAAATATATACGTACTAGCATGGGTGCCCGGCGTTGCCCGGGTATTTGGAGATGTATGTTGAGGCAAAAAACAAAAAAAAAAAAAAAAGTCAATTTTTTAACTTTGACCCCTATTATGACCCCTTTAAATTTATTGTTTTGGGCTCAAATAAAGTTATTATGTTAGATCCATGTCCATAAGAACCTATATCTAAAATTTCAAGTGTTTAGACCGAAAATTGTCGGAGGAGTTTGGTAGAGTTCTCACAGGTAAAATCGTTGAACTTTGATCCCTTAATCGCCAAATTTCTGGCCGAAAACCGATCACATAGATTTTCCTAAATCTCAGTACCCTGTATATAAAATTTCGAGTCTGTAGACTAAAAATTGACAGACACTTTCATCTCTCTCTCTCTCTCTCTCTCTCTCTCTATATATATATATATATATATATATATATATATATATATATATATATATATATATGGATAAAAATCAATGCGAAAAATATATAAATGTTTATATCTTTTCTGTATTTATATTCTAATTGTTGACTCTTTAAAAAAAAAAAAAAAAATACGAAAATTTTTCTTTTTTGTTTTCGAACGCAAAAAAATTTATATAACTGGAATCATATTTATGGCCATATTTACTGCTTTTAGTAATGCTCCTGTAGATTCTGACGATTTATTTTTTTCTTTCGGGCATTACTTAAAAATATTTTCTCTTCAAAGAGGGGGAGGTAACAATTTGGTTTTAGTAGTGTTTTTGATTTTAATTGGTGCTTGCAGTAGTGCTCTGGAGGCTTTCTGAGTTTTAATTTCACTCATCACTTAAAAATATTATCTTAAGACAATAAAAGATAACAATCGCAAAAAGCACTTTTTATTTTGAACATTTTTCATCTTAGCATTTAAGAGTGTATCTATCTATCTATCTATGCCAGTCTGTTCATATCTATCTATCTATCTATCTATCTATCTATCTATCTATCTCTATATATATACTTTTATAATAATTTTTCAACCAAAATTTTTATCTTACCCTTTAAGAGCCAAAGAGTGTATCTATCTATCTATCTATCTATCTATCTATCTATCTATCTATCTATCTATCTATCTATCTATCTATCTATCTATGCCAATCTGTTCATATCTATCTATCTATCTATATATATATATACTTTTATAATAATTTTTCAACCAAAATTTTTATCTTACCATTTAAGAACCAAAGAGTGTATCTATCTATCTATCTATCTATTTATCTATCTATCTATTTATCTATCTATCTATCTATCTATCTATCTATCTATCTATCCCAATCTGTTCATATCTATCTATCTATCTATCTATCTATCCCAATCTGTTCATATCTATCTATCTATCTATCTATCTATCCCAATCTGTTCATATCTATCTATCTATCTATCTATCTATCCCAATCTGTTCATATCTATCTATCTATCTATCTATCTATCTATCTATCTATCTATCTCTATACATACACTTTTATAATAATTTTTCAACCAAAATTTTTATATATTAAAATTTCAGTAATGTTCATATACCAATAAATCAATTGAATAAATAAACTGGAGAGGAAAAATAATTATAAAAATTAAAAAAAAAACACACACACACACACAAAAGATTTTAATTAATATTAAAATAGGAAATTGGTTGAAATATCATTTAAAAAGTAGAAATACGAAAATAGGACAACTAATAAATTCAAAGACAATCGAAAATTTAAAAAAATAAAATATAAAATATAAGAGTAGTGTGGAGGTAGTTACAACTGTATAATATCTTAAAATAGGGATTATGAATATATTCATATATGTATAACCAGTGTATTTTGCCGTCTGAAGAGTAGCTATTATAATGTGGAATATTTTTAATATAATATTTAAAATTGTCCAAATGGTTATGAAACAATTGTAACGCGTAATATATGATGTTCTTATTATATATTTTGTTGCCTTGATTTATATGAAATTATCTCCATATATAATAAAATTCCCCTCTAGATCAAAGTAGCGTAGGTTTGCCGTAACAAGGGCTAATGGGTAGACAAATACACACTATTAGTCTACAGTTTAGTGATCGATATTCTATTCATTTTTCTGATCATCTTTCAAAGCAAAAGCTTCGATGCGTTTTTAGGGATCATTTCGTTCATAGAACACCTATTGTTAATATGTCAATATTTTATCCATGGACTCTTCAGAAATCAAAGAAGTTCGCCTTCAGCCAATAAAAAGCAAACAAACAGACAAAACAAAATACAAAAAGAAAAGAAACACACACACACACACACACACACACACACACACACACACACACACACACACACACACGTTTCAATCCAAGAACACTCCGAGGAGGGGGTATAATGATAGATTAAAAAATGAAGGGTAGATTTTCGATAATCAAAAGAAAGGATTGCATAATAAGGGAGTTAACAAATTTAGCTTAGAACAAACATACCCCCCTTTTTTCTTCGTTCATTAAAAAGTCATCTTACCTGTTTTAAACGTCTCCACTTGGCTCTTCTATTTTGAAACCACGTCTTCACCTGCGGAAAAAAACAAATTACAAAAAATAAAAATAAAATAAATAAAAAATTAGTAATATCAAGAAATGTTTAAAACATCGTCTTAATATCACCACAATGCGCCGGGGGGATTGAAATATGGATAGAAAAGTAAAGTAAGTATATTTTAAACAGAAAAGGTAACACAGAAAAGTATATAAACACTTGCAGGGTAACCTGATGTTGCCCGGGACCGAATTATGATCCACGAATATTTCACACTTCCAATACATTTATTGTCATCGAAATAGATGAAATCGACAATTTTTTAATTAAAGTCGACTGAGTGTCTGCTCTAGTCGGGGAACCACCGTGGTGCACCGTTAAGTAGCTTCACATTCTCCCCACAGTGAGGTAGTCCAGAATACATTTAGAACCACGAGGACGACTGGAAACAATGCCGAGATAAGCGGAGAGCACATACAGCACCTGAAAGTCGCAAATGGTCACCCATCTGGTACTGACCAGGCTCATATTTGCTTACCTTCGGTGATCTAACGGGAACCGGCGTGTAAAACGTGATTATGGCGTATGTTTTGTTTATATAGTTTTAAATATCTATACGCATACATATTTCAGCTGCAATATTTAGTTTCATCACGAAAGCGGAGATTATGAAGACTCGAGAATTTTATTATAACTTTGTCGTGTCATTGTCTCGAGGAATATGGACATAGCGGAACGAGGCACTCGTATGTCTAGTCAAAAATGTTTGTATAAATAAAAGCAGTATATTAAAGGACACCTTTTTTTAATTGTAACTAACTATGCTTATATCATCATGCTATGAAGCTAAGAACTAACATATATATATATAAATATATATATATAACATATATATATATAACATATATATATATAACATATATATATAACATATATATATATATAACATATATATATATAACATATATATATATAACATATATATATATAACATATATATATAACATATATATATAACATATATATATATAACATATATATATAACATATATATATAACATATATATATAACATATATATATATATATTTGTTATTTGTTAGTTCTTCGCTTCATAGCATGATGACATAAGCATGTATATGTATATGCATATATATATCTATATATCTATAAAAGTGAAAGTGTCTGTCGGTGTGTGTGTCTGTGTGTGTACATTTCCCTACGCAGTAACTCTGTCAATTTTTAGTCTACAGACTCGAAATTTTATATACAGGGTACTGAGATTTGGGAAAATCTATGTGATCGGATTTCGGCCAGAAATTCGGCGATTAAGGGGTCAAAGTTCAACGATTTTATCTGTGAGAACTCTACCAAACTTCTCCGACAATTTTGGGTCTACACACTTGAAATTTTAGATATAGCTTCCTTGGAGATGGATCAAACTCAATAACTCAATTTCAGTCCCAAACAATACATGTTAAGGGGTCATAATAGGGGTCAAATTTAATAAAAATTTGACCGCTTTTTTTTTGCCCAACATACACCTCCAAATACCCGGGCAACGCCGGGCACCCATGCTAGTATATATATATATATATATATATATATATATGTATATATATATATATATATATATATATATATATATATATATATATATAATATGCGTATATATATATATGTATAAATATGATATATATATAAAATATGTATATATATATGTATATATAGTATATATATAATATGTATATATATATGTATATATATATATGTGTATATAATATGTATATATATATGCATATATATATAATATGTATATATATATATAATATGTATATGTATAAATGTATATATATAATATTTATATATATAATATGTGCATATATAATATATATATATATATATATATATATATATATATATATATAAATATGTATATATAATATGGATACATATTATATGTATTATATTATATTTTAAAAACAATACATATACCGCTCTCCATGTGGGGGTACCAAATTGGTTAAAGAGAAAATTATTCCCAGCTCACATTTAGGTAAAAATGCACTTCTAAATAATTGAATTCATTCAAAACGTATCGTAAAAACAAAATAAATAACATAATATAAATATATATTGGTGAAATCGGCCATTTTTCAATCAAATTGATTGATCGCCTGCTCTAGTTGGGGACCCATTGCGGTGCATCGGGAAGGAGCCCTACATGCTTCGCTGCAATAATATAAAAATGATATTATCCCTTTGACTACTGTACAATCTTCGAGTGGCCTCTGGGCCTTGATAAGTGGTGACTCCTTTGTAAAAAAAAATTAATTAGTCCACAATACATTGTAGTGTACATTGCACTGTAGAGAACCTACTGTTGATTTTATAAAACCGTTTTTTATATATAATGGCTTGAATTGAAGTTTAAAATACAAAATGTCAAGTATCATAGTTCGATTGTGCTCTACGCTGAAACATTCATTTCGAACGCGCCCCTATCTTATCAAAGAACTTACTGTTGATATTATGCGCCGGACACTTCAGACTGATCATTCTTTAAGACTTTTCGATTATCGATTTTTGATACTTAACCTATCTAGGAACACTTCTAAACATAAAAGTACATTTGTGTGAAATTTAAAAATAAAAAAAATCAAGCCAGCCGTTTTGGAGTACATAGGAAAAGAACTCACACGCACACACAGACAAAGTACCTTTATATATATATATATATATATATATATATATATATATATATATATAACTACGTAATTTACTCACATAAATTTATATACAAAAGTATAGATTTATGCGTAAAGTTTAAGTATTTACTTCAAAAGTGCTCAATACGTAGGTAGAGCTAGTTAGTAAGTTATAAAATGTATATGGCGATTAATAAATAGAAAATGCGCATATAAAAACGACAAACAACCACAGAATTCGCGCATAAGCCTGAAGAATCCTAGAGTGGATGAAACGCGGAATATTCAGTGTAGCTTAATCGCCATATACATTTTATAACTTACTATATATATATATTACATTTTCACTCCAAACAAGGCACATTGTCTCTTGATGTATGGGGCTACTATCAGGGACATAAGCTACAGGGGTACTATGTGGGGAGTTGGGCAGCAAGATGTCGGTTCTCGTTATACTTGAACTTCTGCATGTCAGTACAGTTGGGGAAGCAGGAACCCGGAAGGGAATTCCGAAGTCTAGCGGTTCTGGGGGAATAAACCACTGGAGTAGAAGGCTTTCTAACATCTAGGGATCTCAACTGTGAAGGGGTGGGATTTAGCTGCTTGTCGAGTTTGTCGGGAGTATTTACGTCGAGGGGTACAAGTGCTTGCAGTTCTTCGGAGCAGTCACTACTAAGATACTTGTAGAACAGGAAGAGGGATGCTACATTTCGTCGATGGGACAGAGGCTGAAGCTTAGATGACAGTTCAGGACCTATCAGATTGGCGACTCTCTTTTGAACCTTGTCTAGGAGTGAGAGACTAGTAAAGTAAAGCTCAGAAAAAACTACGCGTATTTATCTACGTTTCGACGATATTAATCATCTCAAAGGTTTAAATATAATAAATATATATATGTACTTATGATGAAAATTGTAAAACTAATATTTCGACGAGATAAATAATTTGAAGGAAATAACATACCAGTACAATATGTAAAAATATACTTGTTGTGTTTGTGATGTGAAAAGGACGACTTTGTTTTATTTCAAAACGAGAAAAAAACATTTGAAGCCATCTACATAAAAACCGTAAACGTTGAATCAAAAATATCGTCTATCAAACCAGTTGCACGGTCCTTCTACCACAGAAGAGAAAGCCTGACTTTGCACCATCATATTTTTCATTGATTCGTCTGAGCTCAAATTTATGACCCTCCCCCCCTTTTTTTTTTTACACAGTGATCACCACTTATCAAGGCCCGGAAGCCACTTAGGGATAAGGGTTATTGCAAGTACATTACATTAGTGTGGAGATTTGATGAAGTGTTTACTTAAGGGGGCGGTTCATTCATCTTAAACTATATCCGATGGTGAGGCCACAGCTTGTAGGCCTTAGGGAGTGTGGATCCACCCTTTAATTGCCATTGCTCCCGGTTCACTCTGACCCGGAGTGGTAATACCTGTTAGGGTCCCAACTATAGGTTAAATAGAATACGACTTAAAAAAACAAATATACTATATTAAAAAAATCGTTCTTCAAAATCACCAGATTCGGCATTAAATAACCTGAAAAGGGTTGATATGCCGTAAAAGAAAACAACCAACCAACCAAACCAGTTGCAATATTTTAAAATGCCTGTCGTAACACTTTTCATGTGACCTACATTATACACACCAGAATTTGGCTTGCTAATGACCTCAAAAACACCTGTTGCCTTCCGCTTACGAATATGTACCATTGGCCTCTACTAATTCCTTTCTTCAACAGCTTTTCTCAGCCCATCGTACATTTAACTCTCTCCCGAAGATGATTCGACCACGAATCAAAAACTTTTGTGATAGATATGGGAAATATATGAACATTGTTGATTTTCACACACACACACACACACACACACACACACACACACACACACACACACACACACACAAAATAGATGAGAAAAAATCTAAATAATAAAAAAAGTATAATTAAACAAAAGCTATTTGTTACCTTTGATAATGTTTGTTTAAATGAAACAACGCTGCCTAAATACACACAATAATTGCCAAGGCTTCTGCTAGGAAAGATGGGCTCTCTTTACTGTGCTAGAACGTTACTCACGCTTGAGAGTATCCTGTATCTCTACAAATCCCCTATTCGCCCAGCATGGAATGTTGTTGTCACATCTGGGCCGGCGCATCTGCCACTAGTATCTCGCTTCTAGATACGGTTAAAAAAAAAAAGGAGTCACCAACCTAATACGTCCCGCACTGTCAGCCAAACTCCAACCTCTGTCCCATCGCCGAAACGTGGCATTTCTGTATCTGTCTTAAAAGCACTTTAATGGTAATTGCTCGGACGAACTAAAGCACTAGTACCCCATCGATGTAAATACTCCCGACAAACCAGACATGCAGCAAAATCCCACCCTTACATTGTAGAAATCCCTAGTTGCCGTAAAGCCTTCTATTCAAATAGCTTCTTCCCTCAAACTGCTAAACTTTGGAATTCCTCCCCAGGCCCCTGCTTTCCTGACTGTAATGTCATGCAGAAATTTAAGTGTAATGTGAACAGACATCTCGCTTCCAAACTCTCTACGTTGTCTGCGAATTTTTTCCTCGCCAGTTTCCTTAGCCCACCGTTCATTTACCCCTTACCCGAAGATGATTCCATGCGGAGTCGAGAATGTTTTTGACACATGGTGTATATATATATATATATATATATATATATATATATATATATATATATATATATATATATATATACCCGTTCACATACACCTTTCGCGATAAAGATAGAACCCAGAATTAGATAGAATCGAGCAATTGCATCGACTGGGGAGTCGGCTAATCTCAGTTAATGTTTGTAGATGTGATATCTACCGCCTGCATACCAGCAGTAACTATCTTAGTTGTATAGGACGCGTTGCTTGTCACATCGTAGAATGTAGAACTGGATAAAAATATAAAAATTTAAAAAAATCGAGGCATAGTCAATAGATTGCGCCGTGGCCCATATAGTTGGGTTGTTAGTATTGCACACTTCATGAGTGCGACGACCTGGGTTCGCGCCTATGTCGGAGCACGTCACTGATGAGATGCAGTATATCGAAACCCACTTTGGGTCTGGCGTTGTCCGTTGTCGATGCAATTGCTCGATTCTATCTAATTCTGGGTTCTAGCTTTATCGCGAAAGGTGTATGTGAACGGGTATTTATATATCTATATACAATCTCCACTTAATGTCTAATATACAGGGTGTTCCAAAAGTCTTTGGCACATTTTGACATTGAATATCTTAAGAACTATTAAGATATTGGATCTAAAAAGAAATGAAAAATATCAAAAGCCTTACAAAAAACTTAATGCATTTAGCTTTAAAATGGTACCACTTTCATCTTTCTACTATTCAGAGGTATGAAGATATGTGGACTTGAAATGTGCCCAAGACTTTTGGAACACCCTGTATATAGATAGATAGATAGATAGATAGATAGATATATTTATATTTTTTAATTAACTAAAGAAGCACTTGTTTCATTGTAAAAGAAAAGAAGAAGAAAAGTTGCCTGATCTGTACAGTCTCGATAGGGGGCGCTTCAATCCCTGTGCACACAATGTCGTCTAGGCTTTCTGATTCAGCCGGCGATTAGCTGTGGTTGAGTGAATTGAGCGCCGCTGAGCCGGTCGCACATATACGGATCTAAAGGGATTATCGGCTAGGGGCGTGGACCGACCGATCACTTGTTTTTATCTTATGTCAACGACGGTGGATTAAAAAAGGAATTTCGAATGGACCTCCTCCCCATCCTATTCACTCGCTTTAACTTTTTATTAACCTCCACCCACGCTAATCATATTTATCTACTCGTATGCGCGCGCACACACGCTTCCATTTTTATTTATTGTATTTATTTGCTTCCCTACGAAAGCAAAATGTGACACAAGGTCGTTTTTAATGTGGGGTTAAACCAGCTCCCCTAAAACAAGGGTAAAAGGAGGGGGGAACTCTGGCAATAATTGTCTCAGTATGAAGGGTTTCCCCTACATTGTCCAAGGACCAATTAACTTATGTGCAGCATCTGCAGGACAGATACTACACTTTGATCCCGGCCCGAAGGCCAAGAACATTTTTTATTTATTATAAGTTGGGCTCTGCGGTGTTGTCCGGGAGAGTAGCAAGTAATTTTCAATAGCAATAACAATTGATTTTGTTTTTTACTGTTGATGTAAATTTTACTGTAAAAAACGGAAAGGCAAAACTTCTTACGAAATAAATAAATAAATGAATAAATAAAATGAAAACAGAAAAACAAGACTTACAAAAGCAGAAAATATTTTACAAATAAATGTTTAAAAAATCTTACAAAGAAAGAAAAAAAATATTTAAAAAAACAAAATATCTTTTTAAAAATTAAAATAAAATATCTTGCAAGAAAAAAAAAAAAAGGAAAATATCTTTAAGAAAAGAAAAACATATCTCGTTGAAAATATCTGGTTGAATTAAAGAAGTAAGAAAATATTTTATAAAAGCGAGACAATATCTTGTAACCAAAAAGAAAAAAAAAGAAAATACCTTAGTGAAAAAAAATAAAACAGCTTATAGAAAAATACTTTATAAAAGAAAAGAAAATACCTTATAGAAAAAGAAAATACCCCATTAAAAAGAAAACACGTAATAGAAAGAAGAAAATATCTTATAGAAAAAAGAAAATATAATAAAAAAAAAGAAAAAAAAGAATAGTAAAAAGAAAATGCTTTCTAGAAAAAAAATACTTAATAGAAAGAAAATACCTTATAAAAAAGGAAATATTTTACAGAAAAATCTCATAAAGGGAAGAAAAAATCTTATGAAAAAGGAAAAAAAAAATTATAAAAGAAAAGAACTTAGAACTGCACGCCTGTGGAATTGTCTTCCGTTTTCCTGCTTTCCGGCTGACTACAATATGGTTTTGTTCAAGTCTAAAGTAAATAAGTTCTTGATGAGCCGTTCCATATAAGTTATTAAATTTACCAAATTTTCATTACTAATGATTACTATATTGACCAACTTCTACTGTACACTCTTTAACCCTTATCCTTGAGTGGCCTCTGGGCCTTGATAATGTGGTGATGCCTTTGTAAAAAAAAAAAAAAAAAAAAAGTGCTTATTTAGTCGCAATTAAAAATTGTATTTCAAGTCTAATACATTTTGACGTAATTACCTATCATACTAAAATTAGTAATATCGCCGAAAATTAGGAAAACTAGAAAAAAAAAATTATCAATTAGAAAATTAATTCAAGTAAAAATCAACTTTATTGTAAATTGTTTGTGTTATTTCGTTCAGTTTTACTTGCTTAAATGGGATACAACGGTGGTCTAGTCGTTAACGACACCGGCGACCTGGTTATTCCAAGTTCGAATCCAGTTCGTTCCAGAAAAAATCACTTTTACTTAGGATGTTGGCAACCTTCATGTAGCCCCTCCTGCAAATGCATAACGTCTTTCTAGAATTTATTCTGACTAGAAAATATCGGGGAAAACAACGACAACAGAAGATTCGTTCGACATGATGATGATGATGATGATGATGATGACTTGATTAAATAACAACAACAAAACAACTTATTTCCTCTACTTTACTGTTATTTCACCACAGTGTCATTTGGACGTGAGAAGCTATTATTTGGAACCAAATCTACAGAGAAACTACGTAGGAAGTTGAGCAGTCTGTTCACTTGAACTTCTGCATGTCAGTACAACTAGGGAAGCAGAGAGCCGGTAGGGAATTCCAAATTCACCGACTGCCATTGTTGATAGCACCATTTCTCGAGAGTCTAACATTCAAATACCTCTGCCTAATATTCAGAGACAACATAAATTGTAAGAAACGCACGCCAAGTCTGATGGAGAAAAGTGGACTCCCTCTACCAGGCTAGAAAACTTGTCACATCTACACATGTGCTATGTCTTTATAAAGCCACCATTAACACATGCATGGAATATTTTTGTCACATCTGCGCTAGTGAATCAACCACTAATCTTGCCCTGAATTGTGCTAGGATTTGTACTAATTTCAACGCGACATGTAAATAGGTAATACTGTTTTCACCTGAAATGCGTGAGTTTAAAACACTCTCTAGTCAACAAAAGGAGGAAAAATAAACTAAACCCCAGAAGAAAATAATGGCGTTATTTACTGTTTTAAAACATTATTACACCTACCAGAAGAAAAAGATGAAAAATGAAATATTCGCAGACTAAAGTGTAGAACGATAAAATTGTCGCACTACAAAAGACGACATGATACAACCGGTTTTCATTTTCATTTGTTTTTTTTTTGTTTTTGTTGCAGACCATCAAATAGTTGCCAGTTAAGTACAAATCCTAATAATTTTACTTATTTCAACATGACAGTAGATAATAATGTTTTCACCTGAAATGCGAATGTTTAAAACATTCCTAATTCACAAAATCATCCAATGATTTTATTTATTTCGACATGACACTTAAGTAGGTAATAATGTTTTCACCTGAAACGCGTAGGTTGTCTGGAGAGATTTCCACGAAAAGAATAACAGTAAGACATTAAACCGTATCTAGGGATGTAGTGATGCGATAGTTGATAGACGTTTTTTTTTTTTTTTTCGTTTTTTTTTTCATTAATATTTCACCTTTAACAAGGCACAGAGACACTTATTCATGAGAGGCTACTATTTGGGACCAGATTTGCAGAAATACTATTTAGGGAGTTGGGCAGCGAGATGTCTGTTCACATTACACTTACATTTTCGCATGTCAATACAGTCAAGGAGGCAGGGGTCCGGGAGGAAATTCCAAAGTGCAGCAGTCAGAGGGAAAAAGCTGTTTAAGTAGAAGACTTTAAGGCATCTAGGGATCTCTACAGTGTAGGGGCGGGATTTTGCTGCTTGTCGAATTCGTCGAGGGTATTGTCGTCGAGGGGGGTACTAGTGATCAGAGTTCTTCAGAGCACTTGCCATTGAAATACTTGTAAACAGGTACATGGATGCCACGTTTCGGTGATGGGCCAGAGGTTGGAGTTTAGTTGATAGTTCAGGATCTTTTAGGTTGGCGATTCGTTTTTTTTTTGTTTTTTGTAACCCTGTCTAGGAGCGAGAGACTAGTGGCAGATGCATTAGCCCAGATGTGGCAACAATACTCCACGCATGAGCGAACCGGTTATGTAGAAAGTGGAAACTTCCACTATAAATTTGATTAAGTAAGAATAGGAAAATTTCCACTAGAAGTTTTTTTTTTTTTTTTTTTTACAAGGGTGTCACCACTTATCAAGGCCCAGAGGCCACTCAAGGATAAGGGTTAATAGGTATACATTAGTCATTGTGATTTTAGCATAGTAAACAGTGGGAATTTTGAAACTTGGATTACTTAGGGGGATGATTCAATTAGAACTTGTTCACATTGGACTTTTTCTTTTTTTTTTTTTTTCATAGGTATCAACTCATTTTCAAGGTCAAAGAGGCAACTCAAGGATAAGGGTTAAAGAATGTACAGTAGAAATTGGACAATATAATAATCATTAGTAATGAAAATTTGTTAAATTTGATAACTTATATGGAACGGCTCATCAAGAACTTATTTACGTTAGACTTGAAGACAACCATATTGTAGTCAGCCGGAAAGCAGGAAAACGGAAGACAATTCCACAGGCGTGCAGTTCTAATAAAAAAGCTTTGTTCATGAAATCTACGTTTAGGTTTAGGCACAGATAAAGAGTGGGGGGAATTATTGATAGTGTTTACAGCTAGACGAGTGTTTCTTGTGAAAGTTTGGCGAGGGGGGACCATAGATTGAAGCTCAGTCGAACACTTTCCATGAAAATAACGATACATCAGAGACAAACTCGCAACATCTTTTCTGTGAGATAGAGGTTGCAAGGAAGAGAAAAGGACATCTCCTACGAGGCTACGAAGTCTATTTTACGTAATGTACATTCTGGTGCAGGTAAAAAAAATCATTGAAAATTTATATCTATATCATTAATTGCTAGATGAAAGCTTTGTTCATGGAATTTACGTTTAGGTTTAGGCACGGATAAAGAGTGGGGGGAAGTATTACGAACGTTACTCACCTGTCGTTCTGTTAAATGTAGCAATTTGGCCAAGCGTTTCCTCTCTGGGGGAGAAAGATACTTTTGCGTCGCAAATCTTTTTTCCAGTTCCACTGTTTGATCGTTGGAGAAACGGACCTGTCCACCTTTGCGCTTGTGGAGAGGACGCTGGACAAAGTGATTCCATATTAACTGATTCTTCGGTGAAACTGGAATTAGACATAAAAAAAGTATAAACACAGAAAGAAAAACAAAAAAACAAAAACGTATAAATCGGTATTGAAAAAAAAAAAGAAACAAACAAGAGCATATACGCTGTGAGACTGCATATCTCCGCCTGACAATATTTTGATTGGCACACGTCTCATCTAGTACGGCACAATCACGTTGACACACCGGTTCTCGCCAGATCACCGAAGTTAAGCAACGTTGAGCCTGGCCAGTACCAGATGGGTGACCATTTGAGAAGGCTAGGCGCTGTATGCACCTTCTGGGAAGGTTGGGCGTGGGGCCAGCACCCTGACGCTGCAAAAAGGACTCCTCGCTAAAAAAACATCTACAAAAGTTATAGATGGCCTGTGCCCCTCCACGGGCTCAAGGGCTATGGATGGATGGACGTCTTATCTGGGCTTTCAAGAAAGTCAAAAGGCAGCAATCAGGTAAACTTCAAAAGAACGGTCTCGCAATGTTCCAGGATAGATCGTTAGCTATTTAAATAAGGGGACGCCAAAATTGGGCCTCTAGATTATGCAATATACACGTAAGCTGCAGGGGGCCATTTGCCCGAAGTTATATTTAAATTATAAATGCCAAAAATTAACATTTGGAATCAAAAAAATATTTCAATAATACATTTTCCTGTGATTTAGTTTTAGACTAGCGAGGGTATCCGGCGTTGCCCGAGTGTGAAGAGGTGGTGTAGTAAGGAACCTCGTAGTAGTAAGGAGGGAATCAAAACAAGAGTAGGCAGCTCGGGTGGAGAGAGGTGTTAAAAAAAGTGGTAGTAGGCAGGCAGGCAGGCTCGAACCCGGAACGCGAAGGAGGAAAAGAAGGTGAAAAAAAAAACCTAACGTCTTAGCTGATGCGTCCATCGCGAAACCGGAAGTTGCAAGTGTTCGAATTAAGATCAATCAATCCAATGGAGACGATGACTTTCGAAAATGTCGACGCAAAAACCGATCCCTCCTTGTAAAAAACGGCCCAGTTGAAGGATTTTAGTCAATTTTTGGATATTTGTCGTCCGGGATACGATGCTTCGTAACAATACCAATTTTGTCAGGATCTGTCGCGTGTGTCGAAAAGGCAGGCATACAAACACACATTTTGCCTTTTTATTATAGATAGATAAAATTCGCCACCTCTAAAAAAGACACCCTTTACGCAATTTTTTAATTCATCACGTGTGTGTGCGCGCATATGAAATGGTTTCAGCAACAAAGAAACAGAAATGTTTCTCAGCGACATCTGAAGTGACCGTTTTACACTAAAACATCACACACGCACGCATACTGTCTGGCGAGCGAGGAGTTAATCATACCAAAGAGGTTTCCTGTGCAACCAAAAACGAACCTACGAAGGTCGAATAAGTTGACACACTTTATGCCCTGCAGCTTTGAACTGTGCCTATCAAGATGGGAAGCGATGTCGCAAGAGATTGGCAATTTCCTTTCTTTTCCTTTAAAAAAAAAAAAGAAAAAAAAGAAAAAAATTGCGACGGCGTTTGAAGGTTTCCACGACATTAAAAATAATGGCGAATTTGGATCTTAAGAACGAGACTAAAAAACTGAGAACGAGGCTAAAAAACTGAGAACGAGGCTAAATGAACTAAAACGAGGTCAGCAACGAGGCTATTAATTTAAGAGTCTAATTACTTAACTTCTTTGGCTTGTCGAGGCGGTCACCAAATGTTTAATATATTAAGAAAACTGTGATAGTTCTTGCGTTTATGCTGTAAGGATGTATGTCGACCTGAAAAATAAACCATACTTCCATTACTAATCTTATCTATTTTTATGTATATATACTAGCAGGACGCCCGTAAAATACGCTTAAATATGATATTTTGATTAACGCAGATTTCATATTTATTATTATATTATATTGTACCCAATATATAGAAATGATTTAAAAAGTTAAGAAAAAAAGAAAAAAAAATGACTCATGCGCCACCACCGAGAATCGAAACCAAAGCGCTTAGCTTACGATTTACTTTTTTCTTTTGACGTTAATTCCGGAGTTATGAAGACATGTTTGCTGCAAGGCTGAAAATTAAAACATGAACTAATCGCTATTACGTTACGTATGCATATACGTAATGCCGTCGTTCGACCTACATCTGGCAAATTTCATTTTTTTTTCTAAATTTCACACTTTTGTTAGTATATATAGAAAGAGGTCTGTGTTTACTATAACCTTTTATATAGAGAGCAGATTTATATTATCTATCTATCTATACATATATATATATATATATATATATATATATATATATATATATATATATATATATATATATATATATATATATATATATACTAATATATGAAAGGAACTTTGTCCGCGGTTGCATGCGTGTGTATGTGCGAGTTAGTTCCCTATGAACTCGAAAACAGTTGAGCCGGTTTTTATGAAATTTGAACGAAAGTACTTTATGTGCCTGACGGTGTTCTTAGATAGTTTTTGTATCGGAATATCTTCGATGCGAATCGATAATCGAAATAATCCGATAAAAAAGGAACAGGCGATTTTGACCAAAGTTAACACCGTACACAGCCTATAATCACAAGCACATATATATAGTAATTTATAAAATATATATGGCGATTAAGCTACACTGAATATTCGGCGTTTCATCCACTCTAGGACTCTTCATGCTTATGCGCATAAGCCTGAGGAGTCCTAGAGTGGATGAAACGCCGAATATTCAGTGTAGCTTAATCGCCATATATATTTTATAAATTACTAACTAGCTCTACCTACGTATTGAGAACTTTTGAAGTAAATACTTAAAGTTTACGCATAAATCTATACTTTCGTATATTAATTTTATATGAGTAAATTAAATAGTTTATATATATATATATATATATATATATATATATATATATATATATATATATATATATATATACTAGCAGGGGTGCCCGGCGTTGCTCGGGTGTTTGGAGGTGTATGCTGTGCAAAAAAAAGCAAAAAAACAAAAAAAAATGGTTAATTTTTTAAAACTTTGACCCCTATTATGACCCCTTAAAATTTATAGTTTCGGTCTCAAATCACTTTATTAAGTTAGACCCATATTCAAGGAACCTAAATCTAAAATATCAAGTGTCTAGACCCAAAATTGTCGGAGGAGTTTGGTAGAGTTCTTAAAGGTCAAATCGTTGAAATTTAACCCCTTAACAGCCAGATTTCTGGCTGACATCCGTCACATCGATTTTCCCAAATCTCAGTACCCGGTATTTCAAATTTCGAGTCTATAGACTAAAAATTGACAGAGTTATTGCGTAGGGAAATGTACACAGACAGACATACAGACAGACAGACAGACAGACACGTTCACTTTTATATATATATATATATATATATATATATATATATATATATATATATATATATATATATATATATATATAAATACCTTAGAGGAACACCTGGACACAGCTACTAAATATTTGTCCATGAAATAAAACATTATTGTAAAAGAATTATTTGTTATACAAAATACAAACATCACATTAAAATAAGAAGAAAAAAAAATCATCGTTTATTGATAAAATAGCCTTTTTTAAAACCAATATACAAATTAGTGAACTACATGGGTAGTGTATTAAAAACATGGCGCGTCTATTGTGTAAAGTTGAAATATAGCATTTTAACTTGACTTTTAGTGCACAAAATGAGCCCAACTTTCGCATTTATTCATTTAGAATATAAAAAAGAGAAAAAGAAAATAACGGATAGTTTCAAAGAAAATAAAAAGTGTTACCGGAAGTTATAGACACGCCTTTACGGCAGTCGTAAACGAAAACATAAATGGAAACATAAAAGTTTGTTATTTTTTCACTTTTTAAGAGGTCTTGTTTATTGCGAAAGTTTAAAATATCGTTTCCTCCCGTCTGTCGCGCTAACGTTTGAAATATCACTTGCAAGGTCTGTCATGCTTGCATCGCTTTCTGATTGTCTGTCAAGCTATTACTTCGGTCTGTCGCGATTAAGTTTGGAAAGCACATTCGTTAGCATATCACGCTTAAATTTTAAATATCACTTGCTTATTATTAGTTGTACACAACATTTTTATTGGTCTGTCAAGATTAGTGTTAGATTACATTTTATTAGTCTGTCAATCTTAGTTTTGGCTTACATTTTTATTGGTCTGTCATGCTTAGTCTTAGATTATATTTTTATTGGTTTGTCAAGCTTAGTTTTAGATTACATTTTTATTGGTCTGTCAAGCATAGCTTTAGATTACTTTTTTAATGGTCTGTCAAGCTTAGTTTTAGATTACATTTTTATTGGTCTGTCAAGCATAGTTTAAGATTATATTTTTATTGGTCTGTCAAGCTTAGTTTTTGATTACATTTTTATTGATATGTCAAATTTAGTTTTAGAATACATTTTATTAGTCTGTCAAATCTGTTTAGCTACGTTTCAGACTACATTTTTATTGATCTCTCATGCTACAATTTGAAAACAAGACAGAACAAAACATTTTCATCGCTAACCGCGCAGATCAAATGGACGTATCTTACGCGGTTTTTTTTTTTTTTTAATCGGCCAACATGCAAGACTCAGTACTTGTCATCACACTGAGTAAAAACAAAGACACACTTTGTGACACTCTTTCAAGGCGGAAACATGCCCAAAAGCAGACGTGTCGCTAGTCGTACGTGCGGCCGCCACCGGGTGCGGTCAAGTGGTCAGTGAAGTGGACGGGTCATTCGGGGCCGCACTCCACTGGCTTTCATATTTAACTTTGCACGCAAACACGCAATTGTCATTAAGGCGTCACAATTAAATTTTCCTTTTTCGTATTCGTTAACATTCGTTATCTCATTTTTTTTTTGGGGGGGGGGTGCTTGTCCAGAATAGTCAACAAAGCAAAAAAAAAAAAAAAAAAGAAAAAAAGAAAAAAAAAGATTACCAAAGGCAACGTAAGTTATTCTTCTATCGATCTGGATAAATCTTTTGTGTTTTAACTTATTTTGAAGTGTTTATTATTATTATTATTATTATTTCTTTTACTGTTGTAACATAGTCGTTATATCAAAGACCTGCTTTCATGGATTGTTGAAAATCAAGTGTCAAGACAAGATACCAGACACAGAGGTCAAACCTCCCGTCAGTACACACCATGTTACAGCAGTATCAAGTTCGTTGGGAAGGTCATATATGCCGCATGCCTGATTCAAGACTCCCAAAACAGCTTCTTTATATTGAACTGTCAAAAGGAATAAAACCCGCAGGAGGACAGCGGAAACGGTCCAAGGACACTCTGAAGGCCTCCCTCGAACAGTTCCGTTTGTATTCTAACTCATGGGGAAAACTAACCCAAGAAAGATGTCCCTGGCGTGCAGCGACTCACAAAGGGGCTACAATTGCTGAGTCCTCACCCAATGAAGAGCGCAAGAGAAAACGTGACGTCATAAAAGACTTAGCCGTCTGCACCTCTGATACAGAATTATCCCAGAGGTGTCCAATACGCGGGAAATATTTCAGAGCTAAAATCGGCCTAACAAGCCATCTTTGAACCCACAGAACAACTGCATGATCATAGTCATTTTTGCACGCGGTAGACAAACATGATGATGATGATGATGATGATGATGATGATGATGATGATGATGATGATGGTCAGCATCATCATCGTATCAAAGGAATACGGGAAAGGAGGAAACTTGACTGACTTTCGTTTTTAACAAAAGCCTTTATATCATTTTTTTATTGGGTTCGTTTGAGATGTGTAAGTAATGACTTAATCTACTATACATGGCAGTCTACACTTCGCGCCGCCGGCTTGGTCATTTGCATATCTTTATTCGGCTGCTGCTGTGTGGGACCCATCGTGGTGCACCAGGAGGAAACCCGCAGTAACTTAATCTACAATACATTGCAGTCTACATTACACTGTAGAGCATGCACTGTTGATTTCATCAAATTATTTTATATATAAAATAGGTTGCATTCAATTTTCAAATGCAGAAGTCAAGTATCATTCTGCAACTGTGCTCTAAACAGAAATATTCATTTTTATCACGCTCCTGTTGTATAAAAGAACTTACTGTTGATTTTCTATGCCTAGCCTTTCTCCTTGTGTGATGATGGTGGCTCGAATTAAAAGTTAAAATACAAAAGTAAAAGAACAAACAAAAGCACTCGTACTTCTAATTTATAAAACTCACTATGTCTGTCTGTCTGTCTCCATATTTTCAAACTATAGTGGGCAAGTTGAGAGTGTGTTTTTTTTTGTTTTTTTTGTTTCGTTTTTCTTTGCATGACATGGTCTGTAGGTTCAAACTCCGCACGTAAATTTCTTAATTTTATTTACATTAACTGCAAAGAATTTTATAATACTTGAAAATTTACGCGTTTCTTTTCGTTTTTTTTTTAGGAGGTTTAAACCCAGCACGTCAATTTCATAATGTTTTTTTTTGCGTTAACTGGAAAGAAGTTTATATAAAATAATTTTTTAAAAGAAACAGTAGTTTCTCTAGAGTGCAATGTAGAATAACATATTTTGGACTAAGTTACTGCATGGAAGCATGTGAAGCTTCATCCTAGGTGATTTCACGGATTTCAATGACAACAAAAATATAGGAGTGTGAAATATTCATCATTCAATTCCGGGCAACGTCGGATCTCCCTGCTAGTATATATATATATATATATATATATATATATATATATATATATATATATATATATATATATATGTGTGTGTGTGTGTGTGTGTGTGTGTGTGTGTGTTTAGACTCAAAATTGGCTGAATGGTTTGCTAGAGACCGCAAAGGTCAAATCTTTTGAACTTTGACCCTTTGGCAGCCATATTTTCGGCCAAAATCCGAGTAAAAAGCTTGTTCGTGTCTGACTACACTTTATGTAAAATTTCAAATGTTTAGACCAAATATTGGCTGAGTAATTTGGTAGAGACCGCAATTTTTTTTTAAAATTTGATCCCAATTTTGACCCCTATCATTTATTATTTTGGCTCAAATCAAATTAAAAAAATTTTGATCCATGTCCAAGTAACCTACATCTAAAATTTCAAGTGTTTAGACCCAAAATTGGCGGAGGAGTTTGGAAGAGTTTTCAAAGGTCAAACCGTTTAACTTTGAGACCTTGACAGCCACATTTCTGACCGAAAACCGATTAAAAAGATTTTCCCAAGTCTCAATACCCTTAATTTCAAATCTCAAGTCTACAGACTGAAAACTGACAGAGTAGGTAGGGAAATGTACACACACACACACACACACACACACACACACACACACAGATAATTTCACTTCTATAGGTATAGACAGATAGATAGATAGATAGATATATCCCATTACTATTTCTATATATAAGCATGCATAGTTCACATTTAAGAAGTGCTATATAACAAAAGGCCAATTACTGATTTATTTTTCAATTGTCTCCGGCCATCTTTTGTTCTATTTCTAGGCCCGGCCGGTGTCAAGTGTCGGCCACTTGGGATGAACAAGTTTTCATGGAATCAATCCCATTCAAAAAGCGTGCAATACGACTTTTCAAGCCGGCCAATCAATGGCTGGTCACATCCTGTTTAAGGAAGGGTCGACTTCAGGCGCGAATCAAAAAAAAAAAAAAAATGCATAATTCAATTTGATGTTGAAGCGGCGTCTTATCTTGCTGGAGCATACTTGTGCGGTTACAACAAGTAGACAAACAAACAATCAATGGTCGGAAGCAAACGGAAACCATTTGTGTGTCGGAAATGAAAACAGTGTTATTAAATCAAGGAGTGTATAGGCTAATATGTCTCTGCTATTATATAAAAGTCACTTTGTGTGTGTGTGTGTGTGTATGTGTGCGCATGTGTATATGTGGGGTTGTGTGTGTGTGTGCGTGTTGCGTGTGTGAGTCTTGTGTGTGTGTATTGTGCGTGTGTGTAGTGTGTGTGTTATGTGTATGTTGTGTGTTGTGTGTGTGTTGTGTGTGTGTTACGTGTATGTTGTGTGTGTGTTGTGTGTATGCGTTGTGTGTTGTGTGTGTTGTGTGTGTGTTGTGTGTGTGTTGTGTGTTTTGTGTTGTGTGTGTGTTGTGTGTGTGTTGTGTGTTTTGTGTTGTGTGTGCGTGTGTTTTGTGTTGCGTGTGTGTGTGTGTTGTGCGTGTGTGTGTTGCGTGTGCGTGTGTGTGTTGTATGTGTGTAGTGTGTTGTGTGTGTGTTGTGTGTGTGTTTTGTGGGTTGTGTGTGTGCGTGTGTGTGTTGTGTGTGTATTGTATGTGTGCGTGGTGTGTGTTATGTATGTGTTGCGTGTGTGTTGTGTGTGGGTATTGTATGTGTGTGTGGTGTGTGTTATGTATGTGTTGTGTGTGTGTTGTGTGTATGTTGTGTGTGTGTTGTGTGTTATGTGTTGTGTGTTGTGTGTGTGTTGTGTGTGTGTTGTGTGTGTGCGTGTGTTGTGTGTGAGTTATAAGCTCCGAAACGGCTGAGTAAATTTCACAAAAAGTTAATTTATATGTCTGGCAATGTTCCAAGATATTTGTCGTCGAAAGTCGAAAAAAAAAAAAAAACGATCCTAAAAACAAGTCTTTCTTTCTTATAGATAAAAAAAAAAAAGAATTTTAACGGGCGAGGGGGGAGGGGTGATATCACCCGCAAGGGAAATAATAAGATCTCAACAAATAATTTCTTTTGTTAGAAAAAAAAAAATAAATAAATAAAAAAATAAAAAATTTATTGAGATCTGGAAACATAACTCAGTGATAGAGCATTCGACTTTAGAGAAAATATTAGCAAATATTATAAATGGTTTTATACCTAATTTGCTAAAGTGTAGTATCTGTTCTTCAGATGCTG
>NC_136523.1:38418936-38423936 GCF_053919585.1 Euprymna scolopes
GTAAGCCCCCTATCAGTCTATATTGAACGTAGATTAGGCCGTCTTAGCAACAGAAGCACGGATCCCGGTAAAGGTAAATAATGGACTGACCCGACATCACGTGTTGTCGCACAAACATTAGTTACGATATAGACTCCTGTCTTATTAACTTTTTATAACTAGTTAACCCCTTCCACGCAGTCGCCATCCATGAACCTTTAAACGCTGTAAAAGAAACACGGTATTAATCTATTTAATGTTAATTTTTCGTATTACATCATGCGTTAGATCATCACGTATTGATTACCACTTAACCATTAGTTATAATATAGACTGATATGTTCGTAATTTCGCATAATTAGTGTCTAACAAGTGCTTCTTTCCGTCTTGAAAGACTATGGATTCCCACTGTAAGGGTTCCTACGCGTGGAATTTTTGTGACAAGAGTTGCGCATTCCTCAACCACATCTCTTTTGAGGTGTAATTGAATACCAGTGGCAAGTGGAGGTTCAGGTCGACTGGAAACAATGCTGGGATAAGCGGAAAGGACACACGGCACTTAGAATTCCCAAATGGTCACCTATCTGGTACTAGCCAGGCTCAACGTTGCTCAACTTCGGTGTGCCAACGTGATTATGCCATATATCTATTCGTATCTATTTTCATCCTATTTTCATTAGCATCTACCCCACTTTAACAAGTCCCCACTAATCGACGCAAAACAGAATTATGGTACAAACCTTTTCGTATTACATATGTTAGATAACATCGTGTAATGTTATTACCCTTTAGGCTGTGATCATAGCGTAGCATTTGTGTTAACTGTGATAAGCAAGGCCAAGGGTCAAAACATTATTATTGTTTTGTTATTATTATTATTATTATTATTATTATTACTACTACTACTACTAGTAGTAGTAGTTTTTGATTCGAGCGACGGCGAGTCGTTGGATCAATTATTATGATTAGAAGGATAAACAATTAAATTGGTGAAAAAATGATCGACATATAATATCGCAAAAGGAATGTGAAAATAGAAAATAGATGCAAACATGATTCTGGTGTGCATAAACAAATAACTAGATTGGGATTACATCAGCTGTCGGTCTGAGACACGTAATGATGTGACATAAAGAAGCAAGTGATGTATATAGATTTGGGGAGATTCTAGGCAGTCGTTAGCTGGACATCAGAGAGAACGGACGACTCAAGATGACGTGGGAAGCGGCGTCACTTCAGACAGTCAAGATGTAAAGAACGTGTAATCCCTGAGGATGCTGGCTGAATCATGAGAATAAATGTTCGTAAATAATTCAGTTACCAATCTATATCACCTATCCTACTTAATAAATCTCTATTAATGGCACGAAAAATAATTATGTGTTATTTACATAAGAGAGCCTTCTATTCCAGTAGTTTCTTCCCCAGAATCGCTAGATTTTGGAATTCCCTTCCGGGTCCCTGCTTCCCCAACTGCACTGACATGCAGAAGTTCAAGTGTAACTTGAACGACATCTTGCTGCCCAACTCCCTGCATAGTACCCCTGTAGCTTATGTCCCTGATAGTAGCCCCCTACATCAAAGTGGCAACGTGCCTTGTTTGGGGTGAAAATGTAATTAAAAAGAACTGTTTGTCTACAACTGTTTCGATACGTTCACGTAAATCGTTTCCTGTTAAAACTGTTGCATAAATGTTAAAATATGCACACTAGAATAAATGATACGACGTATATATATATACACGTACTTACCGTACATGAATATACAGAGAAAATCTTTTTCATATTGTTGTCCAAATGTTTAGAGTAATAATGTTATTATTGATGTTATAACTGGAAATCGGCTGCAAAAATATCTTTCGACATCCATGTAATTTTATCATTACCCTTTGTCTACGTAATGAATTTTTGATCGTCGACATGTTGAAAATTAACAATAAAAATCTGCAAACATTTATTTCCCTTTTGACAGATTACCGTGTTTCGTTCCGAAACTAATTTAATAAAAACGTGTTTAGAATCCAGGCTTAAATAATACTCTGTATTATTGATATTTTTTGTTGTTGTTATTTATGTGCGTTGTTATAGAACGTATTCATTCAGCTAATCTATCTCTATTTCATTGTGGTTAAACTCTTCCTCACAGTCGCCATCCAATAACTTTTAAAAACCGTAAAACAACCACGATAGAAAGCTACTTAATGTTACTTTTTCGTATTACACCGTGTGTTAGATATTTAAGTATTGATTACGACTTCTGATATTTTTATCCTATTTAGATTTGCACCTATCCCAAAGTAATAAGTCCTCATCAATCGACTCAAAACATCGTAAAAGAAATATGGTACAAATCTAACTATGATAACTGTTGCGTATTACATGGTGCGCTACATAACTAATAATTAATTACTAATTAATTATTAGTTAAGATATGTGTTATTAACTTTTGATAACTGGCTAACCCAGTGGTTCTTAATCTTTATTTACTCTTCTTTTTATCTTGGTGGATCCCTTCATAACTATTGCTCGTAAGACAATCTTCTATTTTTCACTCATATAAATTTTGAGGTTTTAATAGTCAAAGAAATATTATATAATTAAGCTTTATTTTTAAATGAAAACTAATTTAATGCAAATAAAGTATTCTACAACAAATATAATAATTATGATAATAAGTTTTGTAATGTTTTGCCTGTGGACCCCCAGAAATATTCCATAGACCCCTAGGCTCCATGTGGACCCCGTATGAGAACCCCCTGGGCTAACCTCTTAACACAGTGATAAGTCATAATCCAGGAACCCTAAAAAAACGAAAAAGTTACAGTATAAATCTAATTAATGGTACTTTATCGTATTACACAGTGCGTTAGAGTATATTTCATTTCGATTATTAATTAATCATTAGTTACGGTATAGACTCATTCAAATGTTCTTAACTGAAGATAATAATTACTAAATAAACAAATGCATAAACAAATACACGAGTATAAAATAATAATGAAAGCGAAAACAGATCAAAACTAGGTAAGCTCCCAACACCAAAAAAAGAGAACCCCGATCTTTGCCAAAAAAGACAAAGAGATAGGTGAATTAAAGGTCGAATTATCCTTCTCCGATAAACGCCAGCCTATTGGCTACAATAATCAACAAGGACCCAATCCATTCGACCACAGTTAACAGCAAGAAATACTATTGAAATATAAATATTTATTTTGAAATGTTTTAACGTCTGTCAGAGTGATCTAATCATTATATTATGATCTGCACATACGAGCAAAATTACTGACTTTATTTCAACTGAAAGTGCTCAACGATACGAAACGAGTTTAATATATATATATATATATATATATATATATATATATATATATATATATATATATATATATATATAATAGGCGATCGCAAATACTATTTCAAACTTAATCATAACAGACGAAAGGAAATGTTTTTTTCCAGAATTAAAGAGTGACATACCGACGAAAATGCCAGTTCAAACCTAAGCAAGACAGATCCACGAAAATTTTTAAACTTAATAATAATAGGAGATCGAAAATGTTATTTTAAACTTAAGCGTAATAGAACAGAAGGCGGACGTGCGTATGCAAATGCCGAGCCGTATGCGAAGAAAAAAAGACTAGAAAAAGAGTGTGTACACAGACCAACGATCACGTTTGCGAGCACGTTCAAAACGACGTTCGAGGGGGTAGAGGCCAGAGAGAAGGAGCACGATCATGTTTTATTCGGGAAAGTACCGGAAAATAAATATCGTTGAAAAGAAAAAAAGAAAAAAAAAAAAAAGAAAAGTAAAGAAAGGAGTAGAGTTATTACTTGTTCTATGTTCCTTGCGACGCACTCTACATACAACGTGTTGAGTCTACGTGAATAAATGTGTGCACCGTTATAGTGACTAAGCAAATAAAACGGTATTTGAAACTTACGCGTGGCAAACCAACGCAAATATTCAAACCTAAACATCGTAGTTTGCGCTAGTTTGAGAATTTTTTCATTTTTTAATCTATTTAATTAACGCGTTTAGCGATGAAAGTACTATTTCAAACGTAGCCGTGACAGACCAACCTATCGACTGACAAACATAACATCTCACGGAGATCCAAGGGCTTATCTAAATACAATAAAACAGCAATACGATAAAAAAACAAGAAAAAATAAAAACACAAAAAACACACAACAACAACAACAACAACAACAACACCCCACCAACAACATCACCACCACCACCAACAACAACAACAACAAAACAATAAATAAACGCCTGTGCCTAGCGACCTTGAGGCGCGCCCAATTACTAAAATAAATGTTCGGATTCTATGGCTAAAAAAATGAGATTGACCACAATGCACCTCTTCACAGGAAATTGTTAAAAAAGGCGCCATATCGGAATGCTTTCCTGTTGCAGGAACTATTCACGTCGCAATAATCAAATATAACAAACAACTACTTTTTTTCACACCAAACTAACCCTAACCCTAACACCAAACTAACCCTGACCCTAACCCTAACACCAAACTAACCCTAACCCTAACCATAACACCACCCTAACCCTAACCCCAGACAAAAGCAATAAAGTTCTTTAATAACTACGAAACCCCTTCTCAACCCTGACTTTCTCAACCACTGATTATCATGACAAATAACTTCGTACCTTAGAGCTCATCGTTCAAACTCCACAGCTAAACAGTAGCATGTAAAATAAATTGGAACAAATACATTGACGACACTGACAAGGCTGCAGCAAACATTGTGGGCTCCTTTACCGTGCTAGAAATTTACTCGCAACAAAGAATATTCTATATCTTTATAATGCCATAATTCACCATCTGGGTTTTTAGCCTCTCTATTTTAAGACAATGCTAAAATTAAGTCTCATATCTAAGAGGTTTCGCACTATCCGCCAAGCTACAACCTCTGTCCCATCGCCGAACTGTTGCATCCTTGTGCCTGTTTTACAAGTATTATAATGGAATGTGTTCTGATGAACTAATAGTACTACTTCTCCCA
>NC_136523.1:38428936-38458936 GCF_053919585.1 Euprymna scolopes
TGTAATCAGTCTTTTGAAAAACTTTGATTCATCCTCTTGGCACATCTCCAAATTCATCTTCAAGCACTCAACGCGTTCTCGCTTCTGGAATGGTGTGAGCAACCTGGGAATCCATCTGGCAGACACCTTATGCATATGCAAATGATCATGAATGATAGTTTCCACAGACCTTGTACTAATCTTGACATTTTGGGCTATTTGGCAAATAGTAATGCGCCGATCTTCCAAAATGGTAGCCTCAACTTGACAGACATATACCTCATCAATGGCAGAAGGTGGACGACCAGGTCTGGGAGCTGTTTCCACAGACTTCGAGCCATGTTTGAATTCACGAATCAGCGTTTTGCAAGGTCATATGATGGGGCATTATCACCATAAGTTTCTTTCATTTCATCAAAAGTCTCCTGTGGTGTGCGTCCTTTCAAATACAAAAACCGGATCACTGCTCGACATTCAACAGGCTCCATTTCACACCTGACTCAGTTCAAACACCTGTAAAACAGAAACCACAATTAGTTCAGAGCTGTAATTTGCCACATAACCCGTAGAGATATAAATCATTGCCCATGTAAAATTTCAGCTAGATCAGACAACTGAAAGTGGGTCAGTAACAGTATATTCTCCCAGCAGTGTTGATCAAATACCACCTCCCTTAATCTTAAAAAGAAGACATGTTACAAATATTAGATCTAGTTTCCTATTCTTAATTAATTTGGCTAACCTATTCATATTACAAAAATGAATTTCTAACCTGTGAATTCATCTGTATCCAAATTCAAAATGGATATATTTTTTTAATTTACCAGTCTTGTATTTAAAAGATTAGGATTAATCAATATAACTACTTCACCCCCCCCCCTATGATTAGTACTTTATATATTTACATTCTAATTTATTGAAAATTTAAAATATATAAAGGTTAAAAATATTTATAAATATATACATTATTTATTTTTTTTGTGGTTTATTTTTATTATTATTTTATATAATACGTTTTATACATTACTAATATAGTTTTGGATTTTCTTTATTAATATATTCTGATTAATTTTATACGATTCAAAAGCATCAGGATAACGAACAAATGCTTTATTTGTTTAAATATTTTAGTTTTATCCCCACCTTGTTTTATCATGCTTATTACTAAGATAGAAACTGGGGGTATAAAATCCATAAATTTTGAAGTAACGCGAGCTATTCCCAAGAACTCTTACATAATGGTTCCACAAAAGATAAAAACATGGCAGGTATCATCTTTATATGGAGCATACGAACTATTTGAAAGCGGAAAGGCTTTCTTTTGGCAAATATTTTATAAAGAAAAATCCCATCCTCAATTTTTATATCTAAATCCAGAAATGTAGCCTGCTGTCCTCTGTGTTCACAATTCAATTCTAACTCCTTTGGATATATAAGATGTTTATTTTTTTTATTTTTATTTTTTTTTCGAATTCATCGTTATCGTTTATACATATAAGGTCATCTATAAATCTCCTCCACCCATGAAAATTATGTTTTAGATATATCATTTTTTTTATTTGTGATCACACACACACACACACACACACACACACACACACACACACACACACACACACACACACACACACACACACACATATATATATATATATATATATATAAATTCGAGAGCGAGTTGATGCAGTGATTGCAGGTGATTAAATGACTTACTGACTAGATGGTTTTCTAACGAATGCTAAAAAATATTTTTTTGTATAGTTTTAAAGGTTAAAAACTTCAAAGACTATATATAATATATATATATATATATATATATATATATATATATATATATATATATATATATATACACTTGTGCCCGATATTATTCATACCCCCCCTTGAAAATTGAGTTTATTAGGTGTAACTTTGTAAGAATTTATTGCTTACGTCCATATTGATACATATTCTTAATAAACCTCTTCTGATCATTTTCGTCATTTTAAAATCTCGGGATACTTGTAATAAAAGAAATATACAGCTATTTATAAAATCTGCAATGTTCAAAAATAATCATACCCCCTTATTTTTTCAGTATTAATCGAGTTTCTGACTGTTTGTTTCCTGTTTGATTCTTATTTTGAATGCTTTTATACAACCTTTGATTAATTTCATTTCTTTTTTTGCATTTTTTAGAAATTAAAATAATATCAACTGAAAACCAATAAAAGAATAAAAATTAGTAGAATGGGGAAGAAAAAAGAGCTTAGTAATGATCTTAGGATTAAAATTTTGAATTTACATAAGGATGGTTTAGGTTACAAGTCAATTTCCAAGAAATTTGAGGTCCCTACAGCAACAGTACAGAGCATAATCAAAAAATTCCAGAGCCACCACACAACAAACAACTTGATTGGTAGAGGAAGGAAAAGGAAACTGTCTGCTAGAGCCACCAGGAATATTGTAAGAAGTGTTAATGCAAATCCAACCACCACTACTAAGGACATTTTAGAAAATCTGGAGTCTTCTGGCATAAAAATATCAAGGCAAACATTGCAAAGGACTCTGCATGAAAATGGTCTGAAAGGAAGAAGACCAAGAAGGACTCCATTGCACACCGGAAAACACCTTGCAACACGTCTAAAGTTTGCTAGGACCCATGTGAATTCTCCAGAGTCCGTTTTCTCAAGTATTTTGTGGACTGACGAAACAAAAATTGAATTGTTTGGCCATATGGATGCTGCTTACGTTTGGAGGAAGAAAGGAGAAGCTTACAACCCAAAGAACACCATACCCACGGTGAAACATGGTGGTGGTAGCCTAATGTTTTGGGGCTCCTTTTCGGCTAGTGGTCCAGGTAGTTTGGTCAAGATAGATGGAACCATGAAGAAGGAGCAATATTTGGAGATACTCCAGAAAAACATTAGACAGGATGCGGAGAAGCTCCATTTAGGACCAAACTGGGTCCTTCAACAGGATAATGATCCAAAACATACTGCCAAAATAGTCAGGAAATGGTTTGAGGATAATCAAATTAATGTTTTCAAATGGCCTAGCCAGAGTCCCGACCTGAACCCTATCGAAAACCTCTGGCACATATTGAAAACTGAGGTTAAAAAGCGGAAACCTAGAAATTTGAGGGATTTGGAGAACTACTGCATTGAAGAATGGTCAAAAATCAGTGTTGATGCTTGTAAAAACCTTGTTGATAAATATCCAAAACGGTTACAGGCAGTTATTAAGAATAAAGGACATGCTATTGACTATTAGTAAGAGAGGTATGAATAATTTTGAACTAGTGCCATTATTGTTTTTCTTTGTATAATGTTTCAAACTTGCATAATTTATTTATTTGTTGAGTTTAAATTAAATGCTTATGCTTGATTTATTGTTTGAAATCCCTTTAATATTTTCTACCTTCTGGTTTGAGCAATATTCTTATAGAAATCCCAAAGATCTGAGGGGTATGAATAATATCGGGCACAAGTGTATATATATTGTGTACAGAAAGTCGTAAGATGAGACAAATCATTGGTACCGTCGGTTTTAAGCCCGATAATAAGGACCGTTTAAGGTATTCTTATCAAGCTCTCTTCTTTCTTTATATATATATATATATATATATATATATATATATATATATATATATATATATATATATATATATATATATATATTTCAGACGATATCAAAAACATCGTTAAACTCACTACTCGTTCAAGCAGCCGCCAATAGCGTAATGGTTAGGAGCCTTGACTGCCGTACAAACGGTCGGGTTTCAATCCTGGCTTGAGGTAGTTGCCTGTCTAGCCGCACTGATGAGCTGTGAAACAGCGAAACAGTACTGTATGTGGATGACTATAGTGCTCCTCACCCTGAGTTGAGCATATTGAGAAGTGAAACACGAATTACCACTATCATAAAAAGCGACGCTCTTTGTGTAAACAAATCGAGCGGAGGTATTTCAGACGATATCAAAAACATCGTTAAACTCACTACTCGTTCAAGCAGCCGCCAATAGCGTAATGGTTAGGAGCCTTGACTGCCGTACAAACGGTCGGGTTTCAATCCTGGCTTGAGGTAGTTGCCTGTCTAGCCGCACTGATGAGCTGTGAAACAGCGAAACAGTACTGTATGTGGATGACTATATATATATATATATATATATATATATATATATATATATATACTCGAGTCTATGTAAATACAGATATGCCCACATATATGCAGGATCCAATCCCATTAGGATACCTATCGTTTGGAGTAATATTTTATTTCCTATTTGAAAATAGCATTCTTTAATAAGATGACTTATAAGTATTTTTAAAATACCTTTGGAAACACTAGTTTTGATATTTTTATTTTTACACCGGAAAGCTTTAGAGTTTGAAAAGTCTATATATTTACCTTTGCCACCTTCAAAAGCTAAATCTACAGTATCATTTAATTCTTTTATAAGTTTTTCATGTGGAATTTTAATATATAGCGCACTAAAATCATAAGTCGCTATAGATTTTGCTTTTATTCTGGAGTTTATTTTATCTAATTTTTCTTTTACTGGTTGTGAATTATTTACCACCCAAAGTAGATTAATATTACTGTAGAATTTTCTTTTCTGGTGGAAATTATTTATTTGATTTATAATTAATTTAAATATTTTAGATATAGCTTTACTTAAAGGTTTAGTAATGCACGTCTTTGAACCTACAATAAATCTAACGCTAACTAGATTTTTGTGCATTTTAGATATCCAATACATACATTTTTTTTTACACAGTGGTCACCACTTATCAAGGCCCGGAAGCCACTCAGAGATAAGGGTTATTGCAAGTACAGTACGTTAGTGTGGAGATTTGATGAAGTGTTTACTTAAGGGGGCGGTTCATTAGGAATTTGTTAACGTTGGACTTGAACACATCCAAGTTGTAGTCAGGTGGGAAGCAGGCAGACGGAACAGAGGTCCACAGGCATGCAGTTCTGAGAAAGAAGCTTTGTTCATGGAATCCACGTTTTGATTTAGGCACAGATAAAGAGTGGGGGAAAATTTTCTCAGTAGATTCGGCTAGACGGGTGTTTTTCGTGAAAGATTGGCGAGGGGGGACCAGAGATTGGAGTTCAGACTAGCACCTGCCATGGAAATAACGATAAAACAAGGATAGGCTCGCAAAGTCTCTTCTGTGGGAGAGAGGTTGCAGGGTAGAGAAAAGGGCATCCCCCACTAAGCCGCGAAGTCTATTTTGTACTCTGTCAAGGCAGGATAGGCTGTTTTTAGTAGCTCCTGCCCAGATATGGCAGCAGTATTCCATCCTTGGACGTACTTGGCTTTTATATATATTGAGAATTGCATCAGTAGTGAGATATCTTCTGGAGCGGTAGAAGGATCCCACCATCTTTCCAGCGACCTTGGCAACAGACTTGATGTACATGTTCCATTTCAGATCAGGAGTAAAGGTCAAACCCAGAAGCTTGTCAAAACAAGGGGCCTCTCTCAGACGAGAGTTATCCATCCCAATTGATGCCAGCTGGGGATCAGAGCGTTGATGATGTAAGGATGGGAGTTTGGTTTTAGATGCATTAAAGGTAACCAGCCACGTCTTCCCCCACTGAACCACGCGCTCGAGATCAGAGGAGAGATAATCAGAGAGAACTTTTTTGTTTTTTTCTTCTAACTTTAATCCTACTTTTTCATTAATAATACTATTATTCTGAATGTTATCTAAACTAATATTACTTACTTTATAGGTATCTGAAACCTTACCTATAATTCCTGCTTATATCAATAAAAGTTGTATATAATATTTTTTACATATAAAAGCTATATTGTTTGCCGCTTTATCAATAGGAACTATTACTAACTTATCTTGAAGTATTTTTAGTTCTTTCAGTATTTCTGAATATTTTAGAAGAGGATTATTTTTTTTTAGGGTGTTTTAATTTTTTATACGTTTAACCTTCTCATTTACGCATTCAAGTATACTATTTTTCCATGCATCAAACGTAGACTGTGCTAATTTATATTTATTTGCCATAGACATAATAAAAACTTCTAGTGCTTTAGTTACTTCTTTAAGCATTTAGTGTAATTTATGCATTTAGGCTCTCTATAATTCGGACACTTACTAAGGAGTTTTCTTAATTTAGGATTATTTACTATCTTTAAATCTCCTGTAATTACATGTTTTATCTCATTACAGAAAGGAGAGAAATTACGTTCACATTCTAGAATATTTATATTATTATCATTTATATTTATATGTTCTACCGTTTTTTTATAATTGAAAACCTTATTACGTATTGTTGGCCCTAGTTTATATGTAACTATTGTTTTTGATCTTTTTCTGTGGCTCATAGTAATTGTATGTTTTTTTTTTGTTTATTTAATATTTTAGGTAAATGTATATCAGCAAAACCTTTATTTTCATACCAAGCTACACAAATATTTCTAGGTTTCTTTTTTATACCTTTCACGGGTAGCTGATATAATTTAGTGTCAATTATATCCAGAATATAACCGTACCATTGAATGAAATAGTCTTTCCTATATATCGTATTAGGTTGTAATATTTTCGATGCTATTTTCTTCAAAACCTTTTTTGTCTGATTAAGCAGTTTTCTAATATAATTGAACGACTCAGAAATTTTCTAATATAATTGAACGACTCAGAAATTTGATTAATTATAATATCTTTAATTTTACTAAAAAAAAAATCCTCGCATGAAATAACTGATTCTCTTATTTCTATTCACATAAGATATATCTCTAATACCATAGCGAGGCAAAGCTGGGTATAATCGACTCACATTTTCGGAATCTTGTAGGTTACTATTTTAACTTTAATAGTCAAACCATATGGTTAAATTATTCGCATTTTTTAAAATTATTTCGTCTTCCTAAGGATATCGTTATCTACATTTCCTAAACGATTATATCCATTACATTTAAATTTTTCAATAATTTGTGCGGAAAAAGACAACTGACTGCAGGTTTCTTTAAAATGTTTTATAACATAAACACAACCCTTAGTACAGCGTTTATTTAGAGGAATTATATATATATATATATATATATATATATATATATATATATATATATACACATATATACTATATATATACCTATATATATACTATATATACATATATATACTATATATATACCTATATATATACTATATATACATATATATACATATATACTTATATATATACTATATATATACCTATATATATACTATATATACATATATATACTATATATAGTATATATACATATATATATGTATATATATACATATATATATAACTATATATACTTATATATAACTATATATACTTATATATATTATATATATACCTATATATATACTATATATATGCATATATATACTATATATATACATATATATACTATATATATATATATATATACTATATATATATATACTATATATATATATACTATATATATATACTATATATATATATATACTATATATATATATATACTATATATATATACTATATATATATACTATATATATATATACTATATATATACTATATATATATACTATATATATATACTATATATATATACTATATATATATACTATATATATATATATATATATATATATATATATACTATTCAGCGTTTATTTAGAGGCATTACATATATATATGCTATATATATACTTATATATACTATATATACATATATATACTATATATACATATATATACTATATATATACTATACACACACACACACACACATATATATATATATATATATATATATATATATATATATATATATATATATATATAATGGGTTAAGAAATTCCAACGAAAGAAAGATGTATATTTAAATAAGGGCTAGTCACCAACAATGTGTATTTTTTAACATTATTTTATTATTCCGTGTCTTGGTTTTTCATTGAGAATTATGTTTAGATCATTGTAATAAACGATTTCAATGATTTAAAAACATTATTACAATGATCTAAACATAATTCTCAATGAAAAACCAAGACACAGAATAATAAAATAATGTTAAAAAATACACATTGTTGGTGACTACCCCCTTATATATATATATATATATATATATATATATATATGTACACTAGTAAAACTGATGTAAAAACCTGCACTCTACTGTATACTCTGTCCTGTGGTAGTCATCTTCACCCACAAAGGTTAACAGTAATATCAAACATGTGGTTGGTACTACAAAAAGCCTTCACCACTATAATCAAATAATTTGTGTGGATTTCCGAGCAACTTAGTTGTTGTTGGCCGAAACTCATATGTCGAAATTGACGGAAGTGTCAATCATATATATATATATATATATATATATATATATATATATATATATATATATATATATATATATTATATATATATATATATATATATATATATATATATATATATATATAATTTAAAGGAGATTAGAACAATAGTCTAAAGAGCTGAGTGTATTTCAATGTAACAGTGAAATTACTAGTTTAATTAAAATACAGGAAAGAGAAAGTGCTCGTTGTAATTTAGATATATAATAAGCTCGATAGGTAAATATCCTAGAGCTAATTCAATATTAAGTAATGTGATTGATAATTTAAAATTTAAAAATCAAATTATAATTAAATTAAAAATCCGTTGCATAAGAAGGAACAACAACAAAATCAATTATCTGTACGATCGTTTCGGAAAACAATGCTTTTTATTGTGGTAGACATCAAGTTACGTACAATAATTATTACATATAGTTTTTCAATAAGGTAAAAAGCTATAGCAAACATCTAAATGAGTATTTTAACTATAGTTCCTGATTTCAAAAGGCGAAAAATTAAAAGATACATCTGCCTTACTTTTAATGCTAGGTTTATTTATGGTGTCTTTTAAATTTAATAAAAACCCTTCAAAATTTGCTGACGAGGAGACCTTGCTTATTAAAAAACTATATGTAATAATTATTGTACGTAACTTGATGTCTACCACAATAAAAAGCATTGTTTTCCGAAACGATCGTACAGATAATTGATTTTGTTGCTGTTCCTTCTTATGAAACGGATTTTTAATTTAATTATAATTTGATTTTTAAATTTTAAATTATCAATCACATTACTTAATATATATATATATATATATATATATATATATATATATATATATATATATATATAGACAAATATTACATAGTCGCTATACTGAACATGCTAATATTTCGGACAATTGGTTTATTAAAAACCAAAAAGTTTCTCGTCAGGCGACAGAAATAAAGTTTATCCGCTCATTTCTTGAACCAGCTGTTTTGATTAGCGGATAAACTTTATTTCTGTCACCTGACGAGGAACTTTTTGGTTTTTAATAAACCAAAAAGTTCCGAAACATTTGTATGTTCAGTGTAGGGAGTATGTAATAGTTGTCTGTATAAATAAAAATATTATATTTTGCTCTTTTGTATTGAGCACTCGTAATAACCTAGTTTTAATTCAGGGTTTTTTTTATCTCCTGAATACCTTTAACGTGGTGTATCTATTATATCTATAAAAGTCTGTGTGTCTGTCTGTGTGTCTACATTTCCCTACCAAATTACTCTGTCAATTTTCAGTCTACAGGTTCAAAATTTGACATAAAGAGTTATTGAGATTTGGGAAAATCTTTTTAATCGGGTTTCGGCTAGAAATGTGGCTGCCAATGGGGTCAAAGTTCAACGATTAGACTTTTGAAATTCTCCGCCAATTTTGGGTCTAAACACTTGAAATTTTAGATGCAAGTTCCTTTGACATGAGCCCAAATCAATAAATGTTAAGAGGTCAAAATTGGGGCTAAGGTTAAAAAAAATTTGACCTCTCAGCCAATTTTTGGTTTATTGTATAAGTGTATTCAGACATAGGGCAGGTTTTTCAATCGGATATTGGCCGAAAATTTGGCTACCAAGGGGTCAAACTTCAAAAGATTTTATCTTTGTAGTCTAACAAACTATTCAACAAGTTTTGGGTCTAAACATTTGAAAATTTACATAAAGGGTATTCAGACATGCAGCAAGCTTTTTAATCAGTTTTGGGGTGAAAATTTGGCTGCCAAGAGGCCACAGTTTAAAGAGTTGACCTTTGAAGACTCTATCAAACTCCTCCGTCAATTTTGGGTTCTCAACAAGTGGTGTAGGAGAGCGAAGAAGTTTGAGAAAAGAAAGGGAAAAGATGTTGGGAGGAAGAGTGAGAGAAAGAGGTAGAGTATGAGGAGGCGTGATGATGATGATATCTTTCTTTCTTCATCACTCTATCTCTAATAATAATAATAATAATAATAATAATAATAATAATAATAATTGTTAAGTTTGCAGGTTGAAACAAGTAACGTAGAAAGCAATACAAATGACGACTCAACAAACAAAGGTAGATCAAATAAGAAGTGTATTAGGAAAAGGTATATTTACAGGGTATTTACATAAGAGAGGCTTTGCTGGAGAAACATATTTGCTCTCGGCGGCCTTCGGTGGCTTCTGGTGAACACACACTCAGACTAACTGAGTCTTCCTATTTATGTGTAATTACTATCCACGTATGCAAATGAATGTGTGCCACCACCACCACCACCACCACCACAACAGCAATAACAATAACAATAACAACAAGAATAATAATAATAATAATAATAATAATAATAATAATAAGAAGAAGAAGAAGAAGAAGAAGAAGAAGGTTTCGGTACGAGGAAATGAGTGTAAGGAAGGGAGACGAACAAGAGGGAATAGGAGAGGAAAATGAATTACAGATGAATAGAAAAAGAGGAGAAAAGGGAAAAATAAAAATAGAAAAAAAATGGAAAAGAGAAACTCATAAGAAAGACTTAATTTTTTTCATCGTCTATCTCCTTTTTCTTCTTCTTTCTTTCTTTCTTTCTTTCTTTCTTCAATTCCGCCATTGCTTCATGCAAGGCAATCTGCGGTCATTTAGATCTTAAGTGCTCCGTTATTGCCTGCGACTATGACCCTTGACCCGTCGACCACGTGGACACGACGGTCCTAATTTCAAGAAACAAACTGCCTTGACCTTCGCATCAATTCGTCCTGTATTTTGCTCGCTAACCTCAAAACCTTATTTATTTACTATGTCGGTGGTTCTGGTGTCACCACGAGGAGATATATATATATATATATATATATATATATATATATATATATATATATATATATATATATATACATATATATATATATATATATATATATATATATATATATATATATATATATAGTGGAAATGGTAATTAATAAAAAACTGAAGAAAGTGCTCAATACTGTTGTAGAGCAAATATGCCTTTTGTTTTTTATCATGGTATCTTTCTGTTAAGTTACATTATTGTTTCAGCTACCCGGCCGTTTTTTTTTTGGCCGTCTGTAGCTTCCTCAGACTTTTACAGAACAGGTTTCTGTAAAAGTCTGAGGAAGCTACAGACGGCCAAAAAAAACGGCCGGGTAGCTGAAACAATAATGTAACTTAACAGAAAGATGCAGTAATAAAAAAATAAAACGCATATATATATATATATATATATATATATATATATATATATATATATATATATATATACAAAGTGTGTGTGCGTGTGTGAGGATAATTCTGAACTTAAACACTCAACGAATTTTGATCTACAGACTTTAAATTTGGTATATAGGTTATTCAGACACGTGGAAAGCATTTAAATCAATTTTCATCCGAAAAAAAAAGCTTCTAAGGGGTCAAAATTGTGGGGATCATTTGATTTTTATCTGTCAACTGTTTCACGGGGTTTAAAAAGATTTTTTAAGGATCTTGGCCAGCTGGTCTTATGGTTATCGTACTTAACTCATTGTCTTTAGGTTTTGGTTTCGATCTCTGCTTGAGTATTTTTTTTTTTTTTACAAGAATATATATATATATATATATATATATATAATTATTTTTTTTACTATAATAATTAAATACCTACAGACACTAGTGTTTCATCCTTTCGGGATTCTTCAGTGCAGGGTGTCACGATTACTACCAGTCGAACGATTCGAACCCCGCGACACGAGACATCTCTGGCTCGATTAGCGGAGGCCGTATCCATTCGGCTACTATTAACCGTATGAAATAGCGTTGAATTTTAAACATTTTAATTTAAATGTTCATTACGTCAGACAGACAGTGATCAAATCGTTATACGATGATCTACGCATAAGAGCTAAATTGACCGACTGTTTAATTCAACGGAAAGTGCTCAACGATAAGAAACGAATTTCTTAAAGGGGCTGTCATATATATATATATATATATATATATATATATATATATATATATATATATATATATATATATATATATATATACTAGCAAAATACCCGTCGTTGACTGGGTTCAAACACAGCCTACAGAAAATGGACTCTGATTTATGAAAGTATAATAGGCTATGAAAAGGAAGGGTTGTAAAGAGATAGCTTCGAATTTGAGGGTATCAAAACCAAAGCAAAATATGATGAAAGTAAAAATAAAATAGATAAACCCCATAATTTATTATACCATACCTGTTCACACTAAAACACTTATCACAATATTCTGTGGATCTATATTAAAAAAAAAAACTTGTTAAACTTTGTGACATATTTCCATTCTATGGAGGTCAGGTGCGAACAAACACCTCATAATTTTATTATACCATATTTCTTCAAACTGAAACATAATTATCAAAGTATACTTACGCAGATAGATATGAAAAGTCTTTATTAAAGTTTGTGCCTATTTACATTCTATGGAGGCCAGGCGCGACGCAGACCCCACAATTTTATTATACCATTCCTATTTAAGTTAAAACATACTTATCAAAGTATTATTATGTACATCTATATAAAAAACACTTGTAAACATTTTTTTCCATACTTTGCGGATCAGGCGCGTACGCAGACCCCACAATTTTAATGAATCATCATTATGCCAGATCAAACATACACATTCCTGTGTCTCGATAATCTTCTATCATTATATGTGATCAGTTTTCTATAATAGTCAACTATATAGGAGCATATTCGTGACCAGACACACACACAGACGTTCAGCTTATATATATATATATATATATATATATATATATATATATATATATATATATATATATATATAAAAGGCGTTCCAAAGGTAATGCATCCTATATATATATATATATATATATATATATATATATATATATATATATATATATATATATATACCAATCCTTTGTTTATCGAAAACAGAAAAAGACGAATCTTTTGTATCGAATTCGGGTTAGCGAGATGTATAAATTGTCAGTTGAATGATGAAGAATATTATGAGTGGATTTTTTTATACTAATGAGTCGTCACTTATCAAGGCCAGAAGCCACTGTCGAATAAGTGTTAATTAAATGGAAAGATTGTCAGTTGAATGACGAAGAATAATATGAGAGGATATTTTTGTACGATATTTTGTTTGTAAATAATATACGCATGCCAATTTGCATATCATGGAAGTGTTAAACACAAAACAATTTTTAATTAAAAGTAAATTTTTAAAAAAATTATATTATTTTTCAGATTCCAATGTGAAAGATTTAAAACACAATATCAGTTCAATTAAAATACGAAAAACAAAATAAAAACAAAACAAAAGCAAAAGACAAAAAAACAAAACAAAACAAAAACAAAACAAAAACATAACAAAAGCAAAAAACAAAAAAACAAAAAAAAAACAAAACAAAAAGATAACAAAACATATCAAAAACAAAACAAAAGCAAAAAAAACAAAACAAAACAAAAACAAAACAAAAGCAAAAAAAACAAAAGCAAAAAAACAAAAGCAAAAAAAACAAAAGCAAAAAAAACAAAAGCAAAAAAAACAAAAGCAAAAAAAAACAAAAGCAAAAAAAAAACAAAAGCAAAAAAAACAAAAGCAAAAAAAACAAAAGCAAAAAAAAACATAACACAACATACCAAAAACAAAAAAAAAACAAACAAAAAAAAAAAAACAAAACAAAAAAAAAAACTAAAAACAAAACAAAAACAAAACAAAAGCAAAAAAAACAAAAACAAAACAAAAGCAAAAAAACATAAAAGCAAAAAAACAAAAAAAAACAAAAAAACAAAAACAAAAACATAACAAAACATAAAAAAACAAAACAAAGGCAAAAAAACAAACAAAAAAAACATAAAACAAAAACAAAACAAAAGCAAAACAAAAACATAAAACAAAACAAAAACAAAACAAAAGCAAAAAAAACATAACAAAAGCAAAAAAACAAAAAAAAACAAAAAAAAACAAAACAAAAACATAACAAAACATAACAAAAACAAAACAAAGGCAAAAAAAAACAAAAAAAAAAAAACATAAAACAAAAACAAAACAAAAGCGAAACAAAAACATAAAACAAAACAAAAACAAAACAAAAGCAAAAAAAAACAAAAACAAAACAAAAGCAAAACAAAAACATAACAAAAGCAAAAAAAAAAAACAAAAACAAAAAAAAACAACAAAAAAAAACAAAAAAAAACAAAAGCAAAAAAAAGCAAAACAACCTTTACTCTGAACAAATTTTAAAACATAAAACATAACAAAAATAAAACAAAAGCAAAAAAAAACAAAACAAAAACAAAACAAAAGCAAAAAAAAAACAAAAAAAAACATAACAAAAAAAAAACAAAAGCAAAAAAAAAAGCAAAACAACCTTTACTCTGAACAAATTTTAAAACGTTTTATGATTTTTAATTAAGTGAGGAACAACATACTTAAAGTTTACCAAAATCTGATCACCACAAAGGTCTAATTATGACGTCAAAAATTAATTCATCTGCAATGGCTATGGAGAGAGGTGGAGAGTACTAAAAATATGGAGAGTACTAAAAATATGGAGAGTACTAAAAATATGGAGAGTACTAAAAATATGGAGAGACTTGTTTTTCTGAAGATGAAAAACAGTTTTTAATGGGTAACTAATCTGTACAAGTCCTGGAGACGAAAAAGAAAAGAGTTTTCGGTGGGTAGCTCTTTCGTATACGTCTCGAACTTAATAATTTTGCAGATAAAGAGCAAAGATCTTTTCCGCGTAGGCACGAAAAATCATGTATCGGAATGCTAAAAGATTCAATATTTTTATGGCGCAGAACGTGACGCCATTTGATTCGTCAGTTTCTAGCGCCAGTGTCTATAAGTATAAGTAGTGCCTTACAATTTTTAAAAAAATCATACTCCTCCATTATATACCACCCCATTACTTTTAATGTTGGAGGATGGGTCTCCTTGCTGGTTCGACTTCTTGGAGACTTGCGTCGAAAGAACCAGTCCAGAATCCGTTCTTGACAATCATCCCAAGAAATGGGGGCCGGGAACTAGCCAAGTACCTGTCGCGGCCTGGGTACTACCTAGGATGTCCACCCTCCCAGGCCTTGCCACTCGGCTTTTTTTTTGGGGGGGGGGTGAAGCAAGTTTATCGCTTGTTGCCTGAAGGGCCCCTACCGGAGAATGCCGACAGGGATTCCCAGGCTTTTTTTGCTAGGCCAGAGTGCCCCACCTTTTTAGGGGCGCTGGCTGGACATCCCCATTTTCTGACCTTGTGTCACATCTTGCTGAGGTAGGCAGCAAGTCAATATATACCTTTCAATGATGTCAAAAAACCTTGCAAAAGTAATACAAATGCGAACATGACATGACATGAACATAAACATACTCACTTTTCGCATTATTTGGATTCATTTGGCAACACCTATATTTAATTTATTAGTAAAACATCATATATACCAATAAGAGTGCTGCATTGGCATTTGGTCCTAAAATTCATCCTCTGCAATGTCGAGCAAGAAAATACTAACTTTGATGGTGTTTTTTCTTTTTCTTTCTTTTTTTTTTTTTTTAACTTTTAACCAGACATACAATTTACATATGTTTTTTCTTTTCGTTCTTTTTCATTCATTTTTTTTCCAGCAGATTATAATTGATTCAACAGTGATCGGCCGGATTATCAATTAAAAAAAAAAAATATGCAAAAATTTTAATGGAATATTCGAATATCTATGTATTTCATATAGAAAGCAAGTGTTAACCCCGGCTAAGGGATTCCTTGAGTTCTTAGAAATCAAGGGACCCTTTCCTAGGGGCTAACATTTGATATCTATATGAATTCGAATATTCCATTAAATTGTTCCTTTTGGCAAGTGCTCGTCTGAGCTCCAATCTATGACCCCCCTCGCCAAACTTCGACGAAAAATAATCGTATATCTGAAACCACTATCAATAATTCCCCCCACTTTTTATCTGTGCCAAAACCTAAATATAGATACCATGAACAAAGCTTTTTTTTTAGAACTGCACGCATGTGGAAATCGCTTTCGTTTGTCTGCTTCCCAGCTGACTACAATATGATCGTCTTCAAGTTCAACGTAAACAAGTTCTTAATCAGCCATCCCCCTTAAGAAATCCAATTTACCAAATTTCCACTACTAACGATTATTACGATATTATCCCATTGACTATTGTACATTCATTAGCTCTTATCCTCGAGTGGCCCCCGGGCCTTGATAAGTGGTGACGCCTAGGTGAAAAGAAGAAAATGATGGGAACCTAATTGTCCTCTCCCTGTTGCGTTATTGAATATATATATATATATATATATATATATATATATATATATATATATATATATATAATTTTCTAGCTTGCACTTTTTTCAAATGCTTGCTAAATGATATATGCACCTGACAATTCTTTTGTCGTTGTTCTCAAAATCTATTTGTCAGCATAGAACCGACTTTTACCTATTGACAAAGAGAGGCGTTTAGCTGTAAGGGTTGGTTTATGTGTGGCGGCGACGGCGAAGTAATGTCAACCATGTTGGCTGACTGTCAGTCTGTGTAATTCTTTTTTTTTTTTTTTCATTTACTTCAGGTAGCTCTTAGAAAACAAGGGATTCCTTACCTTACATCAAAAAAAAAAAAAAAAAAAGAAATATACTCACCTTTCGTAAACGAATGCTGGCGATCTATGAAATGATACTCAACAATTGGCTTGGCTGCATAAGGTAACGTGTATATTTGTCCGAGTGGGTGGGTATGCGCCGGGTGATAGCCGTGAACACCGGCATTGCTAATGTACGTTGGGGGGTGAAGGAGGGCGGGGTGATCGTATATAGGTAGTGGTTTACAAATGGGGGGTGGGTGTGTTGTTTGAATCAGGGCCGGGTTAAGCGGCGTGGGTCTCGTCGGGTGATGCTGATGAAGATGGTGGTGGTGCTGATGATGATGTGAAGAGACGGAGTGGGGAGGGGTTGAGGGTGAAGAAGGCGAGCCGGGGTTCGAACGACGACCGGTGCAGTCATTATGGCTTATACAGTTATTGTTGTTGTTGTTGTTGTTGCTGTTGGTGTCGTTATTGTTGTGGTTATTGTGGTGGTGATGGTTGCTTACGTTATTGCACGTATTGACAGAATTTGTTAACGTGTTATGAATGTTGTTTTTGTTGTTGGTTTTGTTGTTATTGTTGTTATTGTTGTTGCTGTCGTGTTTCTTTCCTAGGATGTCGTCAATAGAGAAAGAGGTGTGGCCGCTGCCCGTACCCGAGGTTTGGGCACTTTTTCCGCAGCTGATGTTGGTGTTTGTTGGTTTTTTTGAAGCTAAAATACTCAGGGCTCCGCTAGACATAAAATTTGCTGCGCTGGTTGCAAGGACTGGGTTGAAGGCATGAAAATGCATATTCCCTTGTGCTTGGAAATCGACAAAAGATTCCATGTTTAGTGAACAATGGGCATTCGGTATCATGGCGATACTTTATATGAAAAAAAAGAAGAAAGAATAATTTTAAAAGTATACAAATGTAGACACTAAACATAGGGACGATAGTATTAAACGTATAAATGGTTTACATGAAATTAATTAATGCGAAACATGTGAAAGGTCAAATTAACAAACAAAAATATTTTTAAATGTACTGTTTCTGAAATAAGAATTCTAGATATAAGTTTTAATAGAATCATATCTTAATTTTGGTGCAATAATGTACGGTAAAGGAATTTTACTCATCATGGGAGATATTTGTTTTTGTTATATATATTCTTATAATCGAGAAGTTATATATATATATATATATATATATATGTTAGGACGATACAAAAGTATAATGCAAGGGGAGTAATTCTTTACTTCTTTAGGCAAAGTTGTCTCCCCTTGTCTGTAATCCTAAACTTTAAATTCTCGCGACTTCTCGCGAGATCAAGGACCGGAAGCAGAAGAAAATGGAGAATGAGCATCATCCCCGTTCGTTCTTATCATACCTTTCATGAACTATGTTTGATTTGTCGTTACATGTGTGTGTGTCTCCATAATAAACGTATATCGTTATGTAACAGCGAGTGATTTTCGTATTTGTTCATAATTGTTCCATTCTTTCATCACGTGCTGCAAACACCCACGTGAAGGCTGGACACCCTGCGGTAAGATATTTTATGTCATATTGATCCTAACGCATCCCATTATATAACAATCTATATAAATGTAATTCTTGGTTCGTTCGTTATCAATTAAACCATATTTCTACATTACCAATTTATTTGAAATTTTCAGACAATCTATCTTTAGAGTCGAGGAATGTTTTTATGTTATTAAAATAAATTAACATCGCATATTATAAAAATATTAAATAAAATAAAAATATTTTTCGTAAGCCTATTCTGCAGGACTGTTTTTTGGTAGAACTGGACTTCCGTTTCAATTCATTTCATACACCACGATTTGACGAGACGAATTACAAGATTAACAAGATTTACAAGATTTCAATGTCCTCTATTTTAAAAATTTAAATTCATTTGTTTATCTTCCAAATTTTTTAATTTAAATTTTTTTCTTTGTTATATCAGGCAAAACAAAAAAAAATGCTCGCCAGAAGGTGCGTTTTGAGTTGAAACATAAAAGTCAAAGTTATAAAAATCATTTTTTAACTAAATTGGCAGAACAGTTTTTTTTTTTAAATAGTTGTTTCGATATGAAAATAGTAACTTTTTTTATTATTAAAACTATAAATTGTTAGGTGAAAGTACATTTTTTTTCGAAGAAAATTGACGTTTTGGTAACGTGCTTAAATAAATTTTTTTCAGCCATTCTTACCATAGAGGGGGGAGGGTGTTTTGTAACTATTCTGTGTTGTCAACTAACAATTTATTATTAAAAAAAAAGATATCGTGAAATTATAAAAAAAAAATAAACAGATATTGTCAGAGTTGAATTTAACTTGAAAAAAAAAAACAAACAAAAAAAAACAACGTGAACGGCGCGTTCAACATTGTAGCCGGAGTCTATTTGGGAATAAGGTCCAATACGTATACGTTAGTCGATTAATGTCTTGTTTTTGCTTTTTTTACCGTAAATTATTAGTTTAAAGTTTTTTTGTTTTTTTTTAAGAAAACCTTTTTTTAACAAAATTGAAAGTACACTTTTTTCTTTTTTTACAGAAGTTATTTTTATATAAGGAAATATGAATGCTTTTTCTTTATTAAAAAAATTGTTAGGTGAAATACGGAAAAGTTTCTACCAAGAAAACCGTTATTTTTCAGCCATTCTTACCATGGGGAGGGGATGGTGTTTTGTCACTATTCTGTGCTTTCAATTAATAATTTATTTAAAAAACGGTGCTAATGCACTTAATGATCCGCGCTATTTTTTAAATCGTATTTCCAAGTTTAATTAAAGTTTTATGATATGTTTTTTATTCAATTGTAGGTTAAAGTACAGAATAGGTACAAAACTCCCTCCCCCTCCCCATGTTAAGAATGGCTTTTTAAATAATAACATTATCATTTCAGCACGGATCAATAAGTGCATGAGTACCAAAAAAATCAAAAGTTAAATTTTCACATTAGGTCCCCCTCCACAATTTTTAACATGGGTAGGTTGCGGGTGTTTATTCTGAAAGCCGTTCTTAACATGGGAAGAATAGTGGTGTTTATTCCAAAAGCTGTTTTTTAACATGGGGAAGTGAGGGGTGTTTATTCCGAAAGCCATTCTTAATATGGGGAGGTTGGGAGTGTTTATTTATGGCCGACAGTGAATTATAGTGCATAGTACAGGTCTTTATATCTACAAAACTACTCGCCTCTGCGAATTTTAAATGATATTTTCTTATTCAGCATAGCCGAAAACCTCCAAAAAGTCGTCATTTTAAAGAAAATTGTGGAGGTGGACCTAATGTAAAAAAATACCCCCCCCCCCTCAAAAAAAGGATATCGTGAAATTTAAATTTAACTTGGAAAAATTATTTTAAAATAGCGCGGTGCCAAAAATAAAATTAGACAAAAAAATACCCCCTTCAGATTTGGACTAGCACAAAGATTTATAAAAAGTTGTCAACAAAAACAAATATATAACAAGTAAATATTTTCAAAGGCAAAATCAGTTACTTTTCTACCTAATTGGATAATTTTTAGCGTTTTTATTGGGTTTGTACTACTGTACATATAGATTCGCAAAAAGTTGTCAAAAAACAAATGTATAACAAATATTATGAAAGGCAAGATATGTTACTTTATTACCAAACTGGATAATTTTTTATTTTTTTATAATGTAAAATTTTATGCGGCTCGAAAAACACAGCGTTTACCGCTATATTTGAAAATTACAAATGGCGACAGACTCTGTGTTAAACATGTTAAGTTTGGGAAAAGGAGTTAAAACTAAAAAACTATACAAAATACTGTTAAAACCCACCGAATATATGTCAGCCTATGTCACGGTAACATATATTGTGTGAGTTCCTGACAGTATTTTGTATATTTTTTTTAGTTTTAACTCATTTTCCCAAACTTAACGTGTTCAACACAGTCTGCCGCCATTTGTATTTTTCCAATATACCGATAAACACTGCATGTTTTCGAACCGATTAAACATTTTACACTAAATAAAAGCACTAAAATCTTATCCAGTTAGGTAGAAAAGTAACTTATCTTGCCTTTGATAACATTTATTTGTTATATTTATTTTTCGGCAACTTTTTCGTATCTGTGTTTAGTAATACAAACCCGTTTCATTTAATGTAACGTTTAGTCGGTTCGAATAACAGTGTTTATCGGTGTATTTGAAACATACAAATGGTGGCGGACACTGTTGATTACGTTAAGTTTGGGAAAATGAGTTAAAACTAAAAAAACTATACAAAATACTGTCAGGAACCCACTGAATATGTCAGCCTACGTCACGATAACATATAGTCGGTGGGTGTCTGACACTTTTTTGTATAGTTTTTTAGTTTTTAACTGATTTTCCCAAACTTAACATATTCAACAGAGTCCGCAACAATTTGTCTTTTTCACATACGTTGATAAACACTGTGTGTTTTTCGAGTCGACTAAACATTTTACATTAAGTAAAAACACTAAAAAAATTATCCAGTTAGGTAGAAACGTAATTTACCTTACCTTTGCTTTCATTTATTTGTTTTTGGACAACTTTTTCGAATCTGTGCATAGTAACCCGCCCCCACCCAAATATTAATTAAAAACTCAAATTTTTAAATACAAAAAAAAAAAAAAAATCGATTTAGCGTTTCAGAATTTTAGCAACGTTCGGCTTAATCCATTGATTGTTGGTCGAGCCCAAGCCATGATTGACGGTAACTCCCGAGGATCCGGATCCAATTCCAATTCTGCAAGAGTACCATTTTTCTTTTTTCATTTTCGCCCCCCCTTTTTTTTTTACTTTTTGGAGTGGATTGCTGTACTAAGAATATAAGATACATGAATTCATATAGGTTTCATCAAAAATATTCAGTAGATAACGAAAAAAAAATAGAGATGAAAATTTAAAAAGGACTGTATAACTGGTTACGCTCAATAGTAGTCCTCGCTAGCGAAAAACTTTGTTATTGTTATTCTATTATTATTATTATTATTATTATTATTATTATTATTATTATTATTATTTAAAACATTTTGTGTCCTGCGCAAAAGCGCAGGACACAAAAATTTTAAAATAATAATAATAATATATATATTACTAGTAGGTTGACAAGGTTACCCGGTCTTAAAGTAAGTTTCAGTATTATATTTTTAATTCATGCAGATTTCGTATTTATTATTATATTGTACCTAATATATATTTATGATTATAAAAGTAAAATGAAAAATACGACTAGGGTACCATCAGGTTGAATGGAAATCAGCTCTCAAGCCTTATTCATTACGATCTGAGCCACATCCATACGCATACAAAATACTAATAAAAAATAACGTCAAACCTATGAATATATATTTGTGCATGCGTAAAAAATTTTTTTTTTATCGACTTAGATATGTTTCTCCGATTGGCCAAATGTTGAAGTCCCAAATAAATGTTTTTATCATTTGTGCTCTAAAGGTTTTTATGTATATTTTTTATCCAGTGATAAACTTTATTTAAACGAACAACTAGATGAGACGATATCATGTAATATAGATGATTGTGAATTACAGTTATATATATATATATATATATATATATATATATATATATATATATATATATATATATAAACCCAGTAAAATTTAGAATACTACAAATAATATATATATACATATATATATATATATATATATATATATATATATATATATATATATATATATAAACTCAGTAAAATTTGGAATACTACATATATATATATATTTAATTAAATACTTTTGTATGCAAAATCCGATCCCGCATTTTGCTAATTCCTAATCCTCTAATGAGAAATAAAGTATATCTTCGAAACTCCGCGGATTAAGGACTATCCACTTTTCAGATTAAATATGTTTTTAACTTTTTTCAAAGTGTTTTTTTAGCATGTTTTATTAACTATTTGCTCTTTATATATATATATATATATATATATATATATATATATATATATATATATATATATATATATAAATCCCCGAAACAGTGTTTCATGGTAAACAACTGATGATCTCTTGAAAAATAAATTATTGATACTATAGTAAATTCGAGAGCGAGTTGATGCAATGATTGCAGGTGATTAAATGACTTACTGACTAGATGGTTTTCTAACGAATGATAAAAAATATTCTTTTGTATAGTTTTAAAGATTAAAAACTTCCAAGACTATATATATATATATATATATATATATATATATATATATATATACTTATTTGTAGTGTTCCGAATTTTTCTGGGTTTGTATAATTCAGTAATCGTTCATATACCAATAAATTTTAAGCCAAAAAGAGATGACTTAAAAAGTAAGTTACAAAATTATCATATTTCATAATTGAGCATTCATATACTGTATTAACAAAACCAAGACTTCAAAGAATGGGTTGATAGCAACAAATAGTGTACTTGATTGTTAGTAACAATTGTTTCAAGACTATTCGGACAAATCCAAACATTATGTCGTTTGAAAATTTTCACAAGAACAGCCTAAGGGAAATGGTTTCCATAATGTTTTATAGTTAAAGGGTGTTTTTTATTCAATAAGTCTGAGGAAAGGCTGTTCTTGATAAAATTTTCATTTTTTTTTTTTTCATCTTATCAACCATATTAACTAGCTAAAAACAATATCGAACTTTTTCCACGGTTCAAAATACTTTCGATATCAAATTACATGTACAAAGGAGTTTCGTAAAAAATCGTTTCTCACAAGGCAGGGTCAATTTTATCTATAGATTAAATGTATGGAAAAAAATTTAATGAATAAGTATGAAGTCATTTACAGGTTCTAAGAAAACAAAACCAAAACAACTAACACCGATACTATCGTGGCTCAAATTTAAATTCTATGAAGCTATTGAGCTAATTTGAAATATTCAGTTTCTTAACATTTGTGTGAAAGAAAGTCGTACACGAAAGTCGTACACGAAAGTAAGTCGTGCACCGCCCCATATATATATATATATATATATATATATATATATATATATATATATATATATATATATATAGATATATACATAAATATAAAAGGTTAAGTAGAATGTAAAAAATCACATTCCACAATATATATATATATATATATATATATATATATATATATATATATATCCCAAATCACATCCTAAGATCATTCGTAGCCATTTATGCTGACGACACTGTCATCTATGGCAGCACTTCAAAGGCCGTAAACGGCCAAGTTCCTACTGATTCTACTCCTCTGATCTTGATCACGTGATACAATGAGAAAAGAGGTGGCTGATTAATTTTAATGCATCTAAAACCAAGCTTATATCTTTATATCATCAACGCTCTCATTTTCATCTGGCATCAATTGAAAGCCATGGCTTTCGTCTGAAGGAGGCTACATGTTTTGACCAGCTTCTAGGTCTGACCTTTACTTTTGCTCTAAGATAGAACACGTACATCAAATTCGTAGCCAATGCTGCTGGGTAAATGTGAGGTCGTTCTACCGCTCTAATAAATATCTCACTGCTGATGCAATTCTCTACCTGCATAAGAGATAAGTACGTCCAAGGATGGAATACTGGTGCCACATCTGGACAGGAGCTGCTAGTAGCAGCTTATCCTACTTGATAGAGTTCAAAATAGACTTCATAGACTAGTGGGTGATGCCCTTTTCTCTTCCTTGCAACCTCTTTCCTACATAAGAGATGTTGCGTGCCTATCTCTGATTAATCGTTATTTTTATAGTAAGTACTCGTCTGAGTTCTAATCTATAGTCCTCGTTAGTCTGACTTTCACGAAAAACACCGATTAGCTGAAACCACTATCAATAATTACTCCCACTCTTTATCTGTGCCTAAACCTAAACGTAGATTCCACGAACAAAGCTTCGTTTTAGAACTGCACGCCTGTGGAACTGCTCCGTTTTCTTGCTTTCCAATCGACTACAATATAGTGGTCTTCAAGTCCAACGTAAACAAATTCTTGATGAGCCGTTCCTCTTAAGAAATCCAATTTACCAAATTTCCACTACTAACGATTACTACTCTACACGCACAACCCTTATCCTTGAATAGACCCCGGGCCTTGATAAGTGGTGGTTATCTTGTAAAAATATATATATATATATATATATATATATATATATATATATATATATATATATATATATATATATATATATATATATATAACAATCTCCTTCAACCGGAAACGTCTTTTAATATTACGAAAACCTTGGGACAAAAAAAAAAAAAAAAAAAAAAGAAAAGAAAAGAAAAAAAAGGCTTATACGAACCCAATTGGGGCAAGGAGTCAATTGACCTCGTTATGATATGATCATCTTCATCTCCAATAAATAAACATGGCGTATATATCTATAACTTTTTTCAAATGTTAATTTTTTTTCTCTAACTTTCGACAGTAAAAATTCAAAGTTCTAAACGCGAAACAAGAAGAAGAAAAAAAACCTTCTCTCAACAGACCACGTCTATCAATGACGTGGTGTTGATAAATTCGAGCTGTATTTAAACGGAAAACTTGCGGACATAAATAAACAGAAGTGATTGTGAAATGACGGATCGGGTTACCCGCTGAGGCCTTATTATTATGCTAAAGGTTGATGTTTGTGACAATACAATGGCAGTGATGTTAATATTAATCGCAAATATTAATCGATCATCGGCTTTCAATTGTCGTCTAAAATATCTGTTTGTTTAAGGTAATCGGTCAAAACAAACGCAAAAAATAATTTAGAGATTTAAATTAAAATATTACGAGTAGATTTATATTCCAAAGGTTGAAACGTATATATATATATATATATATATATATATATATATATATATATATATATATATATATATATATACATATATATATACATATATATATATACATACATATAGATATATATTATAGTCATCCACATACAGTACTGTTTAGATTATTGTAATAATGTTTTTAAATTTTTGAAATTGCTTTTAACGCTTCACAAAACGTTTGAAACGCGTTAAAAACGATGTCAATGGTTTAAAAACACAATGATCTAAACATAATTTTCAATGAAAAACCAAAACACGGAAGAATAAAATAATGTTAAAAAATACACATTGTTGGTGACCACCCCCTTATATATATATATATATATATATATATATATATATATATATATAGTAAGATGATTGATAATTTATAATTAAAATTAAAAATCGATTTCATAAGGAAGAACAAACAAAATCAAAATCAATGATTTTGTTTGTTCTTCCTAATGAAATCGATTTTTAATTTTAATTATAAATTATCAATCATCTTATTTGATATTATATATATATATATATATATATATATATATATATATATATATATATATATATATATATATAGCTCTAGGATATACATGCCTATCGAGCTAATTATATATCTACATTAATATAATTCCTTGGCCTTCGGGTCAAGATCAAAGTGTAGTATCTGTCCGGCAGATACTGCAAGCTATGACTAGCTATGACTAGCAAAGACCAGATGTGGGGGCAACCCCACATGCCTGACCTTTAACCAGCTCCCATTTCCCACCTTTCGGGAGCTGGTCCCCTTTTTCCCTTCCCCCTCCCTTCACTCCTCACATTAAAAATCGGCCTTGTGCCTAATTTGCTCGGTGGGGGAGCAAATAAATACCATCTGTTCCGGCAGATGCTGCAAGTTATGACTAGCTATGACTAGCTATGACTAGCAAAGACCAGATGTGGGGGCAACCCCACATGCCTGACATTTAACCAGCTCCCATTTCCCATCTCTCGGGAGCTGGTCCCCTTTTTCCCTTCCCCCTCCCTTCACTCCTCACATTAAAAATTGGCCTTGTGCCTAATTTGCTCGGTGGGGGAGAAAATAAATACCATCTGTTCCGGCAGATGCTGCAAGCTATGACTAGCTATGACTAGCTATGACTAGCAAAGACCAAATGTGGGGGCAACCCCACATGCCTGACATTTAACCAGCTTCCATTTCCCACCTCTCGGGAGCTGGTCCCCTTTTTCCCTTCCCCCTCCCTTCACTCCTCACATTAAAAATTGGCCTTGTGCCTAATTTGCTCGGTGGGGGAGCAAATAAATACCATCTGTTCTTCAGATGCTTCACTTCTATTTTTTGTTATCTTTCGGTGGAGGAGAAATCCTTCACGACTGAGAAAATTTTTATTCTTGTACCTTTTCTCCGCGTTAAAAAACGACCCTGGTGTCTAACTCTGTCCCGTGGGGAGGCATAGTAAATAGGTACAACGAGCACTGTTTTCTTTTATTTTAATGGTATTATTGAATGCACGAATACATTAAAATATACCCTGCTGTTTAGACTCTTGTTCTAATCCCCAAAGTGTATATATATATATATATATATATATATATATATATATATATATATATATATATATATATATATATATATATATATGATGAAAATAATGGAAATAGTATTCCGACAAAATAGAGAAATAAAAAGCAACAAACCGTATTATGTGTTCATCAACGTTTCGACGTCTCGAAATAAAGACGAAACATTGATGAACACATAATACGGTTTGTTCCATTTTATTTCTCTCTCTCTCTCTCTCTCTCTCTCTATATATATATATATATATATATATATATATATATATATATATATATATATATATATATATAGAGAGAGAGAGAGAGAGAGAGAGAGAGAGAGACGGAAAAAGATAGATTTCCTATGAGTGATTGACGTGTAATTGAATTCGTTGAAAATTAGATAAAGCCAAGCCTAAAAAAGAAAAGGCTATCATCAATTCATCAACTTTGCCATTTCGAAAAATATTAACCTTTTGCAGAATGAGACGGACAATAACGTCAAAATAAACACCTTTTTTATGATATTTATTTATTTGTTTACTTATTTGCGCATCTGCGTTGCATGAAGATGCACTGAATTTAACACACATTGATATACAAACATACACATATCCTGAAATTAAGGTAAATTCGGGTTATGTCCTGAAAGATGAAACGTATTGTCATATATATATATATATATATATATATATATATATATATATATATATATATATATATATATATTGTCATATATATATATATATTGTGATATACATATATATTGTCATATATATATATATATATATTTATATTGCCATATATATATATATATATATATATATATATTTATATTGCCATATATATATATTTATATTGTCATATATATATATATTTATATTGTCATATATATATATATATTTATATTGTCATATATATATGTATTTATATTGTCATATATATATGTATTTATATTATCATATATATATGTATTTATATTGTCATATATATATGTATTTATATTATCATATATATATATCGTTATATATGTATCGTTATATACATATATATATATACGTATATATACATATATATACATACTTATGTATACATATATATACATATGTATATTTATATATATCGTTACATATATATACATATAGATATATATATATCGTTATATATATGTATCGTTATATATAAATATATATATATACACACACACACACACATATATATATATATATATATATATATATTTGGAGATATAAGTGATAAAAAGTTGGATAAAAAGTGCTCAATAGAGCTGAATATGTTTGTTTTTAATTTTAAAACCCCAGAAGGTATTAACTTGGCCAATTACAGTTGTTTCACAGACAGATGAAGTCCTTGTCTGTTTCGTCGGATGGGGAAAGCATATATATATATATATATATATATATATATATATATATAGTTATATGTATATATATGTATATAGATAGATAGATAGATGGAGAGAGAGAAAGATAGAGAGAAAGTATCATAAAAATAAGAAAATGACAATATAAAAATATATACTAATGCATATAGATTTATTCGTTTTTTTTTTTTCAATAAGGATGATACATCAATTGGAGGTGTAGGATAAGTAAAAATATTTATACCATGGTATTTCGAAGCCTTATTCTTCTCATCAGAAGAGGAGAGAAAATCGTAGGCAACATAATAGGGACCCCCCCCACATATATATATATATATATATATATATATATATATATATATATATATATATACATATAAATATGTTGGATGTGATAACTAATGGCTACACATATGCAAATATGTTTCAGCGACCACCCCGCCAGGGAAAATCACCTCATCAGGCCAAGAATATCCACGAGAGTCTAGCCATTAGTTATCACATCCAACATATTTATATTGCTCTGTATAAACATTGATCACTCTTTGATTGACAAATTTTGGTTTTGTTTAAATAATACTGCCAATAATATATAATATATATACTATCAGGGATAACCGATGTTGCCCGGAATTGAATGATGATTAACAAATGTTTCGCACTCCCATATTTATATTGTCATTGAAATCAGTGAAATCATTGATTTTTAAATTAAATTAATTGATTGCCTTTCGGCTTGTGCCGTAAATAAATCTGCTCAAATACGCTTGTGATGTTAGTCTGTGTTTTCTCTTCTAGGCTTTTGAGAATGGATCAACAAGAACTTTTTTTTACATGTTATAGTTAGCTGGCAAGCAGCCCTATGGTATTGTGTTCCACAGATAGACAGTTCTAGAAAAGAAACTTTTTTATGATATTTTCGTTTAGTTAGGGGAAATTGTTGATAGTCGTTGTAGCTAGACAAGTATGTTGTACGAAGGAGGGCATAGATTGAAGTTCAGTCGAGGACCTCTCATGAAAACGTCTCTTCCATGAGAAAGATGAAGTTTGTCAAAGAGTCCTGTTTGGATCTTAGGAACAGGTATTTTAATTCTTCCAACTATTCTATGACTCTAAATCCAGTGTCTTCATCAAACTCCGTTCCAATATTTTTGGCGAAGGCATGTACAACCTTTATATAGAGTGCAGTAATTACTGAGGATACAGTTAAGACATTCAGCATTCCTATCCTGTCGTGGTTAACAACCTGAAGAAGGCCATAGGAATAGTTGGCCGAAACGTGGGGGAAAAAAACAACAACTATGAGGATAACAGACCGCAAAATAAATAAAATAAATAAATAAATAAACAAATTACTCATCTCATAGGAGTCTAATAAAAATATTAACTGG
>NC_136523.1:38468936-38471436 GCF_053919585.1 Euprymna scolopes
TTTTTTATATGCTAACTTCTGTCCACAGTGTTTCCCACGAACCGCATTGATATAGCCTTCAAACACAGATCCTTTTACACTATGCATAATGCTTCAAGCAAACTACAACATCCTTCTTTTTGTTCAAAATAAAAGTTAGGACACATTTATTTATTTTGATTTTTTTAAAAAGTAACTGACACAGCCCGGGTTTGTTTTACAACAGACAGAAATACGAAAATATCGTAAAAAAAACAAAACAAATATATAACACATAATCTATATAATTATAGAACTCAAATGACCTTGTAACGAGTGATGTAACCCACTTTCCGGTTTACGACGTCCGGTTGCGCATGCGCGCATAAACATTAACCCATAACAACGTAAACAAATAAACACAAATCGCTTCTTTTGCAGATTTTGACCTGCGCACTGAAATATTAACGTTATTATTTCGAAATTATTATTTAACATGGGAAGAGTGGGGGTGTTTTGCAACTATTCTTTATTACAACTATACTGCCGTTATTTTCTTACAACTAAACAACTTTAACCCGTTGACAAACATAAGAATAATTCTAGTAAAGCCAAGACTACTACTACTACTACTAATACTAATACTAATACTACTACTACTACTACTACTACTACTACTACTACTACTACTACTACTCTCTATAGTTCCTTTTCCTTCCTTCTTTTTTTATATTTTGTTGTGTGAGAACGGTGAATTTGCTGACACATTTACTAATCTGTTTCAATATTAGTTTTGTTTTATTTTATTTATTTAGGTTTTATTTTTTGCTTCAGGTTTTATTATTTCTTTTTTTTTTTTTTATAGATTTTAAGTTTCTATAACTTGATCGAAGGATTCCAATATGGGTTTTTCTCATTGGTAAGTTCGTGTGCGTTTTTGCTGCTAAATGACTTTCGTCGGCATTCGATTCGTAGGAAAATCATGTTTAATTTTCGATTTTTGAGCGGTTATTCGGAAAAAATAGGTAACTTTACACGAATAAGGGGGATTTTTTTTTTTCATGTTTGAGCGACCCGTCCGTGATTTTTCATTTTAGTATACTTTCATGGAAATGTTTCTGTTATGTCAAAAAAAAATTATTTTCTTTACGTCACAAGTGTCACGCTCATACATGAATTCCATAGCTAATATAACATACTGACCCAACGGGTCACGGGTAGTCTAGTTGTTATTAAAGCCAAGATAAGTTACTTTTCTATCAAACTGGATACGTTTTTTGTGCGTTTACTTACTTTAAAACGTTTATTCGTTTCATAAAACAAGTAGTGTCTAGCGTTACGTAAGAACAAGAAAAATGGTCACGATTTGACATATACATCTTTGAAGTCTCGATAATGACTTTAAAATAAAAAATAAAACAGCATACTGGTAGAAACACACTCAAATAAATGCTGCTGTGAAATTTATTGGATGAGTTTCTAACCGTATTTTGTTTTATTTAAATTTTGATGTATTTTCGAGACTTTTTCGTACCTCTTTCTACTGTAAAACAAACCCAAGAGTTCGAATTAAATCCAAGCAATAAACAGGATTTTTTTCTCCCGGAATCGAAACCGCACACTCGATGTTGGTATGATTCCAATATTTTTCCCAATTCTAACACAACGATTCCGTACTTAATTCCGGATTCCGATACACTTACAGATTCCGATTCCAGTTCTTTGTAAATTTCTAAATAGTTAAACATGGATTTGTTATTTATTCCCATTCAACGTAAAAACATGTGTTAAATGTTGAATATATTTTCTCAAACCTATCAAAAAAAAAAAAAATAAATAATATAAAACTTAAATAAAAAAAAAACGCTTGTGGGTATGATCATGATGGGTTTAAGTTTTAATCAGTAGATATTTTTTTATTTTATTTTATCATTATTACCAGCAGTGGAAGATTTTGCTTTAAACAAAATCAAATAAAAAAGACAAAAAAAAAAAAAAATAATCGTTTTTGGCATCGGAAAATCTGTACATCTTTTATACTGTTTTCTGATTCCAATACAGATTCTGATATGCCCAAAAGTTCTTGGTTTTGCGATTTCTAATTCCAATCCAGATTAATCCTTCTAAAACTAACATATATATATATATATATATATATATATATATATATATATATATATATATATTTTATATATATATATATATATATATAAAAGTATATATATGTATGTAAGTATATACATATATGTAAGTATATATATATACATATATATACATACATATATATGCACATATATACATACACATATATATATACATACATATATATACATACATATATATATATATATACATACATATATATATATACATATATATACATATATATATATACGCAAACATATATATACACACATATATATATATATATATATATATATATATATATATATATATACGTACAAAGAAGAAGAGAAAAAAAAGAAACAAAACAACATACTGAGGATGGAGTTTAGCTCCGAAATATATTTATAATCTAAAT
>NC_136523.1:38476436-38486436 GCF_053919585.1 Euprymna scolopes
AATAATGATAATAATAATATTAATAATAATGATAATAATATTAATAATAATGATAATAATAATAATAATAATAATAATAATGATAGTAATAATGATAATGATAATAATAATAATGATAATAATAATAATAATGATAATAATAATAATGATAATAATATTAATAATAATGATAATAATAATAATGATAATAATAATAATGATAATAATAATGATAATAATGATAATAATATTAATAATAATGATAATAATATTAATAATAATGATAATAATAATAATAATAATAATGATAATAATAATGATAATAATAATAATGATGATAATAATGATAATAATGATAATAATAATAATAATAATGATAATAATAATAATGATAATAATAATAAAATAATAATAATAATAATAATAAAATAATAGTAATAATGATAATAATAATAATAATAATAATAATAATAATAATAATAATTGAAAACAACTGAAATATTAAGCAAAACCCTTGAATGCAGAAACCAATGCACATGAGTAACAAACACTAACCGGACACATAGAAACTGCAATAGAATTTAAAAGATAGAAAGAAACACCATATGGAACCAAGAAAACTGAAACTGCCAGAAATCTTTAAAAACTACCCCCCCCCCCCACACACACAATGGCATCAGCTTCGGTCGATAACCAACCAAATAATCATTACGCAATCATTGAGAATGACCTGTGTAGTAACAATCTATCTATTAGGTACGTGCAATTTAATGGCGGAACATAGATAGGGGGACATTTTTAAAAACCGGCTTATCATATTTATTTGTGGGTTTCATATTACCTTTTCGTTGTATTTGAAAGATTAAAGCCTAAAGTTAATTTCTAGAAGGAAAAAAAAAAATTTTTACACGTGAAAAAGAAGTTAGAATGAAAAATGTTTTCACGGCGACATTCGGAAACTGACAAATTCAGCTACATTTTGAAGTTAAATAAATTCATTTTAAAAATCCCTTGAAAGGTAAATATTAGGTTTTTGGGACTATTTCAAAGATAATTAGCAAAGTAAAGTCCTAAGATATTGAATTAAAAAAAAACATCTTGTTTATACAAAAAGGCTTAATTAGTCCCTAAAAGCGAGAGATTCGAGCTTCGCACAATCAAAAGAAACGAAAAAGCGTAGCGCATAAGCTCTACGAAAACCCAAAATGTTAGAAGGTCAATTTTATTTTAAACTTTATAGAGGAATTGGAATATTATTATAATTTCTTTTTTTTTTTTTTTGTGAAGATTATAAAAAACATTTATTAATTTAGGTAATCCTATTCTGTCATAACAAAAAAATTAAGTGCTTATTTAATTAGAATATTTATTTACTTTTTTACGTTATGATATGATTTATTGGGTTTGTATTACTGTACACACAGATTCGAAAAAGTGGTCAATAAACAAATATATAACAAATAAATGTTATCAAAAACAAGATAAGTTACTTTTCTATTAAACTGGGTATGTTTTTTGTGTTTTTATTCAATGTAACATGTTTATTCAGATCGAAAAACATGCAGTGTTTACCGATGTATTGGAAAATTCAAAATGGCGCCCGAGTCTCTTTTTGACACGGTAAGTTCAGGAAAAGATGTTATAAATAATAAACTAGACAAAATACTGTTAGAAATTCGCTTAATATATGTTACCGTGACATAAGTGGACATATATTCGGTGTTTTTTTTAAATAGTATTTTGTCTCGTTTATTATTTATAACACCTTTTCCCAAACTTACCATGTTAAAGAGAATGTCGGGCGCCATTTTGATTTTTCGAATACATCGGTAAACACTGCATGTTTTTCGAGCTGAATAAACATGTTACATTGAATAAAAACACAAAAATATATCCAGTTTGGTAGAAAAGTAACTTATCTTGCCTTTGGTAACATTTATTTGTTATATATTTGTTTTTTGACAACTTTTTCGAATCTATGTGTAAAGTAAAACAAACCCGATTTATTCTCAACCCTGTTTTAACGAGGAATTAATCCTTTTTAAAATAAAGTAAAATTGCATTTTAGGTGTGAAAAAGGTTAATTAAAATCACTGATTACAATAACAATTTATTCATTGAAAAAAAATAAGCAAAAACAATTTATTAATAACTAGCAGGCTGCTCGGCATTGCCCGGTCGTAAAATAGGCTTAAATATAATATTTTGATTAATGCAGATTTCGTTTCGTATTTATTATTATATTATATTGGAACCCATATATAGTAACGATTTAAAAAGTTAGAAAAAAAAAAAAAGAACTTGTGCACCACCACCGAGAATCGAAACCAAAACGTTTAGCTTACGATTTACTTTTTCTTTTGACATTAATTCCTGAGCTATGAAGACACGTTTGCTGCAAGTCTAAAAATTAAAACATGAACTAATAGCTATTACGTTACACATGCATATTCGTAATGGCGTCGTTCGACCTTCACCTGGCAAATTTCATTTTTTCACACTTTTGCACCAATATTTCCCGGCTAAAATCCAAATATAAAGTTTCACATTAATTCAACTACCCTATATATTAAGTGTCATGTCTGTAGACGAAAAACTGGCAGAGGAGTTTGGCAGGCAAAATTTTTTAAACAGATATATATATATACGCATGCATAAATATACAAAGAAAGATATTTGTGTTTACTATAAACTTTTTACGCAAATATTACGCAAGTATAAATCATGTAGAATATCTGCATGAATATAATTACACGTAATAGTTAACTAAAGATGATCGTCTAATAAGAAAACCAAAAAAACTAATAGAGAATTAATTAAAATGAATGTTTAAAAGAATATGCAAATTAGCTAGATCTTTTTCAGATGAATGCAATTTCACGAACCATATATAACAAAGTTGTATTTAAAATATATATATAGAAAAAGGGTTTTTAATATGAAAATCAATACACAAAAAAGTAAATTTATAGGAGTTAAGATTAAAAATATGGTGGGTAGGATGCAAATCCTGTCTGTTTCTTTTCTTTCTTTCTTTTTTTTTTTTCTTTATTTTTTACAATTTTGCCCATCCGTATTTGGTTAAATCAATCGCTATTAAAAAAATAATAGCATTTTTTTAAAATGATCTTTTTCTTAGTAATCCTGGATCTCAATTTTTACAATTATTATTTTTTTTTTTCATGATTATAAAATGTTGAATGCTCTGACGAACTGCAAGCACTTGTGCCCCCACGACGTGAACACCCTCGAACAAACCCGACAGGCTGCTAAATCCCACCCCCACACTGTAGAGATCCCTAGATGTAAAAGATATTTCTACTCCAGTAGTGTCTTCCCCAGAACCGATAGACTTTGGAATTCCATTCCAGATCCCTGCTTCCCCAAGTGTACTGACATGCAGAAGTTCAAGTGTAACGTGAACCGACATCTTGCTGCCCAAATCCCTACATAGTACCCCAGTAGTTTTGCCCCTGATAGTGGCCCCATACACTAAAGTGGCAATGTGCCTTGTTTGGGGTGAAAATGTAATAAAAAAAATAAAAAATAAAATATCTTACGCTGGTATATAAAAAAATATAATCTTACATTTAAAATTTTTTTGAAAATTGTTATCATTAAAATCATATTTTTATTATTATATTATGTTTGTGTGAAAATATTAAATAAACAAGTCTTAATTCACTGATAATATCGGTAGTTCGAGAAATGGAATTTTGGGTTTGTATTACTGTACACATAGATTCGAAAAAGTTGTCAAAAAATAAATATATAACAAATAAATGTTATCAAAGAAAGATACGTTACTTTTCTACCAAACTGGATATAATTTTCGTGTTTTTATTCAATTTAACATGTTTATTCAGCTCGAAAACCATACAGTGTTTAGCGATGTATTGGAAAATTCAAAATGGCGGCCGATTCTCTCTTAAACACGGTAAGTTTAGAAAAAGGTGTAATAAATAATAAACTAGACAAAATACTGTTAGAAATTCGCTCAATATATGTTACCGTGACATAACTTGACATATATTCGGTGGTTTTTAATAGTATTTTGTCTAGTTTATTATTTATAACACCTTTTCCTGAACTTACCGTGTTAACGAGAGAATCGGTCGCCATCTTGAATTTTCCAATACATCGGTAAACACTGCATGTTTTTCGAGCTGAATAAACGTGTTAAAGTGAATAAAAACACGAAAATTATATCCAGTTTGGTAGAAAAGTAACTTATCTTGCCTTTGATAACATTTATTTGTTATATATTTGTTTTTTGACAACTTTTTCGAATCTATGTGTACAGTAATACAAACCCGAAATTTTCTTCAAGTTATATTGACAAAATTTTAATTCTTCACATCTGCAATGCTTTATTTTTATATTAAAAAAGCAAACAGAAATTCATGTGTTTATTTTTAGTCCTTAAAAAAACCTTAATTTTAGCAAAAGTGTTTTTGTTTACAAAAAATTTTTTACTAAAATTTAAAAAAAAAATGGTTCCTTATAATTCTGTGATTGTTAATTAATAAATCCTGAAATTTTCATTAAAATTAGTTAATTTCTTGAATTTTGATGACTTTTAAAAGAAGGGAGGAGCCAAATGTTTATGCAGTTTAGGGATTAGCCATTTGCGCGCACCTATATCAATCAATCAATCAATCAACTGATCTATCTATCTATCTATCTATCTATCTATTATATAAAAGGAACTATGTGTGTGATGGAAAGAGTTGGTTCCCTATGGGCTCCGAAACAGCTGGGCTGATTTTATAAAATGTCACACAAATATAGTTTATGTATCTGGTAGTGCTCTTAGATAGGTTTTGTATCGGAATGTCTTCGATAGGTATCGAGAATCCATAATTGAAAAAAAATCTGATGAACTAAGGAACAGGAGATTTTGACCGAAAACACCCTTATACAGCCTAACATTACAAATGAATTTGAAAAATTTTATTACCAAGCCATTATCACCACACAAGCAGAAAGGCTCAGCAGTTAAAATCAATAGTAGGCTCTTTGATATAGCAAGGGAGCGTTTGAAATGAATGTTCCTGCTTATAGCACAATTGAACCATGACATTTGACTTTTGCATTTTAAACTTTGATTCGAGCTGTTATCACCGCACAAGCAGGAAGGGTTTGCATAAAAAATCAACAGTAGGTTCTTTGATATGACAAGGACGCGTTCTGAATTAATTTTTCTGTTTAGAACGTAATTTACTTGTGCGTTGTAAACTTTGATTCAAACCGTTATATATATATATAAAATAATTTTATAAAATCAGCAGTAGGTTCTGTACAGTGCAATGTAAAATGCAATGTGTTGCGGACCAAGTCACTGCGGGGAGGCATGTGAAGGTTCTTCCTGGTGCACAGCGATGGGTCCCCAACGAGAGCAGGAAACCCAATCGATTTTGATTTGATTGAAAATTGGGCAATTTCACCGATTTCGATGAAATAAAAATATGAGAGTGTGAAACATTCATTGATTATCATCAAATCCCGGGCAACGTCAAGTCTCTCTGCTAGTAATATAATAAAATACAAGTAAAATACAAATTTATAACAACAACAACAACAACAACAACAACAACAACAACAACAACAACAGAAAACATTTGCTTACGTTTAAGATCTTTTGGAAATTGTATATTTTGCATCCCACTTCTCTCCGTTTTCAAAATTGTTTTTTTTTTTTTTAATTTTGTTCATTTTTTTTTCTGCTGTCAACAAAAAAATAATCCTCAAATGCCGTAAAAATGAATTAGAAGTTGTTTTAAACTTAAAAAAAAAAAAATATATATGTATATAGCATGAAATATTTTCTGTGTGGAAAAGAAGTGCAGATTTCAAAAACAAAAATGGCTGCTTCAACCATAGAAAGTTGACGTTTTTATATAATCAGTTTTTTTTTTCATTCACTTTTTTAAAATTCACTTTTTTTTTAATCACAGTTTTTTTTTCATTCAATTTTTTTAAAATTCACTTTTTTTTTAATCACAGGTTTTTTTTTTCATTCAATTTTTTAAAAATTCACTTTTTTTTAATCAGTTTTTTTTTTTCATTCAATTTTTTAAAATTCACTTTTTTTACCACATAATTTTCTCCCATTCAATTTTTTAAAATTCACTTTTTCTTTTAATCACAGTTTTTTTTTCATTCAATTTTCTTTAAATTCACTTTTTTTTTTAATCACAGTTTTTTTTTCATTCAATTTTCTTTAAATTCACTTTTTTTTTTAATCACAGTTTTTTTTTCATTCAATTTTCTTTAAATTCACTTTTTTTTTAAATTGTCAAAATAATCCACAATGATAGAACAATGAAACTGAAACTGTTTTAAAATTAATTTTTTTTTTCAAATTCTTTTGGTAATTTCTTCCGAAAGTTGAATGGTCTCAAAGAGTTTTTTCTTCTTTTTTTTTTTTTGTAATTTTTGCTTTTATCTGTAACACTTAAATTTGAAATAACATTTTCTTTTTTGGACTGTCACATGCTAGTTTTGAAATAGTCTTACCTTATAATGATACGCTTAAGTTTTATTAAATAAAATTTTCTTTGGTCTGTCGAAGTAAAAATGTAATTTCCTTTTCGACAGTTTGTCAGGCTTAAGATTTAATTTTCTTTGGTCTGTCACGTGTAAGTTTTAAACATAATTTTTGTCATCTGACATAGTGTATGTTTCAATTTTTTTTCTTTTTTTTTGGAGGAGGGATTTGTCAAACTTAAATTTGGAATAGCATTTTCTTTGGTCTGTCACGCTAAAGTTTTAAATAGCATTTCGTTAGTGTGTCACGCTTAAGTCTGAAATAAAATTTTCTTTCGACTGGCAACCTCAACGTTTGAAATATAATAGTGTTTAGTCTGACGCGGTTAAATTTAAAATAGCATTTTCATTGGTCTGTCACGCTAACGCGTAGATTAATCAGGCGTATCTTTAAAAAAATATCTGGCAATTGTTTTTCTTTCCTTTTTGTGGGTGAGCGCACGATGGCATGTTTTGTTTTTTTGTTTTTGTTGTGTGTTTTTTTTTTTTTTTTTTTTTTTTTCAATCATGGGAGACGCTCGACCCTCCCTCGTTCATCGACGTTGCACGCGCTCGGCCTCTTTGACTCTAACTGGCAGTTAAACAGACTGAAAGTGGCGATGTTAATTGTGAGATATTGCGTTTTTATTACCACGCCTAAAAAGGGAAAGGGGGCTGGCGTTGATTGGTCGATTGTAAACGGATTGGCCAATCGAGATGCATATTGGGAGCGGCTATTTGGCCGTGTTGTTTTAGACAACTTGTTGAATTTGGGTATACGTTAGAGAGAGAGAGAGAGAGAGAGAGAGAGAGAGAGAGAGAGAGAGAGAGAGAGAGAGAGAGAGAGAGAAGCGAATTGGGTGGAAAGAAGGCGAACAAAGTAACAGGAGAAAGAATTACATTTTTTGTAATGAATGAAAAAAAAAGGAAACAAGGGTGAATGAATGTAAAAACAAAGAATAAAACAAAAAAAAAATGTAAAAAAAAAGAAAGTGTAAGAATAATAGAAAGAAAGAAATATGAATGAAATTTAGAACCCCCCCCCAAAAAAAATTAAATATATGAATGAATAAAATCTAAAATACTAGATACAAAATAAATGCCGATGCTCAAAATGTATAAATATTTTGACCCCCCCCCCTTTACTTAAAAAAAATCACAAAAAATCAGGAAATTAATCAATTTTAATGAAATTTTCAGTATTTATCAAATAATGATCACGGAATATAATGAACTAATTATTTTTATTCAAGTCTTAGTGGAAATATATTATTTTGTTTAAACAAAAAATACCTTTACTAAAGTTATGGTAAAAAACAAAAAATGCATAAATTTATTTTTGCCTTTTTTTATGAAAATAAAGCATCGTAAATTATAACAATTAAAAAAATTATTTAATTTTATAATAATTTAACTTCTTTCGCCTCCTTGTCAATTATAATAATTATAATAATTATATAATTACGAAAAAAAAAGCCAATAAAGTCTGTATTAATGAATTTTATATAACTCGAAGAAAAATTAATTTCTCGAACTACCGATATTATCATTGAATTAAGCATTGTTTATTTAATATTTTCGCACAAAAAATTATAATTACAAAAAATATTTCTACTTTTTTTTAAATTACAGGTTTCGCATAATTTTCATATGCAAGATTCTAATATTTTCCTCGCTTGTATGAATGTGAAACTTTTGACGTAACATAATTTTTATATAATCTTGAAAAAATAATTAAAAAAAAAAAGTTAATTTAAAAGCAGGAACATACTAAAAAAAAATTATTAAATTAAAAAATCGTCAAAATAATACAAACGTTCACGATAGGAATGTATGGATGCACGGCTGTGAGGGAGGGGGAAGAAAACCATCACTCCTTACCTCCCTTCAACTACCTGGCGTCATTTTCAGACAGTTTTTCGACTGCCTAAGATTTTGGGCTTCCGTATAATCCATCTTTAGAGGCTTCAATTTTGTTGACATTCAACCAAGCGAGAATCTCTCGCGTTTGGAAGTTAATTAAGCTATTTTTTGTACAAACAAGGCGGGTTTTTTTTTAATTCAATATATTAGCACTTTACTTTACTAATTCTCATTGAAATAAACCGAGAAAAATAATATTTATCTTTCAAAGGATTTTTGCAATGAATGTATTCAATGTCGAAAACATTTTGCATAACTTTTTTTTTTTTCACGTGTACAAATATTTCTTTCCCTTTTGGAAATTAACTTCAGACTTTAATCTTTCAAACACAATCAAAAAGTAGTCGGAAGCCTATAAAAAAAATTTCAAAACTAGGTCCCTCTATCTTTCTTCGTCCATTTTTGCGCGTACCTATAAAATACTTGAATTATCCGTTCGGTCACAATCATTATTTTGTCTATTTGTTTAATATTTATTATTACTATTTTTGTTGTTATTATTATTATTATTATTATTATTGTTATTATCATTATTATTGTTATTATTATTATTATTATTATCGTTATTGTTGTTGTTGTTATTATTATTAATAATAATATTAATGAAAATATTATTATCAATATTATTACTATTGTTGTTGTTGTTGTTGTTATTATTATTGTTATTATAATTATTATTATTAATAATAATAATATTAATAAAAACACTATTATTAATATTATTATTGTTGTTGTTGTTATTATTATTATTATTATTATTATTTAAGCTCTGGGAGTAGTTACACAGGCCATCATCAAAGATTTCTCTTTGAGAACAACTTGTGGTATTCTCTGGAGTCTGAGTGACAACAAGTCTCCCCAGATTTCTAGTACTTACCACTCTTTCAATAACCTTTGCAGATGAATTATCTTTATCGAAACAGCCGCTTACCATTGATTTCTCGTTGGCGGTGACCATTGGTCTTCATCAGAATTGGGGTGGCAACAAGCCTCCCCTAATTTCCCAGTCCTCTTTGCACTCGTCCAGCGGAGGTCTTGCTAATGCTTCCTCTCCTCGGCCTCTCCATCCTCCTTGACCCTCCTCGCTTTGGTGTAGTGTCAATTTTTGGTGACATTAAATTGTTCCGTTTCGTGATTTCATGTGATGCTCTTTTGTGTTTTACATCCGAAGCATTTTCTGCATGTCCAGTTTGTGCATGTAGCTCATGTGTGTTAGTTTCCGCATTCAAGGGTTTTCCTTAATGTTTCTGAAGTTTTCATTATTGTTATCCGTTGTATCTTTTAAACCATTCCTCTGATTCCAATCTCTCCCAATCTTTTCAAAGTTTTTCGGTATTGTTCCTAGTGCTCTTATTATTATTATTATTATTATTATTATTATTATTAGTAGTAGTAGTAGTAGTAGTAGTAGTAGTAGTAGTAGTAGTGGCTCACAAGGAGCTTTCACACAGGTCATCAAAGATCTCATTGAAACAGCCCTAGAAGCTGAGTGACAACAAGTCTCCCCAGATTTTCCAGTACCCTCCACCTCTTTCGATAACATTTGCAAATAAATTTGCATTATCGCAAC
>NC_136523.1:38493936-38496436 GCF_053919585.1 Euprymna scolopes
TGCAATTTAGAAATAGATTGCAGTTCGGTGAAATCAAATTTTCTCTAAATAAAAAAAAATGAAAAAAAAAAAATGAAATTGTAACAGAAATGCAAAATATATGTCCACCATTAAAAAAAAAAAAATTAACAAAAAATACTATTGCAAAACATTGCTATTTGTTATCTATTATCTAAATCTCAGTCGTCTGTGTGATTGTGTGTGTTTCTATGTTCGCTAAAAAAAAACCTTGTCATCCGTATCAGACAGGCACGAACTGACACCGTTAGGACGAGTGATCTCTCGGACACATAATATGGAAAAATTAGAAAATATAAATATAAACTTTCTAAACTTTCGGGCCAAGATCAAAGTGTAGTATCTGTTCTTTAGATGCTTCACTTCGATTTCCTGTTCTCTCTCAGTGGAGGAGAAATCCTTCACGACTGAGACAATTTTTATTTTTGTTCCTTTTCTCCACATTAAAAAAAAAAAAACAACAACCCCGGTGTCTAACCCTGCCCTCGTGGGGAGGCATTGTAAATAGGAACTTTGATTTTGTAATTACTACTCCAAATATAATTTAGAATGTTAATAGGAATATACTGACCAAATTTTAGGTAAAATCTTGAACCCTAATTAAAGTTATGAAGAAAAATGTAGTGTATCCAATACTTTTGCGTGGCACTGTATATGTTAGAACACACATGAAACTAGTCCCGCTCGAAGTTATCTCTTCCGTCTGTAATGCACTTGTACCGTTCCAAAAACTCCTGGAATCCACCAGGGAAGTTCTCTTGTGTGAGCGTGTCAATGAGCCTCTTTCGCCTCAGTTGTCTCATAGCGACAGCCTCTAAGGTTGTCTTTGAGCTTAGGGAATAACCAAAAGTCACAGGGAGCAAGGTCTGGACAATAGGGAGGATGAGGAACTGTCTTGATGCTCATCTTGGTCAAATAATTTGTGACAAGGATGAAGTTGTGGACTGATCTTCTCTGAGAACCCTTTGGATAAACTTCGTGCAAATCCCTCCATCTTTAGTTCCTCGCGATTAATTGTTACACAGTTCCCACACTGACATCAAACTGTGCACTTATTGTCTCTAGAGACATATGAAATTTTTTATTTGCCCAATCAACTTTTTTTTATTACATTTTCACCCCAAACAAGGCACGTTGCCACTTTGATGTTGCGGGCTACTATCAGGGACATAAGCTACATGAGTACTATGTAGGGAGTTGGGCAGCAAAGTCTAGCGGTTCTGGGGAAAAAACTATTTGAATAGAAAGCTCTCTTACATCTAGGGATATCTACTGTGCAGGGATGGGATATAGCTGCTTGTCGCGTTAGTCGGGGGTATTTACGTCGAGGGGGCACAAGTGCTTGCAGTTAGTCGAAGCATTTACCGTTAAAATACTTGTAGAACGGGCAGAGGGATGCAACATTTCGTCGATGGGACAGAGGTTGAAGCTTAGATGGCAGTTCAGTACCTATCAGATTGGCGACTCTTTTTTTTAACCTTGTCTAGGAGCGAGAGACTAGTAGCAGATGCTTGTCTAGAAGACTAAGAAAAAAATGCCCTACTCTAGTTTTTATATTCAATGAGAATGGAGGTAAGAACCAGATTATCTTCCGTTTCCTCTTTCGTTTTTTATTTTCTCTATCATCCTAGGTTTATTGAAATTTTATGTTTTCTTTGAAATATATATATATATATATATATATATATATATATATTGTGAGGAACATTTCATCTTTTTTAGAACAACCATATACAAAAATATTATATAAACAAGAAAAACTATTTTATATAAACAAGAAAATATATTTTTTAAAAAATATTATGGGATGATGTAGTCTCTTTTAAAAACAATATCTCCTTCAAGAACAGTTATAAAATGTGTTTTCAATCGATATTTATTCAATATGGACGAGTTTTCCAGGGACGAGTTTTCCAGGTACCTTTTAATTTACATATATATATATATATATATATATATATATATATATATATATATATATATATATATATATATATATATATATATATATATTATATAATTTGATAAATTTCTAAACGTTCATATTTTATGCATTTTATCCCAAGTTTGGGTTAACATAATTATGAGATTTTTATACGTGATTTTTAAATAAATGCAATAAAACAGGATCATTTCAAACAACACAAGATCAGGTTAGCGCCAGAAAAATTAAAAATAAAACATGTCAGGAGCGGTTTAACACTTTGAATTTAACTGTGAACTCTGAGAGGTAACGTATTGACTTTTATCGCCAAGATGTTAAAATAAGTGTGAGAATTTCAAAAGGTTTCCTAAGGCATTAAAAGTAAGCGAACACTTGATTATTTACTTTGTTTGCCATAATTTAACAATAAAATAAAATTCTTCTTTCTATCCCTTACTTTCATGTTATAAATAAATATTCTTCTGATAAATACGTCTGCGTTGGTTTCTTTATGATTTCCAAGAAAAAAAAATAAAATAAGGCTCAAATTTCCCCTAA